>NW_009953483.1:2444306-2448298 GCF_000747805.2 Chaetura pelagica | reverse complement strand
GCTTTTAATCCTCAACTCTTACATATGCTTTACAGTAGATATAGTAACCATTACACTTCTGTTTCACAGTGGGGAAAAAGACGGCAAAAAGCTTGGTTTAAAAATGTGGAAAGGAGTAGAACTGTGGGACTGCTGTAATGGTAGAAGGGGAGGTGTCTAAATCAGTTACTGATTTTCTTGAGGGAAGGTTGGAGTCTGAATTAGGTTATTTCTTAGGAAATACTAAGTGGGTGGAAATGAAGGAGAGGGTAATGGAAGGAAATCTTAATATATAATATATGTAATCTTAATTCAGCCTACCTTTTGAGTGTTTCACACTTCAGTCTTAAAATATTTTTTTTATCTTGTCTCCTGAATATACATCAAGTATTGACCCTCAGTGATTTAAAGGTAAAATATTCTCATAGGTTGTATTGTACTGAGAGAGAGGTATTTGAATAATGATTGACTTTATTCCTTTTGCAGTAATTTTAGATTTTCATCTCTCCCTGTCCAGCATTCCTAATGCAGTTAGGATATTTTTAAGAGGAGAAGCTTTTGGTTTGTCTAATCTTGAAAGTGATGGTAAATAGAACACATGTGAGAGAATGTTATCGGCCAAGACACAGAAGAGTCTGTTTCTCAAACTTGTTAATTTTATATGCAGTGAATAAGGAGCAAAATAGCATACAGATTTTGTGCAAAGCCACTGCATCTATATTTTGTTTGTGTTTTAAAATCCACTTGTAAAGTCATGGTACTTGCACAGTTCAAACAATTCTGTTAATGCTTAATTCATGCTACTCTGATGTTTCAGAGACTGTTTTCTCAGTAAACTAGTTGGTTTTTTTTTTTCTCCAGAGTATTAGTAAATGCTTGTATCACAAGATCCATGCTGCTAATGTAAAAAATCAGCTCTTGAATGCTAATGTTTGTTAGGAAGACCCCAGTGGGTATGGAAGTGCTAGTCCTTGACAAGATCAAGTTTGCTTATGGGATAAGCACAGAAATTCTTTTTCAAATCTTCGTGTTCTGAAAGGCTTTTTCCCCTGAATTTTTCTTTATCTGAATTTTCTTTGGACTGTAATCGAGCAGCACTATAAGTGCTATAAGAAAGATCTAGACTATAAGAAAGATCTAGATGACATTTCTGATACCTGAATCATGCAATGATGAAAAAATAGGTAGTGGCCACTATTTTTAAATCTTTGATTAATTTTAATGCTGAAAAGTTTTCGTAGTGACTCAACAAACCTCCTGGACAGTGTTCCTGATAAGTGTGCTAGGGGAATAATATTGTAAACTACTTTATGACCTTGGCTTTATATCTATGAATTTGTTTTCTTATCTTTCACTCTTTAAAAAATAATCTTATTGGTATATCTTTGCTAGACTGAAAAAAGTGGTTAGTTACTCAAAATGTGGTGCCATATGTGATATAGATGACCATTTTTGCAGCTCTGGTGAATGTCATGAGTACAATTCTTAATTTAAATGAGCTTTCTTTAGCAGTAAGTGTATAGATGCAATAACTGTTCATATGTGTGCAGGTGAGATACAACTTCTGGAATATCCTGGACAGCCTTTTGTTTGGTCTATTCTATTAGCACTCTTCTGTATAAAACAGAATTTGATTGATTATTTTCCCCCCTTTTTTCAAATTGACAAGATTTGAATAGTCTTTAAAATTCATCTGTATTGATTCAAACTTCTAATTTTGGAGTTCCTTCTACCTCTTTAAAGCAGTACTTTAAGTGATTTAAGCCCTGGAGTAATCTTCTCAGTCTCCTTTGAGACTGATGGGTTTAGCCCTGTGCTTCCATGGTTTGGAGCATCTTTCATATGAGGCAAGTCTGAGAGAGCTGGGACTGTTCAGCCTGCAGAATAAAATGCTCAGGAAGATATTTTAAATATGTATAAATGCTTGATGGGGGGGAATGGAGGTGAGGGGGCCAGGCTGTTGACATTGGTGCCCAGTTGCAGGACCAGAGGCAATGGGCACACAGGAGGTTCCCGCTGAACATCAGGAAACGCTTTTTTACTATGAGGGTGATGGAACACTGGCACAGGTTGCTCTGAGAGGTTGTGGATTCTCCATCCTTAGAAGTATTCAAAAGCCTCCTGGATGCAGTCCTGGGCAACTGGCTTTAGCTGACCCTGCTTGAACAGGGTGATTGGACCAGACAATGTCCAGGTGTCCCTTCCAAGCTCAACCATTCTGTGATTCTGTTTGTATGCCTCAGGGTCTAACTCTGTGTCCACTCTGTCACTGAGAGCTCACTTCCCTCACTCCAAAGTTGTGGAATCTTTATTTAAGAGTTTGCCCTCGTGACTGTGGCCTAAATAAAGTTCCTTTCCACCCCCCTAATGTATCCTTTCTGGATACATTTTGTTAGTTATACATGTCAGTTGTGGAAAATTTTGGGAACTCTGGAAATGAAAAAGAAAATTTTCCAGTTCATATTTGTGTGTGTATCAAATAGATCTATATGTGTGTCTGAATATTACATATATCTATATCTAATACAGATATGTTATAGGAGTCCATTATAAAATCCTTAATCATAACACTTTGATTACTGCAATAATAGTCCTTGTAGCTATAACTTGTTTTGTGGCCTATTTTATTAACTCTTTTTTTGTGTTTGTGTATGTCTGTATGTGTGTGCTTTGTCTTGCAGAGTTGAAAAATCCAAGAATTTCAAGCTTTGAACGACAGGCATCTTACAAGATCACCACAACTAAATTGAAAAGGCAGATGCAGTTCTGAGTACCAGATTGAGTGAGCTGGTGTGTGTACTTCATGTACATGAAAATGCACATGTTTTTGTCATCCCATAGACTTACTCTTGTATCTTCCTGAGAGCTTTGCAATTGATGAAAATTAATTTGAGAACCAGATGGAGCACCTTTACAGCACAGGAATCAGTAACCCATGGAAAGACACCTGCCAGTAATGTTCAGCTTTCCACATGGTCTTCACAGGTGAAAAAAGTTTGCAAGAAGAGGAAGAAAAAACACACTCTGCACAGAAAAAGCCTAATAAATACCTCCACAGTCTAAATCAATAGCTGCAAAGGAAACAGAAGAACACAGAAGGCAGAGGAAACCCGAGTTTGTTATTGCAAAGGAATAATGTATGATCTTTGGCACATTTTGCTTTGGGCTCAATAGATTTTGAATGGACTAATAAATCGTGACCCTATGTTTAGTAATGATGACTGGAAGTAATTAAGTTGAGAAACTATGGGACAAGTCCAGGCATTGAACTGAGCAAACTTCGTTATCCTTCTTGAGTTAACCAGGTCATCAAACTTGCATATTGTTTTCCCTCTCCTTTTTCCTCTTTTCACTTAGTGTGGTATAAATACTAATTAATTGAGCTCATAAATGTTATTCAAATAAAACAATTGGAATACTTCATATGTTTCCTTCTTGTACAGCTGCAAATGTTGTGTCTGGAACTATGAATCTGTGCTGTAGACAAGCATCAAGAAGGAAAGATCCGATCAAACAAGCAAGGAAAATACCTAGAGAAATTGTGAAGCCAGGAAGTCAGATTTTTAATGCTGCTTCTCTTTATTTTTTAGATGATTACATTTCTTCCTTCCTTGAATTTTAGAAGATTTTGAAAGAGTGCTTACTTGATGTGCTTTAATTCTGGCATTTGTTTTTTACAGTAGGATGAAAAATCTGTTCTTTGTAGCAGAAAAAGAGAAAAGTGAAGGAAAAACAGCTTGACGTTTTAGCCTATTTCGGAGGAGAGAAAACTTCATGGTTCACCTGAGGCAAACTTAACTGCTTTGAAAGCTAAAAGCTTTAGAGCATTTTTTATTCTGCTATAAATGAAGAGGGGGTTTCTTTTTCATTCGTGTGTGGCGGCAAAAAGTGGGAAAGCAGGCAAGATAGCGTGATAAACAGTTCAGGCTGTGTTGGGTCTCTGGTGGAAAAAAAGTGCTGCAATGAAAATTGGATTGGCTCTGGATTGCAAAAACTCTTGAGTCCAGCGAGCG
>NW_009953483.1:2408354-2444227 GCF_000747805.2 Chaetura pelagica | reverse complement strand
GGTTCAGTACCAAGAGGGATTTCCCAACTGGCCTGGCACACCAGTGCCTGCACAAGTTTGGGTCTGTTGTTTCGCACGGTTTGTGTGCCTTTTTTTCCCTTTATGCAATCTCTTTCAGCTTTAGCAGCAGAAATACATCAGATGGAAAAGATATGCCAGAGGGCAGCTTGGAAAAGATGATTGTCATATATATACATATATATGTATGTGCGTGTGTTCAAATTTCTGCAACTGAACTTTTGAAGAAAATCTGACTGGAGGAAATCTTAAAAGCCTTAAGTTACTTGAAACCTACACATTTGCAACTCTCTGTCTCTGGAATTGCATTACGCTAAACTGGAATCTCAGGCTGTATAAAGATTATATCAAGTTGAGCAAAAAGATGACTTAACCATTTCTTGAGCGCCTCTTACGAAGTAGCTGTTTCTCCAAAGGATAAGTGCACCCTCACTCTACAGACTCAAAAACAAAAATGAACCTGAATTTTTTTTTTAAGTGTTACTTTTTCTTAGCCAACTGCCATCATCTTTTATAGAGGAATTTTTCACTATGCATTTGGTGGATATTTATAAACACTGACCCCATCCTCCTCCCTTTCAATGATCTATCCCAGGTCAGTCTTATCAATAAAAAAAAAAATTGATTTAAATTTTGTGCACTAGACATATTACTTTCTTATGTCAAGAAATAAAATATTTTAAAAGCATGTATGCAGCAGTGGAACATGGGCCTGTTCTTTGCAGCGATTCCAACATCCTCTGCCTCTCCTGGAAAGGTAGAGTCCCCAAAAGTGAGAAGGAGAAACCAGTGTGCAGGAGGCGGTACTACGAGGAAGGCTGGTTGGCAACAGGCAATGGCAGAGGAGTTGTAGGCGTCACTTTTACTTCCAGCCATTGCAGGAGGGACCGGAATACCCCTCAGAGAATCAACTTCAATTTAAGGGGCCACAACAGTGAGGTAAGCAAAATGTGTGTTACACTTTACAGGAAATTATCGCAATCTTTTGGTTTTGGTTTTTGGGTTGTTTGTGGCGTTTTTTTTTTAGTGTTTCTGCTTGAAATTTGACAGGGTGATATCAAGGAGGCTCAAGACTAATTCAAATATGATTGGGATCTTTTGGAGTCTTTCTAATAACTTCAAGTGCATGAGGTGAATGGTGGGGAGGTTCTCTGGAAATGGGTCTGGTTTTGGCTTGGCTTGCTTCCTCCCTCATTCCCTATTGCCTCCCAATTTCCAGTCAGATTCAATAATTGTGTTTTAAGGGAGTTGAAAGTTGTGACAGTTGACTGCTTTTATAGAGTATTAAAGCGGCTTGGAAGATTAATGGAAAAGTAGGAGAGTGGGAGAGGAGCTTGGTTGAAGCATGCCAGTTTTTCAGAAGCTGCAACTGGAACGGTCTGTGGCAGGAAATACCTGTCGTCTCTAGAAAAACTTAATTTTGTTAGAGAAAGAAGGAAGTAGGACTTCTCAGAAAAATGTTAAGATGCCCTGCATTAAAATACTGTAACTTCAGAGTGCAAGGCATTGTCCTGGCTAAAGTGATACAAAACTTTTCAATTGATTTTTTTCTAAAGGGGATAAATCTGTTGGTAAAAGTGACTGTTCCAGCTGTGATTTGTCATCTTTCTGGATCCTATCTCTTTCTCTGCATAATGCTTCATGGAAAGTGCAGATGATGCCCAGTAGCATACACAGTACCTAGAACAGGTGTGAGGACTTTGCTTCTGATTTTTAGTTAGGCTGCATTTAGATGTGCTCTTTGAAGAGAATCCAAATCAAAGCTTTACTCTTAGATTAGTGAGTGGAATGACATCGTATGTACTGAAATGAAACAAAAAATCCAATGGGGTTTTTCTTTTGTGCTACTTACTCATTGGACTCTAATATGTTGACCTTTTGACATAAGCCGCACCAAAGATTTAGAGGTGGGTGGTTTTTGTTCTTGTGTTAACATTAATATCAATCCTCTTTTTAAGGGGAAAAAGGGAGCACGGGATAAATATTTAGTCTTAAATAATTTGTTCCACATGCTTTGTTTATAGTCAGGTGCATGGATGTATTGTAAATTATATAGACTTTTATATTTATAGACGAGAGACTGAATAATGTATATATGTGTATTGAGTTCATGCAAAAAAATTACAGCCACCTTTTCCCAAATGGAAGAATGATGTTTGAATCCAGCTTTTGTTTTGAGCCATCTCTAGTTGTCCATATAATTTTCAGTTGCAAACTGCATTTTATTTTTTAAATGTATGGATAAGCGATCACTTTATTTATCCATATTTTCTTCTCAACTTTTTCCATGAACCCAGGCACCCATTTTTTTCTTTTTGCATAATATGTGTCGTGGAAACAATAGAGGAAGTGCTGTTTATGGGAATGTGAAGTCTTGTTGCAGATCGTGGAAATACGAGACTAGGTTTAAGTATGTGCTAGTTAAGTGGAGAAGATGCTGATGTGCCTGTTGCCCTTTGTTTTTGTCTAGTTTTGCTTTGTTTACAGAGTTGCCCATCTAGGGCATCTTGTTCCTTCTGGATCACTGCATCATTGCTGTGTGGACTGAGCTGTACTGTTTGCACATCCTTTCACCTAGCAGCAATTGTCACCAGGATCTCAAATAAAAGAAAAATGTTCTGATTGATTTTATTTTTTATTTTTTATTTGGCACTTAAAATCTGTTGGGTCAAGCTTGTAATTAATAGTTGTGTTTTTGTAATTAGTCTTCTTGATAGCAGAAAGTGTGTGAATGACCAGAATACTCTGTCATACAGAATGTATCTGTATGACACTACAAAATTGGTGTGGTGGGGTCATACTGAAGGAAGAAGAGAAGTGGCTTTAGCTCAGCTGCCTTTCTATGATGAGTCTGTGGCTGCTATCAGATTTTCCTGCTGGCATGTTTTTTGAATATCAGTGGAGATGAAAGTTCATCCTTATAAGATGATGTGTTACACAACACTCTTCACCAGGCTTACTGAATGTAATCCTTTTATAGGAGTAACCTGCTGATTTTGGTAGAAATGAAACTGTAATACAGGATTTGTTAGTTGTTAAAGGTATATAGCTGAATGGACAAGGTGATTTTTTTAGAAAACACCTTTCCTTCCAAATCTGTCTGTTGAAAGATCCTTTAAAAGAGAAAAAGTTGAACTGCACTGCTTAGTGCTAATGTTTACGTAAATAGAAAATACTTTCTTTTTCCATTTTCATGTTAAAAAACAAGCCAGCAACAACCTTGTCTCTTCTGTATGCCACATTATATGCTAATTCTGCAAGCATATCTTGGCATATGTGTCTGATTAAAGCTACCTTTGTTGTACAGAAGGTATCCAAAAGGTTGCAATTGACTTAAAACTGTGTAAGAGCCTGTGTGACCAGTTCTAGGAGTGTATTGTATTGTCTTGTTCCAAGAAATGGTGATTTATACCTCTACATATTTCTCTCTGGGATAAAGCTAGAGTGACAAGTCAAGTTTATTGCTTTTCTGACATACATTGCTGCTTAATATTAGTATGCATTCAATTATGAGGTGGGAAATGCTGTAGTGAACAGAGCTGAAGAGGTGAAAATACAGAAGCTAAATGGTTTCCATTTGGGGTATAATTAGCGATATGCTGTGGGCAGAGCAGCATACTTGTATTTCTTATATAACTTATATTTCAGTTTTAGGGTGAAAATCTGGAAAAGGTAACGTGGCAGCACTGTGCTTTTGGAAAGAACGTGAGACTATTTTTAAGTGGGTCATGAAGGTAGATGCCAGAAATATATTTTTGTTATGTTTTTATGATTACTGGAGATGCACTTAAACCTTTGGTACACAGCTCCTTTTTTGAATGTAATAGTATGCCTGTAGCATATCAGAACAAATAAGAACGAAGAATCCCCAGGACTGAATTACTGATACACATGTTGCAGTGCTGAACTTGTATGTCTCATTATATTGAAAAATATTTGAAAATGAAATGCTTTATAGTTTGAGCCACACTTGTGATCTTACGCTTGCTTCAAGGTAGGTTTTTTGAGCTTGCAATTAGGAGATGGCTGCCGTAGTATTTTAATTACCAACCTTTTCTTTTATTGTAGTTTCTAAAGAGAGCTGCAGGGATTAAAATAAGAATATTCCATTTATTTTGTGGCAAGAGGTGAAAATCCTACCTTTTGTGATAGATTTTTTTTAACTTCAGCATTGCATTACAGTACTGAATCTCATTAACATAAGCCTCGACATTCTAAAAATGAAAATGTAAATGGGCACATTTCAAAGGCAGAAGCAACTTTGACTTGGAAGGGGAAATGTGTGTTGTGCAGCTCCAGTGTGTTTCACGTGTCGTCAGAACACCTTGCCTCTCTTATTGTGGAATAGAAAGTATCTCTGTGAGGGTAGGTAGTGGAAGGAGCAGGTGAATGTTTGCAGAGGTTCATTGTTCAGTTTGGCTTTGGAGCATTTCCCTTGGTCTGGGAGAACAAACTGGTGAGTTGATGTTAGGTGGATTTCTTGCTTAAGTCTGGCAGAGAGGTTAGAAGGCAGGAAGATACGTCGTTGTACCACAGTGTGAATTAGCAGCCCAGGAGCGGAGATGTCGTGATCTAAAGTACCTTCCCCAGCTCTGCACGTGTAAAGGCAGTGCTGTGGAGAATTAAAGAGTGAAAATTAGAAGTCTTTGATTTTGACCTAACTTGACTTTCCTTGGCTGCACTGGGAAACACTGGTAGAAAAGTAATTGGGCACATTCCTTTTATGATTCTTACTATTTCTGTGATAAGTTAAGGATTAAATGAAAAATACCTGGTCACTTGGCAAGGTCAGGGTTTTACCCAGAATGACTAGTAGGCTCTGAAGCATGTCAGGCTGAGTATGTTTTTTTATAAGACCATGGAGACACTGACTTTCAGCTTCTAGTCCAACCTGAGTTTTCTGGGAAGAGATTTTCAAGGAGGTCTGTGAAAGATTTTTAGAAAAATAGCCCAAACTCATCCTCAGTGAGCTTCAGATAGCCTTACAAGGATCTTCCCTTTCAGTGAAAGATTAACGGGATGTCTGCAAATCAAATTGGTTGGATGGTGCCACTGTAGGTATTTTTCTCTTAATGGGTTCTATTGGGTCAAGTGTATTAAGATGGTAACATTTTCTGTGGCAATGAATGTATCTTATATTCTTACATGTTTTTCAGGTGTATGTATTTTCTTTGCACTGTACTGACTAAAAAGACATCTTTGATATATGTAATAAGATGCAATATGTTAATTACTGGACTGAGGCATTAAGAAGTAGTGCAAGAATATGCAAATTGGGATGCAGTGAATTAAGTAACATGGTGAATACATTATTGAGTATGTATAACATTTTTTACTGTAAACAAAGTAAATTGCTCATTTATTTACATTTTGTTATTTGAGTGTCCTAAGTGCATGACTACAGCTGCAAAACCCACCTGATTTTGTTTAATACAGGATTTATAAGTAGAAAGGGACATAAACATATCTCAGCTGGACTGTCAGATTAATTATTTTTAGTTACAGCTTTTCAAAGGAATTCTGTCCTTTAAAAATATTCAATAAATGTTGCTTTCATACTACATTAGTTTGGAAGGCTGAACAGTTCTTGGGTTTGTTTTGGTTTAGAGTGGAAGGAGGTTACAAATAGTTATTCCTGTTTTAAAAATAAAGCTTTTCTTTATTCTGTCCACCTTTTGGGGCTTGTATATGAACGTTCTGAGCAATTCTGGCAGAGCAGATTCTTTGCAGAAGTTTATTGCTTGTATATGAAATAAATTTTTTAAAAAACCCAGCACAACAAAAAACAAGCACAAAAAACCAATCCCCACAAATGAACCTTTTCAGTAGTGTTTTTTGTTTTTTAGTATCATAGAATCATAGAGCTATTCAGGTTGGAAAAGACCCTTGGGATCACCAAGTCCAGGCATCGTCCCTACTCTGCAAAGTTCTCCCCTAAATCATATCCACCAACACCATATCCAGACGACCCTTAAACACATCCAGGGATGGTGACTCAACCACCTCCCTGCGCAGCCTGTTCCAGTCTCCAACCACTCTTTCTGTGATTTTTTTTTCCTATTGTCCAGTCTAAACCTCCCCTGTTGCAGCTTGAAGCCATTCCCTCTTGTTCTGTTGCTAATTACCTGTGAAAAGAGACCAGCACCAACCTCTCTACAGTGACCTTTCAGGTAGTTGTAAACTGATGAGGTGTCCCCTCAGTCTCCTCTTCCTCAAACTAAACATTCCCAGCTCCTTCAAGCATTCCTCATTAATTTATTCTCTAGGCCCTTCACCAGCTTCGTTGCCCTCCTCTGTACTTGCTCCAGCACCTCGATATCTCTCTTGAATTGAGGTGCCCAAAACTGGATGCAATACTCCAGGTGTGGCCTCAACTCCAGGTATGGCCTCAATTGGTCATTGGTAAGAACATTTAAAAAAATACAGAAAAACATTTTTAGAAAAAGTTTTCTTTTTAAATTGGAACTAGCCTTTGAACCTTAAATGTGACATTTATTATCATTGCTGGACAGTAAGAACGAGTCAGCATGTGAGTCTTGACAGCATGGGTACCTCATATCAGTCGTTGCTTTCAGACATGGCTGAATGGTTGTTACTGGTGATCACTTAAGAAATCTTGAGGTAAAGCAATACCAGAATAGTGCCTTTTGCCTGTGGAAGCCTCAGTGGTATGGATATAAATTGCAGTGGTACTGCAGGTCTTCTCTCCTGCTTTTCTGTCACTGCACACAGAAGACAAGACAAGGTTTTTTGGCAGAAATATTACTTTTTTTGTTAAAGCAAGCTGGCATAATTGGGAAAGACAGACAAGCTTTTGATCATACAAGGTTCTGAAGAAGGACTTGTATTTCTGAAAGCTTGCCTCATTTTTACAACCTTGCCAGCTTATACAATGCTAAATCTGTCTACAAAGCGTGCACTTCCTCTGTCCTTCCAGCTACAGAAAAATGGTGCTGCAGAGAGAGGCAGAATTAGTGCTTCTGTGGGAAATGACTTGTAGGAGAATGCCTGACTGGGCTGGCTCTTTTCTTTTGATGAAGCTTGAATATGCTTTGTGTCATGAAAGAAGTGTCTTTCCTACTAAGTTCTTGTAAGAGCACTAGCAAGGAAAATACATGGAGCTGAAAGTTGGAAGGGATTGATCCCATCACTGAGAAATAGAAGTTTTGCTGCTTCCTATTTCCGTGTTCTATATCAGTTTGCAACCCCCAAGGTATGGTGTAAACTGTATTTGTACATCTTCTGTATGTAGTTTGTTAACTCTAAGAAGTGTGGCCATTTTCAGTGTGTCTTTTATCTTTTTATTGTGATGCTGTTTTTTTCCAGCTACACTCAGCTTCTACTTCCACCAGTGTTTGGCCCTTTCTGTCTGTCTGTCCATCTCTCTGAATTGCCTCTGAACCCTGGGCTTTCTGTAAGGTCTCCAAGTTCAGGGGGGGTTGGCAGCTCAGTAGTGCACTGCAGTCTCCTCTTACTAAGGTATGGGATTGTATTTGTTCTTACACAGTTGCGTGCCTTTCAAGCAAACCATCCAATATTACTACAAAGGTAGTTGAGTAATGAGACCTGGTAATGCTGCTGCATTGATGTGCTTCTTGAAGGTTGCTTTTGTAGGTCATGCATACACAGTGTGTTTGTTTCCTGCAAAGGATGGGTTATCTGGTCAGGAAAATTTTAAATTACAGTTTTTCTGTTTTGTTTTAATAAGAATCTAGAAAGTCATCCCCAAAGGATGGGTAAAAAAGGAATATATGACATGAAAACAGTATTTTCAGCTTTTAAACACAACTAATTATATTTTTAAGCAAGTCATCCATGCAGTATTCTATTTTACTGTGCAATAACACATGGCTACAGTTTTGTTAGATATTTCTACTTTAAAAAGCTTGAAGTGGAATCAAGTTCACCTTTATCAGAAGTTAACCCTACGTTTTTATTCGTGTTAAATTGTTGGAAGATAACAACATGCATATTTCAAGGTCATGATACACCCAAGAGGCATTTCCTGTCTTTTGAATTAGGACAAAGATGTTCTGTATAGGAGCAGTAGTTCAGCATGATAATTTGGGTGTTCGAGGGAAAGAAATACGTTTTCTTTAATAACAGTTTAATGATGAGGACCTACAGATGTAATGAATAGGTGAGATAACTACTGACAGTTAATGCCTAAGCTTGGCATACGAACACCTTCTGAATAAGGAAGATCACAACTCAATCTGTAATTTTGAAAGCCGTGTGTGTGTGTGCATACATCCATACACACAGAGCATCTGAACAGTGGAGAAACCACGTTTTATTACGGCATTTCTGAGCTATAATAATCATTAAGGACACTGCCTTGGTTTAAACAGTTCCCAGAGGAATTAATTGAATTACAGATAGCGTGAACAGATAAGATACCCATTACAAACCATAAAGATTTCACAACAGAATTGAACGTAGAGAACCAAGTAATTGCTTGTTAAGTATTGCTAGACTGTAGTAGGACGGGCAAAAGAAATTTTAAAGGCACTTGTCCTTGGGCAGCCAGTATCTTTGCTCTGATAACAATCTTTTATGAACAGGTATGAACTTCTCAGTATTTTCTTTGCATTAGGAACTTTTTGGAAGAGAAATAATCCACTTGTATAGCAAAAATGTTACAGTAAATAATGAAAAAGAAGTTGAATTGGGAAAAAAAATTGTGAATTTTCAAAAAAGTGCTGGTTTTAAGTTTTCAAAACATAATTGTGATATTTAAGTTCTGGAATAATTTGACAAATTGGTATACTGGAAAATAGTATCCTTATACATTCCTTATTTTATTGCTTTTTTAAGGAAATAAAATGTACCTAGATTACTTTGCTAATGAAGAAAGTACACCTTTGATTAGCCTGATCAGAATGTAATGGTATTACAAAGCATAGGGGATTTATTTTACTGTTCAAAGGGTCACTCTGGCAGAAAGGAGTTCACACCCCTTGCCCTGTTTAATAGCATAGTTCTCGTTGATGGAAGATGTGTGTTGGTGGAGCCTGTCTTGGCAATTTTGATGGTTCTCCGCAGACAACAGACAACACTTCTCTCCCGTAATACTTTTAAAGATATGCTGTTAATGTACAGGTTGTATAAGCAGACCATGAGGATTGAAAACTGGTGAGAGGCTGGGCCCAGAAGGTAGTAATTGATCACACAAAGTCTAGGTGGAGGCCAGTTACTAGTGGTGGTCTGCAGGGATCAATACTAGTTCCTGCCCTGTATAACAATTTAATTAATGATCTGGATGGTGGGGCAGAGTTTACTCTCAGCAAGTATGCAAATGACACCAGAATGAACGGAGTGGTTGATAAACCAGAAGGTTGTGCTGCCATCCAGAGGGACCTTGACATACTGGAGAAATGGGCTGACAGGAACCATGTTAAATTCCACAAGAAGTCCAAAGTCCTCCACCTGGGGAGAACCCCATGCACCAGTATATGCTGGGGGCTGCCCAGCTGGAAAGGGGAAGACCTGGGAGTCGTGGTGGACCCCAGGTTGAACATGAGCATGCAGTGTGCCCTTGCACAAAAAAGGCAAATGATGCCCTCAGCTGCATTAGGTGAAGTATTGCCAGCAGGTTGAAGGAGGTGATCCTTCCCCTCTGTGTAGCACTAGTGAGGTCACACCTGGACAACTGTGACCAGTTCTGAGGGGCTCCTCAGTACAAGAGACACATGTACATTCTGGAGAGAGTTCAATGAAAGGTCACAAGGAAGGATGGTGAAGGGACTGGAGCACCTCACATATGAAGAAAGGCTGAAACAGCAGGGAGTGTTTAGTCTGCAGAGAAGGCTCAGGAAGATGTTAATAATGTATATAAATACTTGAAGGGAGGGCACAAAGAAGATGGAGCCAGGGTCTTTTCAGTAGTGCTCGGCGACAGAGGCAGTGGGTGTAAACTAAACCACAGGAAATTCCCTGTAAATGTCAGGAAAAATTTTTTTACTATGAGGGCAACTGCCTCAAGTTGCCCAAAGAAGCTGTGAAGTCTCCATCCTTAGAAATATTCAAGAGCCATCTCAGCACAGTTCTGGGCAACCAACTCTGTGTTCCTGCTTGAGAAGGGAGCTTGGACTTTCCAACTCCAACCATTCTGTGATTCTGTGAAATCTGCTAGTAAATCTATGTGAAATCCTTTGCACCTAAACTGGTGGAGCAACATCAGAAAACAGCTCTTGAAGGTGGGCAGGAAGTGCTAAATATGCAAAAGTGCAAAGAGAAGCTGTTCACATTTGGCTAAAATTAGAAGACAAACTGATGTGCTAGAAGAGGCAGAGAACATTTTTCTGAGGACAAATCCAGATGATACTCCAAGTAGTCAAGCAGTTGGAGAGCACATGTAATTTCTCATAATGAGAAATTTCAGACAGAGATAATTAAAATGTGGAAGAAAGTCAGAGCTGTTGTCTGTGAGGGTAGCTTCACAAGAGAAGCAGAATTTGGGAAGGAAAATTTTAACTAAGAGAATAACTGATTTAGATGGTACAAGTCATTCCCCTTGGAAAGAAGTTTTAGAAGAAGCTGCAGAGCATAAGTCTGTTGCAGGCGACAGAAATCTGCACCCTGCTTAGAACAAAGTAATAAGAAAATGCTAAATGTAGTCAGTCAAAGATCTGACTTCTGAAGGACATTGTATCACAAGATAGCAGTACCCCAGTTACTGAGTTGGCTCATCTGTGTGTAAAATGAGAAAATGGCAAGTAGCTGTCAAGGACAGATGAGGCAGAACTGTGAAGAAACCTGCAGCAGCAGATCAGTACTACCCAGGATAGGTGAGTACATGTACCTGCATATTTGTAGGAGAGACAGACATAGCTGGAGTAGAGCTAGTCTCAGAAATGTTGTCAAAGCTAAGAATGACACTGTTTTTTGTGGAGCTGAGCAAATGTGTGGGAGATCTGACATGCTCTGCCAATTGGCAGAAGGCAGCTGTGAGTTCCAAAGTTGTAGTTACCAGAGAGGAGAGTGGCCAGCAGCCACTCTTCACACAACTGAAGGCCCATTACTGGCAGCTTGGTGTGACCTCCTAGAGTTACTGTCTTGAGTAGTGTCTTGGATAGGGAGCCAAGCATAGGGACCTGCAAGAGGTGTTGAAGAAGTTGAGAAAAAGGGGGTGTTTAAGCCTCTTGAAGAAAAAGTCATCATCTGAGTAAGATGGATAAAAGAAAGACAAAGGGTCCCTCCACCCCAGGGAAGACACAGTGCTGAAAAGAGCTGGAGGAGGTTGAGTTTCACAGGAAATCTGCTTCCACAAAAAGGATTGAATCAAATCAATTCCTCAAGTAGTGACACAACAGAGAATTATGTCAGTGGAAAAAAAGAAAGATAGGAGGGAGAGTCAAATAGGCTTGATTAATGAATTACAAAGTAATAAAAGGAAAGAGATGTTTGTACTTTCTAGTTACCTGAATGAGGACTGGACTTATCTTTAAAAGAGTGCACACATGAAGATATCCCAAAAGTCTCTTTTGATACAGTGAGACAGCTTTCTGATGCTCTGCTATCAGTAAAAGGAGCGTTGACTGCATACTAGAGAGCTTAGTTTACAAAGGATTCAAGCAGACCTTTGCCTTAGGATTATCGCAAGGAAAAGGGATCCTAATCCATGTTCTTTCCCTTCCCTCAATTCTGATTTGGTCCTGTGAAGTATTTCTTGAGCTTCATAATATACAAATATCTTGCTTTTCAGCTCAGAAGTATTCTGGGAGCATATGATGGAGCTGTGTTTGCTGCTGCTGCACAGAAGTGACAGTGTTAAATGCCTGGTTAATTAATAAATGGTGTCGCTGCAGTTGTAGGGAATGGATGCTCAAAATGTGGCTCCTTGAAATAAGATGTCTTAAAAATACACAGAGAACTAAATGGCTAAGAAAGGCTGCAGTTTGAGAGTACCTGTCACTTCCTGTTCCGGTTATCTCTTGCATTAGGCATATACTTCATGACCTAAATGGGACCAATACTGAATAAATTGTCTGAAATGGATCAACATTTGATGTTACAGTTACAGGCACAAATTACTGTACAAAGTGAGCCATTAGCATAGGGTGTGTTTATCGGTGTGTAAGATAAATGCTTTCTCATGTATATTGTCTTAGCAATTCTACTTGTGCCCACAAAACACCCCAATGATCACAGATGTTAAGAGGGGAATTGCTGTTTTCTCATGGAATGCCATCAATCACCTGCATATTTCATTTAAATTTCATTGCATTTGCAGCATTCTTACCATTTCCAGAATAAGACCTTGAATGATTTCTTCAGATTTAGTAGTCCTTTACTAATAAGGGAGGCAAGACCCAGTACTCGTGAGAGAAATCTGCCTGTCATCATCTCTCTTGAATATTAGCAATACTTATGCAAGAGATAAAAATGTAAACCAAAACTTGTTTATTGCAAAATCTATATTGGAATTTATCTATGTTGTTCTTTTTTGAGTGAAATCAGAAGTCTTTTCAAGTAGTGCTTCAAATTAGGAATAGTTGTTAAGGATAAAATTTGTCCTGCTTCAAGGACCTTCTCAAGAAAAAAACAAATCCAGGAGGGAGGTTAACAAATTAGATTAAAATATCATTTTAATATATACTGCATATGCAACCAAATCTACCTTGTTGGCTACCATAAAGTCATTCTGTTGATTAAACAGATTGAAATTAGGCTGTGACACCATGTTGTTATGTATTATTAAAGGCCCTACCTAGAGCTAGAGTTTCATTGGGTTCATTGTGCTAATGGTTCTAGTCTCTGTGGTCACTGGATATGTTTAAAAATTGTCCTCCCTCAGCCAGGTTCTTGCTCAGTTCTCTTAGATGGAAGAAGTGAGATGTGGTTGTGATTACACTAGCCAGGGAGATGACTGTTTAATGACTGGCAATGGGTGTCAGTGATGACAGGTATTGGTCAGTTCTCCATCCTCAAGGTCCTGAGCTGCTGATAACAACTAAAATGAGCCACCTTATGCCTGAGATGGGAGATGAAGATGCCTCCTCTAAAAACAGATGAGCCTAAACTACCATTTGAGGCAAATAGTTGTAATTTTGTTTCTCAAAATTTCTATTATTTTCATACATTCACAGTTATTTTAATTGCTCTTTCTACAGCTTTGATGCATACTTGTGGCAAGGATCAAAACGTTTGTAAGACATGAAGGACTTCAGCCTGTTCATATGACTGACTACAAAACATCATATAAATAAGTTGTATTTTACATATTATGTATATAAAAGGATTTGCAATACATATTGTCTGATAAAATAATGTCAGAAAAGCTGTTGAAAAAATAACAGCTGTTTAAACATTCCGTTCCAGAGGAAAGTAAGCTAATGAGGAACTAAACCACTTGATCTGGGAACCTGATGCAGTCTCCTAATGCTTCATGATTTACTTTCAGCTAGCTTAGTAAAATATGAGACAAGTATTTCATGTTGAGCAAAAAACGCATATGGAGCTTGAGTAATGTTCAAATAGATGAGACATACTATAATATATGATGCTTTTAAAAATGAGAGCGTAGCATTTTTATATAGTGACTTTTCAATATTCTGATTTTTTAGCTAATGATTCTTCAAATCTTTTGGGTATAGACATGAATCATATGGTAACGGAAGGAGTAAGCTTTCTGTCCTCTGTTTTGCCTATTCAGCTGTTTTATTTTTAAGGAAATAATGGCTGTTCTTACTATGGCTGTTCATGTGCTGTCAGTGTTCCTTTCCTACAAGTTCCCCAGTTTTAGTACTGTAAGGACTCAATAATGGCTAAAACGATTTTTGATATATGTACCCAAGATGAAAATTATGGCTGTGCACTAGACATTTTATTACTTCACTTGAGATGTGTTATCAAGATAGTTTCTGAGTGTGACACTTTTTTACTGAAACACACAGATTTAGTCACAAGTTATCATCTCTTGTCTGAAAATAAGATACAGACTTAAAAGATTTTATACTTGATGGTTTTGGGTAGCTGTTATTTCTAAGTGTTTTCTGTCCTTTATATTTGTAATCCTCAGGACAAAAATTTGAAAGCTTTTTAATGCTGAAGACACTCTTGTTTCTTAGGCTGTTGTTTTTTTTTTCTAATACTACTAGTAGTATTATAAATAACTTGCTGTAAAAATATTATTTTAAGATTATTGTTGCAATTGATAGCAACACTTGAATTGTTACCGTTATTTGTACTAATTCTTTAGAAGTTGTAAGGCTTCCTATATTGTTATTGTACTGCTGAAAATTTTACAGTATAAGCATCCATTATTATTTTTGCTGACATTTATTCAAGCTGAGATTTTTTTACCAGTTTGATGTAGTGATCTAATATGTAATTAATTACACGCTAAGTGGCATCAGCATCCACGAGAGCAATGAAAGAGCTGAGAATTTAGGTAGAAGTGGGAAGAAGCAGGCCCTAGAGAACAGGGCTGCCTGAAGGGTAGGGTGGGAGTTTGGATGCCAGGCACAGGAATACCTGGAGGGGACAGCAGGCAGGAAGAGGGCAGACCTGCCTGCTGCTGTTCTAACAGACTTTCTGTCAGGCCCTGGGATTGAATCTATGATTCTGAAGTCTTGAACTCCCCTTGATTCTTGCTATCAGATGTGGTCAAAATATCTTCATCCTCTGTAGTGAGTGATCTAAAACAGGAATGACAATTTGAATAGCTGTTAGTTAAATGTAGATAGTAGGTAACAGTCCTGCTCATTGTTTCGTGGATTGATGGTGGATGTCAGCAGTAACATGTAGGCTTTTCCTATTTCTTTTGTAAGGCTTGAGCAATTTGTCAGCCAGACATTGTGTATCAGAGAGAAAGATTAAGCTATCAGAAGTTATGAAGTGCCAGCATTACCTACAGTTGATTTACCATGTCAGTTCATTTCTTTGAATGTGTTGGTGAGTTCATACTGTGATTCAGTTTTTAGTTACCTGAACACATACTTCTTTTTTTTTTTTTTTGACTCCATGGAATTCTCTTTCATTCAATGCCTGGATGATGGCAGTGGAGGAGGGAAAGTTGCCTGAACAAGCACTCATTACTTGTTTGGCAAATCAGTATAAGTATGCAGTGAAAGACACGAATGAAAGTGAATTCTCATGCTTGAGGCAGCTGAATGTCACTGTGGAGAACTCAGTTCTTAGTGAGCTTTTCACCATAACCAGGATGTATTTCTTATTTTCTGTGTAATAGTAGTAATAGTAGTAATAATTTTACTGTCTTTGCAACCGTGAAGATGAATTAATTAATTTTCATTAAATGCTTGGATACTATAACTCTCCACAGGTATGCAGCATTTCTTGATCTTAAAGCATTTGCTTTTGTGACTTTGATCTTTATATTCTTCTAGGGATTTGATTTCACAAGACACATTTAAAATACATTTTCTTGACTCGTCTTCAGAGTTTGATCATGAGTAATATTTGGACCCACAGCATGTGGGCACCAGTGCAGGGATTTTTGGTATATATCCAGCTGATCTTAAGGAATGCCTTGGTGGACAGCATAGCTAACTTGAAAACTTGATACTATAGGTATATAGCAGGCAGAGTAAGAGGATTTTTAGCTGTGTTGTACATCCTACTCGTTGTGATTCACTCAGTTTGTCAGCTTAGAAATCACCTGTTTGGAGCTTCAGAACAAATACAATGATGTGACTTATGCCTAGAGGATGTATAACATGATTCCTGCCAATGGGAGGTTTTAATGATGGAGTTCAGTGGTGGTGATGAATAACATTAGAGATGTTAGATCTGACTTGTCCTCATGAGCTTGACTTTTAAAGTATTCTAAAAAAATTACGTGATGTACTTATATGCTGCAGTGATTATTAAGACTGAGAATCACAGGCATTTAATTGAATCTGAAACATGGTAGCGTGACTCCCTTGGGTAGGCGTGAAAGCTGGAAGTCAGATAGTACGTGAAGTTTCTTATTGCCAATTAACTCCAGAGTTGCTTGAGAAATGCAGATAGCTTACCAGCAAACTTATCAGTGCTGCATGTATCTCCTCAGTCCAAAATACCAAGGTGAGCTTTTAATCCTCACCAGTAATCAAGGTTTTGTAGGTTAATGTAGGTTAGCTCTCCTGTTTCATCTGTCAAGCATGGTATCTGCAGCAGGTTTAAGCAGGTTTAATGGAATGAACTTGTATTTATGCGTAATGATATTCCATTGGTTGTGAAAGTAGAATGTGTAATATTTTCTCTTTACTATACTAACTCTGTGGTGTTAATTTTTTTCTTTTGGATGTGATCAGAAGTGAGTTTTGAATACACAGGAGGAGAAAATTTATTGAGTGAACAGTTGCTATTGTTAAATAAATTGCCTATAAGGCTGCATTTTACAGCCTTTACATGCCCAGAACAAGGCAGAGTCCCAAAAAATGCCTCACAGAAGGTGCAGTAACTGTAAGGAAGGTTTAGAAAAAGGGGTTAAAATTACTTTTTAAATGCCCTTTTTAATTCCAGGTAGTCGCGGAGGGTGCTTTTTTGGGTGCACTGTTGAATGTGATGATGGTTAATTTTCAAAATAATCTTCACAAGTGTTCTTTACCAATGACAGTTCCATCATACTGTGCTGTGGCACTCATGGGTAATTTCTGTCAGTATAGATTTAGCTGCTGTTCTCGTGAAATGGAATTTTTCCTTCATCATTTTCCTTAATAGAGAAAGTTGGGTGGTTATTTTTTAAATATTAATGTGGACAACATTGGTTTTAGTGGAGCATTTTAGATTATGTAAAATATTAATCTAGACTGATGATAATGACAGCTTTCTATTTGGGTTTCTTTTTGTTATTTTTTTTTCTTAGAAATTGAACGTATTTTGAACTTTTTCACTTAAAATACAGTTTTCAAAAGCCATTTTGCTCACTCTTAATATTTTTTATTCTGCTTAAAGAAAGTAGTCTGTTGCTTTCTTCTTTCACTACTTGGGATAAGTAGGCATAGGAAACCTTGGAAGTACTTAAAATAAAATTGAAGACAGATTTTCCATTTCTGTGAACCAGTAGTAGAGTAAGTTGAAAATAAGTGGCTTGTTTTTGAAGATTTTTTATCATCTGAAAATTTTGGGAACAACTCTGACAATCACATAATTGTTTGATGGAAGGCTGCTCACTGATTTGTATTAATTTTTGAGTGGTTATTAGCAAACTAATAATTCTGGATGCTGTTTTGAAATTTCCTGTCACTTCTTGTCATTGTTAATGGAAGCTGTGGCTGTTACTCCCAGGGATCAGCCTGGCATTTTGTGCCATGTTTCTCACAGGTAGTGATGAGAGGTGCACTTTATCTAAACCAGAGATGCCCAGTCTGTCTACACAGATACTTTCTTTGAGGTTTAGCAGAAAGTTAAGTGCTCTGCTACCACATGACTGGACTTTGGGACACTACAGTTGTGCTTTCCAGAAGGAATGAATATAAATAGATAACTTGTACCAGCGAGTTGTATTTGGTGTTCAGGTGGAAGTTACTTGAGTAGCAGCTGTCAAATAGGCTCATTACCATGCTTTGCTGAAGGTGGTACAAACATGGAGTACAGGTTCTTTGTCATGACTGATAGATTGTTCTGCCTTACACTGCTGCAGGAACCACTGCACATGTCTGCAGTGGTAGCACTGTCTGTTGCAGGTAGCTGGAGCTGATATGTAACTGGAGTTGATCCATTACTGGAGATAGGCTATTCTGAAGCTGAGTTGTAGCAGAAGCTCTTTGTTCCCTTTCCCATTTTGCAGTTTTCCATCAGTGAAGGATCCCAGCAGTAAGAGACAGAGTCAGGCTACAGAGCAGAAAAGACTGAGGCAGGATTTCTCAGTCACAAGGATGCCAAACCATCTGACACTAAAAAGCTGTTAAAACATACAAACACATGACCAAAACTAGTACAAATAGCATGCTGGATCTTTTAGAATATTTTATGATCTCCCTTTTATAAATGAAGCTATATAAGAAAGTGCTCCAGGGATCTTTCACATGAAAGCTATTAGGTAATGGCACCTTTGGTGTTTACCTCTTGTCTGGGCCTGTTAATTCATTTATCACTGAAATGCTTTATTGCAACAACTCTATTCTTGCCCACATGTGGTGTGATACCATTTGAATGTCATCCTTATTTATTTTAGTGCACTTTTTAAAGTTGCTGATTGTGAGGCATCTGTGGACTCAATTAAAACAAACACAACACTAAAACCAAATCCCTGCATAAAACTGCCAAATGAAATACATAGGCAAGATTTAAAAAAAATACCAGACACCAGGACAAGCCCAACAGACCTGTTTGCAAACTACTCACAAAGGCATTAGTTCCCCACTCCTCAAAGAGATGGGAAAAACATGGGTAATGCAAAGGGAGGGGACACAAAATAGATAAAAATTGCTCAGTTGAAGTAAACAAGACTTGCAGTAAAGTCAGCCATAAAAGGGCAATAACAGAAAATGCATGCTGAAATGTTAACTAGTTACACAGGGGTGGAAGTCATGGTGCAGTGTGGCATCCTGAGTCTGGATCTGATCTGAAGCTGGCAAGCAACCTGAAGGCTTCAGTTTGGTTTTGCCTTTGGTTTTGCCATTTCAATCTGCCCAGGAGTGACCAGCTGCAAGGAAGGAGATGGCAATGTGGACACAAGTCAGAAAGCTGCTTTTCTGAAACATGCATTTGCTCTCTGTGGCTGGAATTACAGTATCAGGGCCCTTATCCATTAAGTGCAGAAAATCCAAGTACTGAAACGTTTTGTAGGATGAGGTCTAGAAGTGGTAAAACAATGCATACTTTTGTTGTTTTAGATTTTACTGGCCGTGATGATTTCTTCTCATCTTTTCCATGAAAAGCCTTTTGTATCCATCAGAATGCTAGAGGTAAATGAAGACCAAGTACAAGGGCTTTTCTAAAACATCCCCTTTTAAATAGATTCTTTCTCCACAAATGGACCCTGCATGTTTGTATTCTGAACTGTAAGCTTTCATCTGGGCCAGGTGATGGTCCCCAAAGAGGTTAAGTTATAGGGTGCAGGAGAAAAGTCTAACATGTGACTTGGCATTTTTTGTGGGGTTCACCCATGCTCCCAGCTCCAAATTTCAAAACAAACACACCCTGAACATTATGCAGATCTTATACCTTCTGGCAATCCGTGGTTGATTTCTGCTTTGCATAGCTGCTGCCCTATGGAATTCTTACTGAGGGCTATTTTTCCACTTGGTCCATTCAGGCATTTGTTTAAATGGTACAACTAGCTAACTAATAACAAAATACATGTTTTATTCTACAGCTGGTTTTTCTCAAGCAGCAATCCTGTAGTTTTCTCTCCTTCACCCCCTTACAGTCACACCCTTTTGCATTAAAAAACACTTTAATAATAATATTACCGTGTTTTGCCCTTTCTTCCTTCATTCCTCTTGAATCTTTTTATGTGAAATCAGTGCTTCTGAAAGCTGGAGGCTGACTGTTCTGGAGAATAGTCTGAGAGATACTGGGCAGAGTAGATGTGCAAAAATACAGTAGTTGTAAGAACTCCTGTGTTCTGCTCACTGTGACCTTTAAGGTTTATTCTCACCTGTAGCCAGTGGTCCTGGTGCAATCCCCAATACTGTTGTTGAGGAATCTACTATGCATTGGGATCAGGAGCACGTGTATATTCATCATTTAACTGGAACAACTTTTATTCATTACTGTCTTGTCTTAAAATTATAACTGAAGGCAATCTGCAGGTGATTAGGAAGATGCTGTAGTCTCCAACCTATAGAATCTTGTATAAATTGGAGACTTGTAACCTGGCTGGTTTGTGACAGTTATCCAAGGGATATTACAAACAATATGGCTGGGCCTTCACAAAATAGTGGAGCATTGCAAATTTCACTTCCTTTTTACTAAAGCATGTTTGGTATTTGTAAGTTAAAAATAAAATGTCTGTTTTAATTTAAAACATACATTACTGAAAAAGCTAAGAAAATGTAGAGATTTCTGTTGCATCAATCAATGCTCTGTTGAAACTCTCTTGGCTGCTACAGTTGTCTTCATAAATCCAAACTCATCATCCTGATGCCAAGCCTCTCTTCATTGTAGCTTTGAGTGGACTATGGGTGCTGTGGGTGCTATGCCCAGATGTGCAGGAGTGTGGGTAAGAGGAGTACAGTGAAAGGAGTATTCTGTTTTACACCCTTGTACACAACCTATTATTTAGCATTTCGTGATTTCTGTTATTCACTGGTAGAGTACTTTTTGACTTCTGAAAACTATTGCTATGGTACCGAGTTTATGGTTGTGTAAAAATTGTTACCAATTGTTACAAATTACTTGTTATTCCCTGCCACTCCTGATTTAATAGACTGAAATTATATCCCTTTATAGTGATTTATTTTCCTGATTTGAACAGTGCTAATTTGTTGCTCATACAGAATCTAATCTATCCATGCATTTGAATCATCTTGTTTTTCCTGTTTTCCATGTGTTTTCAGGTTGCTATATGTGCATTTTGAGACTAGAGGAACCAAGAACTGCACATAACAGGAATGAAAACTCATTGGCTTAATGCTGGTTTCTGTTTCCCCCGTCTCCCTCACCCCCTTACAGCTGTGAGTGGTGGCCAACATAATAGTAACAATTACCACTTGTTATAGTCAGGGTTGATGTGTTTCTTTGAAAGAAGGCCTAGTGGGGGACATTGTAACTAGTGATGGATAGAGGACCTGACGTGGGCTCCCAGTACAGTTCCTGCTGCTTTGTTCCGTGTAACATTTGTCAAAACAGTGGCGATGAATGATGATACATATTTATTTTTTTTTCAGTGTGAAGGATGGCTGCATTCAGCATGCAGTCAGGCAGATAAAAGAAGTTGAACAGCTTCAAAAAGCTATGTCAGTCAGTCTGTCAAAATCACACTGGCAGACCTGGAGCACTGTACATACAGATGGGACCTGAAAATGAGATCTCTTTGCTCATGGGAGAAGGGGGAACTTGGCTTTACAAGATTACCATGGAGAGTTGATGGCTTCCTTGTCTGTAACCACATCTTCACGTGCCTTGCAAGCAGCTTGCCCTAAATCCCTTTATTTTCTGCAGGCCGTGATTCCCTCTTGGAGGAGGGCAGCCTTCGTGCACTGTGTCCTCTCTGGGGCACCAGCCTCTGCTCCTGGGGTCTCCCTGAGCCACTCACTGCAAGGGGTGGTCAGGCAGGAGAGTTACTGTCCTCATTGTACCTTTGCTCATGCTCTGAAGGGTCTGCAGGGAAGCTAATAAAGCAACAGAGGCTACTTTTCCACGTAGAGGAGTTAGGGAAGAAGAGCACAGACTGAACAGGGCCCAGGCTATGAGTCCTGTGTGCTCCACCAGCATAAGCTCTCCCTGGCACCTGAATTCTGGCTGGGTTTTGTGCTGAAGAGGTGTCAGGAGGACATCAGGCCTTGAGGCAGTGCAGTACTGTATCAAGCCTTTCCAGATCCCTCTGCAGAGCCTCTCTACCCTCAACCAGATCGATACTTCCACCCAAGTTAGTGTAGCCTGCAAACTTACTGAGGGTGCACTCTATCCCCTCATCCAAATAATCAATAAAGATGTTAAATAGGAGCAGCCCCAGCTCTGAGCCCTGGGGAACACCACTCATGACTGGCTGCCAACTGTGTTTAACTCCACTGAACACAACTCTTTGGACCCAGCCACCTAACCAGTTTTTTATCCAACAAAGCGTGTGCACATCCAAGCCACGAGCCAAGCCAGCTTTTCTAGGACATACTGTGTTAAATGTTAAGGCTAGTTTACTTTGATTTAACTTAATTCAGTAATGTTTGTCTGTCTTGAAAATGGAAAACATTAAAGGTTTAGTGAGGAAGATATTAAATGTCTAATATCTGTATTGTTTAATGGAGTGAAATAAATATATGGAAATGATGCAACTTAGTAATCATGTTTCCTTGAGAAGATGTTAAAATGCAAAGAGTTGGTAAAAGACATGGGCACCTGCAAACTAGAGCAAACATGCGAAGGGATACAATTCCCATAAGACAAAGATTTGGAAAGAACAGGGGAAAAAAAAGCTAGTACACAACAGTATTTAAAGGGCTAAAAGCTATAAATTAGTTGTTTTACTGGGAAATGGAAAAAAAAGAGAAATTAACAAAGGAATGCAGATATTAACTTAATGAAATTCTTGTTACTTAAATTATCTTTAAGATGTTAAAGGCACTTGTTTTCACTGTCCCTTAATCATTGAATCCTAGAATGGTTTGGGCTGGAAGGGACCTTACAGATAATCTAGTTTCAACCCCCCTGCCATGGGCAGGGACACCTCCCAGTAGACCAGGTTGCTCAAAGCCCCATCCAGCCTGGCCTTGAACACTTCCAGGGATGACACATCCACAGTTTCTCTGGGTGAACTGTTCCTGTGTCTCACCACCCTCACACTAAATAATTTATTCCTAATGTCTAACCTTCATCTCCCCTCTTCCAGTTTAAAGCCATTTCCCCTAATCCTCTCACTACAAGCTCTTGTAAAAAGTCCCTCTCCAGCTTTTCTGTAGCCCCTTCAGGTACTGGGAGGTGCTATAAGGTCTTCCTGGAGTTTTCTTTTCTCTGGGCTGAACAGCCCCACCTCTCTCAGCCTGTCTTCATAGGAGAGGTGCTCCAGCCTTTTGTGGCCCTTCTCTGGACTCACTCCAGTAACTCCATGTCCTCCTCATGCTGGGGACTCCAGAGCTGTACACAGTACTCCAGGTGGGTTGTCACGAGAGTGGAGTAGAGGAGCAGAATCACCCCTCTCAACTGGCTGGCCATGCTGCTGGGGATGCAGCCCATGCCAGTGCAGACATCAATGGCTTATGTTGAGCTGCTCATCAACCAGCATCTGCAAGTCCTTTTCCTCAGGCCTGTTCTCAATCCATTCTCTTCCCAACCTGTAATTGTGCTTGGGATTGCCCTGACCCATGTGGAGGACCTTGCACTTGGTCTTATTGAACTTCATTAAGTCCTCGTAAAGTCTGATTTTGTTTTTTTTTAATATATATATTTTATTAGGAGTACAGAGCTGCATGGTGCCCAGTGACCAGATCAGAGACAGTGAGCACAAACTGAAACACAGGAATTCCCTGTGTACAGTAGGAAACATTTTTTCCCTTTGGGTTTGGGTGGCTGTACTGGCACAGGTTGCCCAGAGAGGTTGTGGTGTTTCATTCCTTGGAAATACTCAAAAGTTGGCTGCTCATGGTCCTGGGCAGCCAACTCTAGGTGACCCTGCATGAGCAGAGGGGTTGGACCAAGTGATCTCCAGAGGTCCCTTCCAAGTTCAGCTATTCTGTGATTCTGCAAAAAACATCTTTTAATTTTAAAAATGAATATTTTATTTCCTTTTGCAGAATGTAAAAAGCTCAGCCAACCTAGTCAACACTTGTAAAAATAAATACCTTCAGATATTAAAATGAGCTTTCCAACCAAATAAATGTTTAAACTTAGGTTCCCTGTGGTGAGAGGACAGAAGGGAAGCTTCACACTACAGTGTGAATTTGGGGCTCTATCTACTCTAGCTATAAAATTGAGATTTTGTACAACACTGCTGACTAAACCTATCTTGTTATGGAGGCTAATGTTCAGAAACAACCCTGGTGGAGTCTTATTAGCAGCATGTCATGGTTTAACTCAGGTTCAGCAATTAAATTAATGATTACAGTGCTCTCTGTCCCCTCCCCCTTCCACGCAGATAGGAAAGGAGAGAGAGAATGAGAGGCTTCAGGATTTAAAACTAAACTAGACAGCTTTAATGAAATACTAATTATAAAAGAAAATATGTGCAAATATATACAAGTGCGTGTGGGAATGTGCAAAGCCCTATTGCTTCCTCCCAGTCCCTGGCAACTCCCACTGTACTCCCCTTTGAGCTGTGGAGAATCCCGAAAAGTCCCAGGCCACTTTTGGAGATAGTGGCAGAGCAGACAGGAGCTGAGGATAGAGATAGGAGGGTCAGGAATGCACAGGCCTTGGGATCAAAGGAGATGGATTGACAAGAGTCCTCCTTGGACTGTGACAATGGATGGAAGAAAAAGAAGAATGAGGGACTTGACTTCTGTGATCCCTGAATTTATACCAAGTGTAAAGTATCTATGGATGGAATAATCTGTTTAGATAGTTTTGCCATCTGTCTACTCTGCTCCTCCCTATGGGAGGTTTGTGCTTATGCCTCTTCTGCTCCTTTAGTGTCTGAAGCAGCAGATTCAACAAGCAGAGCAAAGTGTTCTTGGTCTCTTGGCAGTAACGTAAACATCTGGGCATTACCAGTCCACTAGCTGGAAAAATTGCTGCTAGTTTCAGCAAGTGTGCTGCTTGAAAGAGAGTTCACTGAAGAAAAAAGAATCAGTAAAAGAAAATTGTCTTCATCCTGGCTCAAACCAGGACACAGCACTGACTGGGTATGTGGTGTTAAGACTCATTGGGATGTTTACTAATGTATTCTTGGGTTAGATCTACAGACTTTTGTCCAAGAAATTAATTTTTAAAGTAGAAGTGCAAAATTAACAAGATTAGGTGCTATCCAAATGGGATTATTTGTCAGGGATTCATGTGCAAATCCATCGGCATCAGTGCTTGATCTGAAATGATGATGGCACTAACTAGAACTAAACTAAAATGTAAAGCAGTGGCATTTTAAGATGACTCCCTTTAGGAGGAAAGACTATTTTAAAATCAATCCTTCAGTCTCAGCTGCAGACTAGGGAGAACAGTATTTGCTTTTTAATAAGGCATATGAAAAAAAATATTGATTGAAGGTTTACTGAGGAACAGTATGGTTTCAGCCATGCAAAGTTTGACAAGATAAAGCACTTTGGAGAGGACTATAGAGGAAAGGTTTGCTTTCAAAGAGACAGAATAGGCTGTATGATCCAAGACGGACACAAGCTAATTGGCTAACGTTACCACATTTTTAATGAGGTTTGGCTTGAAAAAGAGAGAAGTAACTTCCAGTTGAAGAAAATTTCATGTCTTCTTCTTTGAACATAATTCTATGACTTGCATTTGTGATTACTGATGTAGTTTGAGCTGAATCACTTTTTTTTTTTTTTTTTTTTAATAGCACAGCATGTTTTTCATTTCAGTTCATGTTTTCAGTGCTTTGAAAGTGAAAAATGCCACCTAAGTGCAAAGTGTTGTTATATCTTTGGACTGCTAGTCTTAATTTATTTACTTGCATTAATTTCTGCTCCAACTCCAGTCTTCCTGTGATTACCTTTTATCTTCTACAGCTTATGTTGCTTGGGATTAACAGTTTAGTGAAGAATAAAGCGGATTTTTTCATTATTTTTCTCAGAATCACTTCATGGCTCTGTGGTGCTGCTTTTCTTAACTGATGCATTTATATTTTTAGTTTTTCATTTTTCTGAGGACATTGAAGCCGTTAAATTGCTTTCCAGTGTCTTAAGTCTAAATGTTAGTATTTCTTTACTTTTTTTCTGAATTGCCATAGGTGTCTTTTTATTATATGTAAAAGAAAAAAAAAGCACACACCTAATATGAAATGCTATCTTAGTTCTCTGATATGTGACCTAGCAGTAATCAAATATATTGTATCTCATTCTCCATATCAAGGTTTTATGTAACACTTGAGTCTTCTGTGACTGTGAAGCTTAATAAGATTTAGACTGCATCTTTGCTTTGATACAGAAGTTATTGATTTCTGAGATGGTGGATTTTGCTTCTTATACTGCCTTTCCATATTACTGCAACTGATGGATGCAAATCTATTTGCAATTCAGCTGTCTGTCTGTCTTGCTGTGAGCTACAAGATGAGTTTGATTTCTGTGAAGCAGTTTGAAATAATACTTTAATAAGAAAGAATGTTTAAGTTTATGAAAAGGAGATTGCTTTTGCTGTCTGAGAAACCAGAATTTTGTCTTTGTAGGTCTCTTAGAAAGAAAGAAAATACAGTAGAAGCTAATGTTCTTAATATCTGAACAAATTAAGAGAAAAAACTAGCTTTTCATTGGGTTAAGCAAGAATTTGCTTTCTATTTAGTTGGCCTATTTGGATTTCAGCATTTATGGGAAAAGATTCTGTTTACTGTTTTTAAAAGTGAATCCATGCAGTTGTGGTTTCTATACTGGTTTGTAAATGGAAAAGATTCAAAAACTTAACTGCAAGTGAGACTGGTCAGTTTGGATTAGATTGCTTCAGCCAGTGGAAAAAGAAATGTTTCTGGGATATCTACCGTATGTTTACTTGGAAAAAAAGGTCTGTGATCATAATAACGTCCATTAGCAGAAGCTGTTTACTGCAGGAACCTCACTTAGGAAGTCTGGTAGCAATCACTGTGTCGTTAAATGCTGTGACTGACGGGGGAGCAAAGAGGCTGCCCTGCAGTTGTGGCGGTGTTTGGGTGTGCTGGAAGAAATGACATGGAAGAACAGAGCAGAGGAAGAAAGGAGATCAAAGCAGAAGCTCTCACTACAATAAAAAAGAGAAAGAAAATATCCAGCGAGACCCCCCCTCTCTCTTTGTCCCTCCTCCCATTTGATGGTGTTGAGAATTAGTGTTTGCACCAGAGCAGGGAATAGCCCTTCTTTTAAGCAGATGTCTTCCAGGAATTTCTACTAGTGAGTAAATAGATCTGCTCATGGCTAGGACTGGGTGTTTCTTTTTATAGTCTGAATCTATTTTTGTTATGACCTATTTATAATGCTTTACTTTATTTAGTTCACTGGAGAAAAGCAGCATGTTTTTCATCTGAGTTGTCTTTCGGTGATCACATTTCCATGGCTCTGGAAGCCTCTGCTCAGTCATTTCAAAAGTTAATTTTGTTGCTGTTGATTGGAGCTGCAGTAACTTCCAGTTAGGAGAGCAAGTTGTTTGGTGGTTAAAGGGTTTATTTAACATGAGGTGAACTGAATTTTCTTGGAAGATCTGTGATGACCAGTGCTGTTGAATTCTCTCACTCTTTGTATAGCTTTGCTTTTGAATGTTCTCTTCTAGGAGTTCAGTAGGAAAATAACAAATAAATCAGCAGTTCTGTTTTCTTTTTTTCGAATATTGGATAAATTATTTGAACAATCTTATTTTAAAATAAAAATGAAAAATTGAAAGCTGTAGAAGTCAACAGACTTACATGGCCTCATGCAGAAAGAATATAGATGTACTCTGCAGATTATTTCATTGTCATGGTTTAACTCAGGATCAGCAATTAAACTTATGGCAACAGTGTTCTCGATCCCTCACACACACACACAGGGACAGGTGAGAGAGAGTAAGGAGAGAGGCTTCTAGATTGAAAGCTAAACTAGATGGCTTTAATGAAATACTAATGATAAAATAAAATAAAATATGTACAAATATATACAAGTATGTGCGGGAATGTGCAAAACCCCTGTTGCCTCCCCCCACACTCAGCAACTCCCAGTGTACTGAGCTATGAGAAGTTCCAAAATGTCCTGGACCTCTTCAGAGAGAGAGCAGCAGAGCAGAGAGGATCTGGGGATAGAGTTATGAGGGTCAGGAATGCACAGGCCTAGGGATCAAAGGAAATGGATAGACAAGAGTCCTCTCTGGACACCGGCCATGGACGGATGAGAAGGGAAGAAGGGCTTGATGGCCATGATCTCTGAATTTATACCAAGTGGAAGGAATATCTCTGGCCAATTCTGCCATCTGTCTAGTCAGCCCCTCCCTTTGGGAGGGTTGTGCATACCCCTCTTCTGCTCCTTTAGTGTCCAAAGCAGCAGATTCAACAAACGGAGCAAAGTGTTCTTGGTATCTCGGCAGTAACATAAACATTTGGGCATGACCAGTCCACTAGCTGGAAAACTTGCTGCTAGTTTCAGCAAGTGTGAGTTCACTGAAGAGCAAAAAATGAGTAGAAAGAAAATTGATTTAGTCCTGGCTTAAACCAGGGCATTAAATTACATCAAAACAAAATAAATTTGATACTAGTATATGTTTCCAGCTACTTGCTTGTCACTGAGAACAATGATGAGAAATTCTTTCAATCCTCATGTCAGTGCCTACATTGTGACTTAGAAGAACGAAACTTCCAATCTGTAAGATCCCAAGAAAATGGGAACAGTGAAACATCTAGACTGGTCACCAGTAGGTCACAAACTATAATATCAAGTTCAGTGCAGAAGTCAGTGACTTGAAAACTCACCACACAACTTGTATTGGCTAAAAGTCTTCTCTTGCAGTTCAGAAAGTATACTCCTTTTGTCTCAGACATTGCAAGTTTCTGTTTTATTAAGAAAATGAAAATTATAAGCCCTTGCAATAGTTTTTCTTGCCTCTAAGTAAACATCCACTGGCAACATTATTGATAATCTGTAAATTGCTTCAAAATACTACTGAAATATTAACCCTCTCACATGTAACTGCCAAGAGAAATGCAGAGGGTTACTTGAGACAGATTAATGGGTAGGATTTAGTCAGACCTGAAGTTGGTCTCCCTGTAGCTGTTGGCTAAGATAACCAGATGCTCCTCTCCCAGTATTGTCTTTCTCCTACTGTCAGAAGTCTTTTTAAATGCCTTCATTGTTCTAATTAAAGAGCACGGACACTTCACAAAATCAAGTAGTGTTTAATGTGATTGCTGATTTGCTGACGAAAGTGCCCCAAACCAGTTCTTTACATGAGAAGACACCTCAACACTTGCTGTCATTTTTTGGCTTGTATAGGGACTGGAGAGATGAAAACACAAGTACAATGCAGCTGAGTTACACCTTTTAAACATATAGTGTGAAAAGCCCTTAGGATATCCTAAGTTCCTAGAAGGTTTATGCATTCAGGTTGTATCATGAAAGAGGAGAAAGTTGCCCATGTAATGTCAGATCTTGGAAGTATACAGTTGGTAGAATTGGTTGTTTGGTTTGGTTTGTACATTTCCTACTTTGTGCAGCTCAGAATAGGTACAGAGATTGGCACCTCTGATATTTTTAGGTTTTAGGACACTTTCTAAAGGAAGAAAATAAATAATGAATTCTGACAATGGACACATTTGTGTGGAGCTCAGTGAAAATCTATTTAGTTTTTGCTCATCCTACTTAAAATTGATTTGTATTCTGCCTGTAGGGGAACAGTGCTACTATGCATTTTAATAAATACAGCTGTTATTTTTGGAGTGTTAACTTGACAGTATTTCTATGCCATTACTGTCTCTTATGGATTGCTTGAGGTTCTTTCTTCTTTCTCACTCTAGCATTGGGGCAAGACTTATTTCAGAGCATCTCACCACTGCTTCATAATGAAGCAGAAGAGTGGCAGCTGGCTTGGGCACTGGGCTGGGAGTGCAGCTCCATAGCAGTCCCTAACAGGCAGACAATCGAAAGCCAAATTTTCCTCTCAAAAAAGCTGGGGCAACATCAGTGATGCTACTTGGATTGAAGGCTGCTTAATACTTCTGTAAATCAGATTAACTGTCCACATGTCTCCTTTTGGGCCATGCCAAACTGGCCACTTCTGCACAGTCTGTGTGGCATCAATTGCCACAGATTAGAGAAAGAATTGCCTTATTTTTTCTGCTTTTCTTTACATGCAGCGCCCAAGCAAGGCGCAAGAATTGGCTTCAGAAGTTTTTCCGCTCTCTAGGAGCTTTGAATGTGAACCAAAATTTTTTGGGTCAAATGTTGAACCCACTGAAAATTATGAAAATTCTCTTCTGATTACAATGGAATCAGTCGAGGTTTTAGGTTTAAATAAATACTGTATTTATTAAAAGATGCATCTCCTTAAAACTATTATGTGTAATAATTATTTTCTTTTAGCATTTTTTCTTCGTGAAAGTGAGCTAGTCGTTATAAAATGTTGCTGTATTATTTTATGATCATTTATTGTATACAGCATATTAATGAGAGATGGTAATAGTCACAAATTTTGTTACTACTGAAGAAGCAGCTCTGGAATGGCCTTTCTTTACACTTTTTATTCTAAATGAGAGGGAAGTCCAGTGTTTTGAAGTTGAAAGCGTCTGTGCCTGCAAACTGTCATCTCACTCATGAAATGCCTTCATTTTATCTTATTGTACTAGGCTGTTGCTTGGCATGTTGCACCTGTTCTAGTGTTGAAATGAGTGGGTACAATATATTTTAAAAATTGTGAAAGAACACTGTAGCAGATGAAATATCAAGTGCATGAATGTCACAAAAATCCTGAATTAAATTTGGCTGTGTGACACAGGTTCTCTACTTTATGCGCAGCCATCAGGAAAAAGTCTTTAATTACATGACCACATAGTGGAGTTTCCTCTCTTTATACTACAGAATACTTGGTCTGCTTGTATTTTCTCTGAGACCCTCCAAAGCCAGCTTGGCATTATCACTTGTGTTAATGGTTGGTGCTCAGAAGTAAAAAGACTTCAAGAAGTCTAGGCAGGAGAAGTGCCAACCCATGGTTAAGTTCTAAAGTTGCTACCACTTGTCTGTGATATTATAGGATTCCTGGCAAATTGGCATTCAGTAAGGGGGTTGTTAACAGTCTTAAGAAGCTGTTTAGTCGACTTGTTGCACATAAGCACAGGAATATGTCAGGAGATTTGCAACTATAAAGAAACATACCCATTTCATATATCAAACTGAAAAGTACTGTAAAGTAAGAAAATGATTGTGCTTTCTGCTCTGTATTATATTTAGAGAAACTGAAAAAAAACCACCAAACCAAAACAAAGTCATACAGGCTAATGATGAAGAATCAACCTGAGTAGGTGTTGAAGGGTTAGAATTGCACTGGTAACAAATAATAATAGGCTTTAATCCCACAGTTTACCTCATTTTGAAGATACCTGCAATGATCTTTCCTGAAGCCAGTTACTGGGCTGGGGATGTATTCCCTGAGCTCTGCAGTGTGGCAAGCGCTTGCACAAGCTCCAGCACAACAGCAGCTCAGGGAAGATTAAGAGTTGCTGCACAGCCATCCAATTTATGGTCAGTTTCTCTGTGCGTGCTCTTTGCTTGCAGTAAAATACTAGATAATTTGTGTTAGCTCATTTAACTTACTCTTAGTGACTGAAATGGTTTACTAATGTGATCTTGGACACTAAAGCAAGAAGGCAGTTGGTCTCTCACCAGTTCCTCTAGTTCCTCTGCATCAGATCTAGTGCTTAGCAGTGCCATAGTGGGTTGGATGAGCTCATTGAGCCCACACAGAACTAATTTTGTAGAGAAATTAGTGCCATTTCTTCCCTTTCTGAGGTTGCTGTCAGTTTTACTTATTAGGATTATTGTATATAGGAGATATTAATTGTTTTTCTCTCTTTGGGTCATGCTTAGCAGTTTATGGGCACTTCAGTCTCGTGCACCATGAGGATTAATCTGCTAAACTCATAATGCAGATTCTATGTGGCTATGGCTGGGTTTTAACATAGCCTGTGTTTAGTTCTGAATGCAATTTAAAGAGGAAAGGAGAAACATAAAACCATCATATATTTTAGAGAGAAGTAGAAATGGAATGGCAGAAAGCTGTGTGTGGAAAGCAGTTTTATGGAAATTGAAGTCTTGCTTGCTCAGGGTGTTCAGGGTAAAAGAATAAGGAACCTATGTTGCTGCAGCCTAGAAAAATGAACTTTAAGGTTCGTTTAGTCTTATATGGGGAGAGAGAAGATGGACCGTTCCCCACAGTTGCATGGATTAAAAATGGAAGAGCAGTTAGCCTATAAAGTAAATCGTGAAGGGAGACAGTAAAATTGTTAATTTAAGTCCATTTAGAGCATAGGATATATTAGGCTCCCATCCATTAGGCTGTCTTAGGGTCAGTGGCATTGTTTTTGAGATATGGCAGCAAAATAGCTGGCTGAGCAGCTGAGTTGTTCTTCTTCTAAAAAAAACCAAAAACAAACTCCCCAAAAAACCCCAAGCACGTTAAGTATTGGCTATTTTATGGCTGTGGTAAATAAAAGTTTGAGAGTAAAACCTTTTTGATTTAGATGCTCTCATCTGAGCAGCATTGTTGGTGTCAGCTCAGCCAAGCAGGTTTGGCTTATAGAGTGAATTGAGAGGATTTGCCTTCTCCAGTCTTGATCTTAATCTTTCTTTTTTTGTGATTAGATGAGACATTTTCTCAGTCATTTCCTTGCAGTGAATTGTTTCTGCTCTTTTCATTTGCAGGTAGGTTTGTGTGTGGATAAAAGGTTTGGGTTTTTTTAGTCACTTAGACGATTCTCCCTGTTTGGTGGGCAACCACAAGCTCTCAGGACCTCTGATGTTCCTCAGTGTGATCTGTAAAAGCTCACAGAGGAGGAGGACAGTCTTTCAGTAAGCAATAGATGATGATTCAGCACCAGGTCCAACTGTTCAGTCTTTTGTAAGTGACTGTTTAGGCCAGTCATTTAATCTTTATCTGTTTTGGATTTCCCTTTGTAAAATGTGAGTCTGTTAATTCTCTTTTAGCTCCCTTTTGTTCACATGTAGATTTTCAACTTTTGGAACTCCTTATTATAGTATATTTACACAAAATCTAGTACTGAGGGATCTTTGTCTTAGCTGAAGCCTTAGAGTACTTAATCCTAAGTAGTGGCAGAAATAACGAGCTTCATTCCCTATTTATCTCAAACCTTAAAACAAGTGAGAGACCTCTTGAGATTGGTACTTAGTGTAAGATCCCTCAGACTGCCGAGGGCTTTAATCAGGAGGTTGTTATCATATGAGCTCACCAGAACAACAGCTAAATTTATGTCACAGTTTGACTCAGGTCCGACAACAATGCTCTCGATCCCCTCCCCCTCCCACCCAGGTAGGGAAGGAGAGAGAGAAAAAGAGAGAGACTTGGCTGGATTGAAAACTAAACTACACAGCTTTAATTAAAACACTAATGAATAATACAAGAAAATATATACAATTATATACAGATAGATTCAGGAATGGGCAAAAAGCCTCTCGCCTCTCCCCACCCCAGCAACTCCCACAGCACTTCCCTGAACTGGGAAGAGTCCCGAGGAATCCCGGAGCTGCTGCTGGAGAAAGCAGAGAGTTATGGGGGTCAGGAGAGATCAAGCCTGAGGATCGATGGTGACGGATGAACAGAGTCCTCCCTGGACGCCGGCCATGGACGGAAGAGAAGGGGAGAAGAAGAAGGAAGGAAGTTGTCTTCTGTGATCTCTGACCTTCCTCTGAGCTTACGTAGATATATGGAATGGAATATCTTTGGCCAATTTTGCTGTCCATCTAACTCAGCCTCCTACGGGGGGGGTCACAGATCTCCCCATAGTGTCTGAGCCGGCAGAGTGCAGGTGCAGCCTTGAAGCCTCAGTAGTTAGAAAAACATTCCACTGTCTTATCAGCCTAGCAGAACACACTGTTGCTAGTTACAAGAAAGCTTACTGAAGGAAAAAAAAACTCAGTAAAAAGAAAAATTGGCTTAATCCTGGCTCAAACCAGGACAATTTACAAGGGAGTTATTTTTTCAATCATATAGTCCCACTGTAAGTCCTCATTAAGATATAATTCATGTTCAGGATGTATGCAGTTAATTTAGGTGAATTGAGAAAAATGTTATAATGACTGGAAACAACACAGACTGCATTGAAAGAGAGGAACTCCCAAACACTAGATGTTCTGGAATTAATATTAAATGTTGTGTATTTGGCTTTCTTCTAAGCTTGAAAGTACATAGTTAAAATGCATGAACTGCTAGTCTTCTGTGATGATCATGAGTGATCAGAAAGTTGTGACTGTGAATAATAGTATTGTGTTCCAGTTCAGATCAGGATGATTAATTAAAATGCATAGAAATCTGTATTTTCTTTCAGTTTTTCTCCTCCTAGTTTATAGCCAAAGAAGAAAGCCTTGATTTTGATTAGTAAAGCCTTTCCACGTGGCATATTTTTTTTCCCTTATGTAGGATGCTGGTTGTTTTGAAGGAAAGGGGTTGTCACCTTTCCTAAGGTCAGACTGAATCACAAGTACTTCAGGTGTACTGGGATGTTGCCAGCCCTTTGCAGTATGGTTTTTAATGGAATTTTCTGCTACAAAGCAAAAGTCATCAGTCCCTGTTAATTTAAAAAGAGTCGGGAAAGACAACATGGCCATTCATCCTTAAACGGATAAACTGGCCGATTTGGTGGATAATGCATGGGACTTCAGGGAGCCTTTATAGTATGTGAGAGTCTTGCAATAAGATCCCTTGGGATACAGGAGTGATTTAAAGCAAGATTTTCAGCATTTACGTATCCTGTTTTAAATTTAATTCATACTTAGGCTTACCTCTGAGTTCTGCATTTGGTGCAGGTGTTGCACCTGCTGATGCCGATGTGCATGGTGTTACTCATATGTGGCTGTGCTTGAATCTTTGGTTTACTCGGAATGCCTTGCTATGTTTTAAAATGGTAGTTGGTATTTCTACAGTACCAGCAACATCAGAACTTGAAATTTGTACTTGAAGATAGTTATAGGTATAAGTACTCTCCCTTCACCTTGTAATTGTGTTGTGATAGCCAAATTTTGTGATACAGTCTATGGTTAATGCCTGTTGAGACAAAGCATGTTACTAAATATTTCCTTTTCTGATTATTAGCCCTTTCTTATAATCCAGAATTCATAAATTTGCAATTCAGATTTTGTCTCACTTCATTACCAGCCTCATTTCTAACTTCTAAAGATACAGTCTCTAGCTGAGGTAAAATATCACTTATCTAGTGGCTAAAATCACTTAGGCAAGCACCTGGGCAGACCTTTAATATGTCTACTTACTTGAAAGACAAAGATAATCTGCTGCAAAAATAAAAATGTCATCTGAATTATCCAGAGGAGACAAAGAATGAAGCTACTGGATTAGAATAGTTCTCATTTGTATGCAAATGTTCTATCTTTATTACTAAATTTGATCCTAAGATCTGTTAGGATGGAAGAGTAAGGGATGAGGAACATTCCTGGAATTGATGCAGACAGATGTACATGAGTTAGTGCTGTGTGGCTAACTCATGATGTACATGTTGGGGATTATCTGAAAAAAATGTACATTTGAAAAAGCCAACCTAACTGCCTTGGGAGAATGAAGCCCAGTGTCTGCCATGACTGAGGGGAATGGTCCTGTATGACTTATAAAAATGTACATTTGCTAGAAAATTTCAGTGCCTAGCAAATCAAGTGGTAAATGCTTGCATTTTTGCTACTAAACATTGCTGATGACCAGGGAATGAAAATATTTTGGTGAAAGGATTTCATTTTTTTTCCTGACTTGGAAACAGGTTGGGTTTTTTCTGCAGAAAATTGAGGGAAAGAAAGAGCAGAAAGAAAAAAGAGTCTACCATTGAAGTTAAGATTTCAGCCAAACCTGAAAGTAGTTCTTTGCATATTTGAATCTTGTGGGAGCTTTGCTTCCCTAGTCAGTTACCTGAAGTGTAGGCTCTGTTGACTGAGTTCTAATGCCATGCACTGTCAGTCTACAGTGGAGTTCATAATTTTGAAATTCAGTGGCCCGGAAATGTACCGAAGTAAGTCTACACACCTGGTTGTGGGGGCTTTACATTGCATTCTATTCATACCTAAAATTATATAGCCTCAGAGTTTTAAATTTCCCATGGTTTCTCTGCTGTCATGATTACCCTCATGTAATGAAAGAAGACATCTGTATTTTTCTGTGGCAAGACAAAATAAGGGAACAAAAATTAAGGAAAACAGAACTGCTCATTTGAAATGAAAGCAAGGATATGAAATCAAGAAACTGAGAGTTAACTTTAGAATTAAGGCTTTAGTCTTCCTCAAACTTTCTTCTTCATATGTGTTATGACTCATTACAGAGATCCTACATTTCACAGGTTTTGTTCTTTGAGTCCTTTGCCTTCAACAGGACATACTTTGAGTGGGACAGAATAAGAGAGAAAAGTTGATGTATTTACAGCTCTAGATTGACTCTGAGGGGTCCAGTGGCTGCCTCCAGATGCTTTGTGCCATGTTGGGCAGGCATGCTGCAGA
>NW_009953483.1:2335558-2408184 GCF_000747805.2 Chaetura pelagica | reverse complement strand
CAGGAATGCTGCACAGCCTGTGTGCAGAGCAGCCAGGAGAAGGTGACACGCACACTCAGTCCTGCCATTCCAAAGGCATGTTTGCCACAGCCAGCAGATGTTACATTATTTCAGTTTGGGGATTTTTATTTTTTTTTTCTGAATTTGTGTAACTTTTCTAAGCTGAATTAAATGTTCTAAAATGAAATTTTGAGAGAGAGATTATTTGCAATATTTTCTGGCTGCAGTGGACAATACTATTTTGTCTTATGGCACAGAATACTAAAAATATGTAGTTAGGCAAATTATAAGGTAAGAACTCTTAAGGGGTTGGCATTTTCTAATATTTGGGTTATTATACATCAGCTTAAAGTTGTGGTCAACCTTTTTTTGTTTTTAACCACATTTAATCTGTTTGATAAGTAGAATTTTTTATAACTTCCCAAGTACTGCTTGCAATAGTCAGTCTCTAGGTATTATGCTTTTTGCATAGCCCCCAGGTTTTGTGGATCTCTCTGTGTTAAAAGTGGTTATTGATCTGTAGCAGTCAGGATAAAACTGAGAAAGGTCATCTGAATAAAACTGTCAGAAGAAGAAAGTGTGCTAGGTATATAGTTGGTTTTTTTGTCTAGTGCACTTCACAGTCTCTTGTCTCTTCTATTTGTGTGACTTATCTCCCAGTTAATTTCATCTTTCCTTTTACCTCAGAATTGTTATGCTTTAGCATAAAAATGAGCAGTAGCAAAGGGAAAACTGAATATATTTATCTTCTTCTCTGCCTTCCAAATTTAGACCTGAAAATAGAAACTATTTAATATCTACTGTTCAGAAGGAAAAAAAACCAACAACATGGTTTGGATAAAAAGGCTGGATATACTTCAATATTTTTTTTGTAGTACGCAAAGATTTTTGTAAAATATTTTAGGAACGATGGTGACAAGGAAAAGGTAAGCAGGAAGATAATTAGCTTTTGGAAACACTTTATGTATAGCTTTTATTTCAGTGAGACTTCAGAGACTTAAAGCTAAAATATGCTGAACTATTTGCGGGATAAAATGAATGGCACATAAAAAACAACACAGTGCATGCAGAGTATTTGGAGTCCATCAAGGCTTGGAATCATATTTATAACATATCCACCAACTACTGTTCAGTAACTGCCATCAGTGCATACCATTCCTCCTCACTGTGAAGTTAGCTCTCTGGATACTGCAGCTTAATTTTGTTGCCATCGTCACTTGGGTGGTCAAATGCTGGAAGATGTTGCCTAAGGCGGTTGTGGCATCTTCATCCTTGCAGATATTAAAAACCCAGCGGGACAGCACTGACCTTCCTGCTTCAGCTCTCCGTGCTCTGAGCTATGGGCTGATTCCAGATGTCCCTTCCCACCTCAGCCATTCTGTGATGTGATAACAAAGGGGGATAGCTTTCAATTAAAAGTGCTGAAAGTATTGGGACATACCCAGATAGTGCCTGAAAGGGGAGCTAGGCTTTTCTGAGGGCAGCTTAGTTGACAGATCAGGGCTATAGATGTTTTTGCAAAATGTCTCCAGAGCAATTGTACATAGTCCTGCTAGTGAGTAATCATAAGGGAGAATGAAGAGACCTGTGCTAAGTAGGGGACAGATGTGACAAGGATTTTATCAATAACAAAAATTATCAGCTTCAGTGCAGTAAAAACCAAATGTGATAGAAGAGTTCATAAAGTAACTTAGCAGCTTCTTAAAGGTTTTGAAAATTAAGAATTGGTGCCAGATTGTCAATGGCTGGAATTTCATCCAAGTGAAAAGTGAGCATAGTTGTTTTAGCCTTACCTTAATGACCAAAGGTTGAGTGTTTTTTTAGTGGTTCTTTTTTCCTTTTCTCTTCTGAAAAGCCTGACAGGCAGGGTGGCAGCAGAAGCAGTATTTTCAACTGGTACCTTATGTTCCCCTGACAGGTACCTCTAGGCAGCAGGGTGAGTGGGGAAGCCAGCTTTGTAGGGCAGCTGATGGTAGAGGCTTGCTGATGACAAAGATGGTTGCATTGGTGGGCTAGGACAGTGACAGTTCTGGATTCAGCACAACTTCACTCTTCCCTCTCTAGGGTCATGAAGTTACCATGTAGAAACTGAATTTGAGGTTGTGTTTTCTCAGCAGCGGTTTCTTGACCAGAGGTGCACAGGCATTTGAGGTTAGAAAGGAGCGTTGTAAACATTCAGTCATATCTTCTATACTCTAAGTCTTGGGACATCTTTCAATTACTGTAATAATGAGCTTAGATATGGATTATCTGTTGTTAGGAGCTTGATAGATCAACTGTAGTTTAGCCCATAATTATCATCACTATTACACATCTACTGATTTTCTTGCCTGAATGTAACATGTGATGGGTCTTTGTGATGTGATGAATGTGGATGTTGAAAGTAAAAGTTTGAGGATGAAGTATAGCAAAACAAAACATACACTCAGGATAAAGTAACTGGTTAGAAAATGCTTTCAGGAGAATCAGTTTTAAGAGGTAGATACATAGTTCTGTAATCCTTTAGTATTTCTATTCTCAGCCATTTAATTTCAAGACCTGGTTGAAGAGATGTAGGCAAGAGTGGTGATGTCATCTGTGACTGTAAGACAAGATACAGTCTGCAGTACAGTGATGACAATCTAGTGACTGGTTACTGCCAAAAAAGCAAGCTCCTCTCCCTCTGCAAGTAGTTTTCTCTCTTTTAAAATGTAATTTTTGTTTTTCATAGTTTCCTGTTAGCTTAGCCCCTGAAGTAGGGTTTATGCGGATGCTAGGAAAAGAGGTTGGACAGAAACTGATCCTTTCAGGAGTAGCCCAGAGTTAGATTGGCTCAGCAGTCTCGTTGAGATCTAAGGGGACTAATGGACCCTGGGAACTAAGGTTCTGACTAGGAACAAGGTTAAAGATTTAATCTTGCAGCACAGGCGTTAAAAACCTGTGTTTTCTGAGATTTGTGCCAAGATTTAGATGTTTTTGCTTTATAATATTAAATGTAGAATGTAGAATATGACCATATCAAGTCTAGTGGAAGGTGTCCCTGCCCATGGCAGGGGGATTGTAGCTAGATGATTTTTAAGGTCCCTTTCAACCAAAACAATAATAATAGCTGGAGGAATAAATTTCTCGTGTGGACCCTGCACTGCCACTGAAGCTACAGGCTTGACATTGGCAGGCACTTGAGCTGACAACCTGCCCTGAATAATATGTATGATAGGTATGGGTGGTTGATGCTCTGGTGATATGTGACTGACACATTCATGGTGAGAGAAGAAGAGGTTAGGGTGGCACAATTTGCCTCTTGGGCTTCCCAATCTTACACATCAGATATTTTAAGATGAGGAAAAGTGCTATAGTGCCCTTTGGGTCATGTTAAGGCTGTAATATTTTTATGTCTGAAGTGAGCTTTGTCCTCTTGTCTCACCAGGTATTTGGTTAAAACTATGATTTACTTCTACAGATGCATCTGCATTGGGGATTTGGTAACACAGTCATGTTAGAGGCTATTCTGTAACCAGGTTTTTTCTGAGCAAGCTATTGACCTGATCTGGACCTCACTTCTGAAAATGATGTAGGAGAGAAGAGAGCAGGCTATTACTGGTTTTTATGTGCATATATTCCGAAGTACCCAATTGTAAAAGATGTTTAATGTTTGTCTCCTTTCAGTGTATTTAAGAATGTATTTAGAGATACATAATCCTGTTTGTCCTCCCTGTACCTATTGATTGCATTAGAGAGCTGTGTAATTGATGCTCTTTGGAACTTTCATGGAAAGTAGAAATTGCCTGAAATGTTAACAAAGAAGGATTTTCTCTGGAATATTATCTAGTTTGTATTTGACTGTAGCTTATCAGAAATACATAACAAAGAGTTTTATACACAGAAGAAAAAGTACCTTCCTTTTTCAGATCTTTTCAGTTTCTGGTGCTCATATATAGGTGTATCTTTTATACTGCTGTAGAAGGCTGGCAATTCTGGTATAAAAATGTGTGGAATATTTTAGCAAGGACAAAAATCCCTACTAAATAATTCTAACCAAGCTAAAATCAAACCATTTCATATTTGTGTGCATGAACATGAAATGCGTAATTCTGTATATGCTTATAATGGGGCAGAATGTCTCTAGTGGGTTTTTTGTGTTCATTTAAATTTCTGAAAAAAACCCCTCCGCTCTAACATCAATATTTGAATGAGTTAAGGCCTCATTCTCCTGAGTTTACCCAAATCTGTAACTATAAAAAATCACAGAATAATTGCAGTTAAAATGGACCTCTTGAGATTGACTAGTCCAACCCCTGTGCCCAAAGCAGTGTCAGCTGGAGCAGCCCAGGGCTGTGTCCAATTAGGTTTTGAACATCTCCAGGAACTGTGAGTCCACAACTTCTAAGTCCTCCTAGCACAGTATGTGGTATAAAATACTGAATATGGGACAGGAAGTGACATGAACAAAGATTAATGGAACTTCATGGAAACATTTTAAGCACATACCTCAGTCTTACTAGAGTGAACACAATTCATATTCAAGTGCAGTACTAAGCTGGAGTTCTAAGTTCTAAGTAATGTTTATTTTCATGTAATGGTGCCTTTGGTATTCCTTACACAGAGAGATATAGATATAGATATAGATATAGATATAGATATAGATATAGATATAGATATAGATATAGATATAGATATAGATATAGATATAGATATAGATATAGATATAGATATAGATATAGATATAGATATAGATATAGATAGCATTCTGTCACAGAAGTCAGATGGGCAATTTTCAATTCTGCTCTTATTGCATGTCCTTCTGTTTTCCTAATATTAGTGGAAAGGGCTACCTTTGAGACCCAGCTACAACTGTGTTTCCCTATGGGCTTTAGTCAATTTTATTACTAGTGACTAGGAGTATGTTTTCATTTTGATTACTATGATATTATATAGACCTGTAGACATTTATAATGTTTGCATATGAAGAAGTGTTATTTATTTGTAATGTGTGCAGTAGTATTTTTATTTTTTTTATGCCATGAGCCCTTTACTTAAAGCCTTTGAAAGACAGATAAGGCTACAGCAGGCTTGTGCAATAATCTTGTCATCCTTAAATTATTTTCCTGAAGCCCAGCTTCTCAAGCTGTCATGTGGGATATTTTAATCTCTTTTGCTGATGGCATTCACTGTGTCTGCTTCCAGGGAAGCCACAGGCAGACCTCTTTAGAAAACAGATGAAGCAGTTTATATATAGCATTCCATTTATTCCTGATTAAATCAAATGGCCTTGTGGCCAGGACTTCAGTTGAAAAGAACAGTTTATTGAGAACCTCTAAATAGGATAGGAAGGGTAACAAATGGTGCTTATTTCCCCACTGGTTACCTTTTCAGTATCATATGGAGGAATTCCCTCAGAAGTGGAAAGAATTCACAGCACCCTGTTTACAAACCCTAGGTACACTCACTGTGGCACCGAACATCAGAACTGGGATACTGGAATAAGTAACATGTAATATTTATCTGCTTTCCCAGTGTTTTTTCCTGAGCAGAAACTGTTGACTGGATGTTATTTTTAATTGAGATTAAAGGAAAATTTTGAAGATATATATATTTATATAATTGAAATTCCGCTGCAGTTATTGAACCTGGAGGAAAAATCTGAGACTTGTTTCTAGCTCTGCAATCAGCTTCAGCATGTGGTGTGCTGGAAGGGGCAGAAAGACTTACTGATTTGTCATGGACAAAGCTCTAAACTGAAAGTATACTTTACCTGTCAATGTCTGCATAATGCCTTACATGTAAGTTTAGACATGTTCACACAAACACTGGTGTGGGTGTGCTGTACCTCATGACTTTATACAATGCTTTGCCGTGGAAAGACTTTCAGGATTAGGTTTGCCCCTAGGTCGTTAGCTGGAAGAGGTGCTGAAGGTCCATCAGTGTTTCTTGACAGAGTCAGTCAAACCTATGTAATTAGCATGTGAAAAGTCATAATGTATTCACATCATTGACTGTACTTCTATCTTTAGTTGGAAGGGTCTAAATTTGTCTCTTGTATTTTTAAAATTGGCAACCTGATGGAATTGTTTGCTTGAAAAGTTTGGTCTTCTAATTGACTTCTATTATAATTTAATTCTTTAGAGTTCAATTAGTTCTGTAATATGCCTTCATGGTTGAATAATTTTAAAAAACTCTCAAACTGAGTAATTTTACAGCTTTGCAAATGTTATATTCTGATTTGTGTGTTTATTATCTGTCACTCTTCCACTTTACACCAGTCTGGCTGCCTTTATGCTAATCTCCAATATAGGAACGCTTTTTCCCTGGCTGCATTTTGTTATGCATTTACTCAAGGTCACCCGTGGATTCCCACCTGTTTCTTTACTCTTAATCTCTCTCTGATTTTTAGTACTTGGCCAATTACATAATGTAAAAGGGCCAGTTGATCAAGATGGTTGACTCAGACTTGCCTTCCATGAACGTGTGCCCGACTGGAGTGAGCCTGTCAAAGAAGATGACTGAACTTCAGAATCTTTACTATTAAACTGGTGATTTTTATTTGAAATCAAACTTTTTCAAATGCTAAGAAAAATATAATTTTTTCAGGAGCTTGAGTTTGCAAAATCTGGATGTTGAAAGTAGCTTTTCATTGACCCAACTGAGAGTTTTGGCAGTTGTTGGAAAAAATGAGTATGTCCCAAACTGATCTGTATTAGTTGTCATGGTTAATCAGCTTTTTTTAGTGTCATATCAGAATCTACAGAATTTTATTTTTTTTTTAGATGTAGAGATTTTTTTTGCTTTTAATGCCAATAAGATTTGTCTTTTAAATTTGATACAGTTCTGCTCTAACTTCGGTTTGAACACTAGCTTCCTCTTCTCTAACAACCAAAGGCAGAAATGGCCTCCATTTTAAGAAGGAAACACACAAGAAAAGAATAGTGAGTAAAGAATGGAGTATGGTTAGAGCCCTTCTTTCAGCTACAGGACACTGCAGTTCCTCTTGTCCTAAGCCCTCCAATCCCCCTTACTCTTCCAGTGGCATTACAAGTAGTATTTCCATATAGATCTCCTGTTAAGGATTTAATTTAAAAACTGAAGGAGACCAACTGCAGAAAGCAAAGCTTGCCCTGTAGCTCGATGTAAGCTCACTTTGTTCTTCCCTTTCCTAGACTGTAAGAGCTTCAATTCTCTCTGATGTATTGTTTTTCTTTGCTTACCAACCCAGAAAACCAGATATCAATATGAACAGTACACTGTGTCCTGGTGTAGAAGATACAGAAAAGTATTCCCACTGGCAACCTATAGAGATGGAGCAGAGGCTTAAGGGTCATTACATCTGAGTTGCAGAATAAGATAATTTAGTGAAAACAAAAGGACTGTGGTTTTTAATTTTCTTTTAAGCTTCCTGAAAGTGTGTTCATAAGCAGGTAATTCCAGATAGCTTTATGGCTCTGAAGTTGGGCTCCTGGGCTGTGCTCAGCAGGGACCTCCGTGTCCACATCCTTACCTGTGGTTCACACCCATCTGTCACTCCCCCCCTCTGCTCCCCTGTCAGCTCTCAGCACCCTTGTTGTTTGGGAGCTTCCCAGTTAGCACAGGTGAAGAAAACAAATTACTTTCTGCTTACTTGTATGGTGCTGAAAAGCAAATAAACTGCTTGAAAACTGAAATAATTGCAAGAAACAAGATATACCAAAGTGAGAGAGACGTAGACTGATAAGAGACGTTAAGTGTCTTTGGATGTTAAGTGGGTTAACAAAGGTGAGGTAAATGCACACGCTGTAGAAACCTGAATTTTAAATTGATATCCATTTATATTTTAATGTCAGGATTATACCTTATAATTGATGCAAGAAGTCTGTCAGAAATCCAGCCCAATCTGGATTGATCTGTAAGCAATCAGCTGAAGGATGAGTCGCTCCTCTGAATTTATATCCTGTTATTGTTAATACAAGAATGCGTTGCCTGTTATATTCTTTGGAAGTGCAGGTGTTTTCCCAAGTATTTTGAGTGCCATGGAACTTCCAAGTTGTGGTTACCAGTGAGGAGGTTTGCTATGAACCCCCTTTCTGGAATACCCTGTTCAGAAGCTCTCTGGTACCTCCCTTCCATGGTGTTCCTTTAAATTGCCTCAAAACTCCCCCTAAGTCAGGTTAAGATAAAAGCAAGTGTATTTTTATTTATAAAATACACATTATACAGTAAAGCTCAAAAAAAGTGAGTGACATACAAGAAATAAAACCACACAATCATCTGTCTGTTAGGTTGAATTAGGATATTCCTCCTAGCCTGTATGGAGGAGCTCATGAGTTGCTAGAAGTTGATGTCCCCATGGCTGAGGAGCAATTTCACAAGGAAGTCTGTGGTCTTAGGTTGTAGCAGTTGGAAGAGAGTTAGGGGAAAATATAAACTGTTACACCCCAAACATTTTGTGCTGTTTGCTTGGGTTTCATTTGTAGTTAAATCTCCTTTTCTTTCTCCCTCATTCCTACACTTGTGTAAGAATTACTGATCTCTAGGTTTTTAAATTGTAGGTGCCTTCTGATCTGCTGCATGGTCTCATGTTTTGGAAATAGCAGGATCCCTTTGGCTCAATTTCCAGTAAAGGCAGTAGGCTGCCTTTTTGGTGGATGATTTCCTGTACTTGATCAAACTGTCACTAAAATCTTAATTTATTGAAGAGGAAACCTGTGCTTCTCACCTGGTAAGGAAATAAGAAAATCTCAGGTTAAAGCCTTTTCATGCTCTGGACCTTGTGAGCATTCCGTTCAGCAGCTTCATACAGATGCATACAGCAAGATCAGTTGTATGCATTACTGGCTCTTGAATGAATCTCAATGTGACTCTTTATAGGCCATGTTGGGGTGAAAAAAGGGTTGGGATGACTGTCCACGACTTTTATTTTCTTCATAGAAACTATTGACCCTTTTTTTCCTTGCTTGTTTTCCTGAAAGAGATCATAGATAGGTTGTAGATCTGAGCCTGCTGCTTCTTATGAGATGGAAGTGAAACAGTGTGATCCTAGATGTCGGCTTAGTTTCTCAGTCTGTGATGTGAAGGTATTCTGGTACAATGGTGAGTGATTTCTGACTGTATTAATATATGGGCAGAGCAGCAGGTAATGCACTTTTATATACTAAGCTTTTGTAATTAAGGATACCAAGTTTTTTCTTATGGACTGAAGACTTAAAACTCCACAGATCATTTCCAGGGGTCCTGTAGAAGACATTTCCTGAAAAATCTGGTGTCTCTGCATGATTGAATTCAGTATGTTTGCAATTTGAAGGGAATAGTTCTCATACTGCTATTTTTAATCTTGTATAAATCTTTTAATTTGACATGACCTTAACTTTTCTTAAGCAGAGCTAATTGCAATTCCTTCTTTGCAAGGAACCATTAAAATAATTGAGGAAGAAAAGACTGCAGAGTGTATTGCCACCCTGAACTAAAAATGCACAATGGAAATGTAAAGTGTGTTGTGCATAGATCTGTAATCCTTCAGGGGCAAGATTAGCCTTTGATGGGACTATTCAGTGAAACTGCAGTGTGGACAGGTCTTTAAATTTAAGATGGTGAGATTTTACAATAGATTTTTAAATAGAATTTTAAAACAGACTAGAATTGTGTTTGTAGTGACCATTCTGACTGAAATGCTAAATTCATAATACCAGATTTTATTTTTTTTAACGCCTGTTTACTGTCTGTAGCAACTTTTTTATGAGCCTTACCTCCTGATGTTCCTTAGATGTTTTCATTATGTAGTTGTGGTTTGATAGGCTCCACATCTTTATCTCGTAATTTGGTGATAGCTTGAAAGAAATTACTTGGCATGCCTAACAGTTATGCACCTTTGCTGAATGAGTCTTTGCTCTGTTGCTCAAAACCAGTGTGGTGGAGGAGTGGGTGCTGGTCAGGAAAGCAGCTGCTGTTCTTGCAGGTCCCTCAAGAGTTACTTGGTTTTTCTAAAAGTAATGCTGGAAGTAAAGCAGGACTTCTTCAGGTCAGCAAGTTTTCCTCTCTGTGAACTAGATTGTGGGCTGTCCTATAGTAACCCCAGTTCCCTTACTCAACAGGGCAGTTTTGCTGAGTGTGTATTTTTGGTATCTGGAAAAAAAAAATCTCACTTAAATGACTGCTGGATTTCTTTGTTTGGGCTTTAGGCATGCTAGTGAATGAATGGCTGCCAATGTCTCAATAAAAAGCTCAGGAAGAATCTAGCATTGTTTACATTTACATAGTTTAAGTCCCAGGTCCCTCTACTAACTTCATTGGCGTGTCTTTGTACATTCTTTTTTTTTTTTTTCTGAGAGCAAAACAGTCTATAATTTAATAGCAGGGAGACACTTCTGAGAGAATGTTTTTAAAAGTAATTCACTTGCACTGAACTAGTAAATTGAAAACTCGTTACATTTTTTGGCATAGCTTTTATTTTTTATCTACAACCAGTGAATGCGGGAAGTTACTTAATACTTACACTAGCAAAAGGCAAAGAATGAATCAACAGCTTAATCATGTCCTCCTTTAATTACTTTTTGCTCTCTTTTTATGTTTAATTTTACATTGAATGAAGTGTTCCTTGGAGTAATTCAGGTGCTGATTAGTTAAATGGATTATTCATGATGGAAAAAAGTTTAATTGAAGTGAAAGCAAACATCTTTGCATATGTGTGTATAAATGCAAGCAATGTGTTGGGGTTTTTTAAACGCATGTATATTTTTATCTGATTTACAGTAGGAATTTGACAGTGTTCACCAGTTGGGGAGGCATGTCTGAAGTGCTTCTGTTACTACAGCTACACTTGATTTGAGATTTCAGTTGGACTAGGAAATTATAATTAAACCATACATCTTCAAAATCTGTTTTTACCGTTTTCAAATAATCTAAAATAATTCGCCAAGTGGCTTTGCACACACAGGTCATACTATAAATTTAGTATAGGTAATTACAGAAAATACTGTTTACCAAAGGTTTTCTCTCTGTTTCAAATAATTGTCATCAGCTGAAATGCTTTTGTCTGAAAATAAAGCATGGAGTGTAAATGGACTGAGTATGGGACTTAGATGTATGGGATAGTCCATAAGTGAAAGCTCAGACTGTTCACAAGGTATTGTTTTGTCATGTGTGTAGTTACTGAGTTCTCATTTGGGAACAAAATTTTCATGAATTATTTTGGTATTTGGTAAAGCAGCAAGCTACTTTCTTAGGTAAAAGCCCTGCCTGTTATTGAGGTTGTCTGACACCTCTCATTAGTAGGCTGTGTTTTACAGTCCCCACAAGTTTGTCAGCTGGAACTACTTGGACTGAAATTCTTATAAGTTGTTTATCAGCTCAGGATGATGATAGAAGTTTTGTTTTGTTTTGTTTTTTCTTTAAATATGCCTCTTATCTTCATTTTGTGGAATAGGGATTTCTGTATCTGTATTCCCCTGGTGTGTTATTTGAGTAACTCCCTGAAATCTGCATTTTAAATGTTAGCAGTCAGATCTTTCAAGATTTCTTACTTACTGAGTACCTTCCCATCTCTCCTTCTGCTGGTCCAATTCCACATGCATTCATCCCACAACATAGCTCAGTCCAGTAGGGCCTGATGCTATAGGGATAAGGTTGGACTTTTTCTGTGTTGGCTACTTCTTCACTGAGACAACTGAGCTCAGGGTGAGAATAGGGAAAACAGGGAGCATGGGCAAGATGGAAATGATGTGGACAAAGTGAAAGAAGGAATTAGTGGGAAGGGAGAGCAGAGCCATTTGTGAGGAAGAGCTGTGGTGAGTGGAGAGGAGTGAACTTGTCTGGGAAAGGAGATTGGAAGATGAGGCAAGCATAGCTGAAGAGGTGTCTGAAATGGAAATCCCACTGGGAGGGCCTCTGGGCCAAGGCCAATTGTATGAGGTTTGACAGGGCTGAGTGCTGAGTCCTGCATTTCGGTCACAACAACCCCATGCGGTGCTACAGGCTTGGGGTTAAGGGAATGGCTGGAAAGCTGCCAAGCAGAAAAGGATGTGGGCATACTGGTTGACAGCTGGATGAACATGAGCCAGCAGTGTGCCCAGGTGGCCAAGAAGGCCAATAGCATCCTGGCCTGCTTCAGGGATAGTGTGGCCAGCAGGAGTAGGGAAGCAATCGTGTCCCTGTACTTGGCACTGGTGAGGCCGCACCTCAAGTACTGTGCACAGTTCTTGGCCCCTCACTATAAGAAGGACATTGAGGTGCTGGAGCAGGTCCAGAGGAGAGCAACCAAGCTGCTGAAGGGTCTAGAGAACAAGTCCTGTGAGGAGAGGCTGAGGGAACTGAGGTTGTTTAGCCTGGAGAAGAGAAGGCTCTCTTCATTGTTCCCTACAGCTACCTGGAAGGAGGCTGCAGGGAGGCCGGCGCTGGCCTCTTCTCCCAGGACTAGAGGACATGGCTGGAAACTGCAGCAGGGTTGGTTCAGAGTGGATATTAGGAAGATTTTCTTTACTGAAAGAGTAGTTAGGCACTGGAACAGCAAGACCTCCCTTTCATAAGCCCACGCTGGCTGGCGCCAATACCCTGGCTACCCTGCACTTGCTGTGTGGCCTCACTCCAGATGAGCCCCTCCATGATCTTTCCCAGTACCAAGGCTGACGGGCCTGTAGTTCTCTGGACCCTCCTTCTGGCCCTTCTTGTAGATGAGTGTCACGTTAATCAGTCTCCTGTCATCTGGGACCTCCCTTGTTTACCAGGATTGTTGAAGAATGATGGAGAGAGGCTTAGTGAGCTCCCGTGCCAGCATTCTGGGGTGGATCCCATCAGGTCCCATAGACTTGTGAGTGTCCAGGTGCAGAAGCAGATCATTAAGTACTTCCTCCTGAGTTTGGACTTGAATTCAAATCAGAATCTATTTCAATGTCACGGGTATCTAGCATTGAGAAGCAATTGCATCTCAGTTGTTTGTCTGCTACATTTAGTACAATTCTTGTGAACGTCTTCAGTCCTTGTTGTTCTGTCAAAATTGTCGTTGAGAAATGTGCTCAGGTCAAAAAGTTTTTGGTATGTCTTAGAGGAGAGGTGCTGTCTTATGTCGCATAGACATCAAGAAAATGTCTCATTTACTGCTAGTTTTTGAAATAGAATTAATTGCATTGCTGCATCCACAGAGATCTGTGAAAGTAGTCACGCTCAAAAGGCAGTTGTCTGAGGAAGGGGCAGAGTTAATTCTTTCAAGCTCTTGCTGTAACACCATGTCTCCCATTACATGAAGATGTGTTTCTTTCCTGATTTTGTTATTGTTGTTTTTGTTCTTGAGGTTTAATGTTTGTGATAGTGAGCCCAGCTAGAAGCCAAGCAGGCTGTAGACTGGCTCTGCTGCCCTGTATTCATGCTGCTGCTTTGATCCCAGAAGCTGTTGCAAGTTTGGTCCTCAACCAAACCTCCCAATTCTGTTGGGCATGTTGATAAGAAAGCAGATTTAAGATCTTAGATTTTCTTTTTTGGAAAAAGCCAAATTCAGCTGGTTTTGAACAGCCAGATGCTTGTGAACTTCAGAGGCTGATACCTTTCTCAACTGCAGTATTTTTTTCAGGCTCTTTCTTTGGTTGTTTCTTAGCTCCTCTTCTGTAACCTGTCCTTGTAAGGTAACACAAGCCAAGGGCTGGATAGAAGTGTTCTGACATTCGCTTGTCTCAAGTCTGGGTGAAAAGGTACAAATGCTGTATTTTTTTTGGAAAATAAAGTCCTACAAAACATTATATTGGAAACATATTAAGTAAATCACATTTCGTGTTGCTTTTCTGTATAGTGGTGGATAACTTTGAGAGAGCTGTTGTCTCTCCCTGTATCATATGATGCAGTTCTTCCTTATAAGCCTGGCTCTATGCCTGACCACATTTTTTACGATATACCTGCAGTTATGCTGAGGAGTCTTTAAAATTTCCCTGGCAAGTTGATGTGCTTGCTTTTGTCATATTTATCTATGGTCATAATACTTGCCTCGATGCATTGCATGTTCAAAATAGTCCCTAAGCCATTCCAAATTGTTCAGTCCAGTAATAAAGAACAATCTTCTTTGTGCACTGACCTCTCGTTACAGAAACATTTTATTTGGATCACATCCTCTCATCTATTTTAAGAAAAGAGAGGGTGTTTGTAATTCCTGAATGTTATTCATGACTCCCCAGTTGAGAACTTCTGTCCTAGAAGAAATACTTGCAGTGACATGGCACAGCATCACAGGAGTGTTGTGTTGTCTGTGAGTAGTTATCAGTCATGAGATACCTTGACTGGTGAACAGAATACAGTGCTGTAAATTGTGGATAATATTAAAAATGTAAATAGTATATGCTTCAGGAATAGAAAATGTAATTAGAAAAGATGATTTAGCTGCTATGGATTTATTTTAGCAAAAGGAGGAAAAAGTCAAGAAGGTTAATAAAGTCATCCTAGTCTGTGATCTGTAGGAGCCCCTTAGGCTTCCTCTCTCAGGAATAGCATTGCTGTCCCCTTAGCTTAGTGATGATACATTAAACACTACCTCTTTATGACTAAAAAAAAAAATACCTCTTGTCTGTTGTCCTCATTTCTGGAGCTCTCTTCTCATTTTGCTGGATAGTGATAACTCCCTGTGAAAAAATGGGAATTACTTATATCCCATATCCAGAGAGTCAGGTTCTAGACTCTGAGATTCACCAGAAATGGTCAAAAGTATTATGCAGACTTCAAATGCTTTGGCTATATAAGCAGGGATGAGTCTCAAATGAGAGCCTTGTTGAGTAGGGGGAGTATGCACAGCTTGAGTCTTGGAGCAGCATGGATTTAGCTCACAGAAAACCGATTTGGAAGAAAATCTCTTTACTGTGGATGAATTATCATCTCCTCTAGGTTTGGGTACATGCTGAGTGGGTGGGTAAGTAAGCCTGGAACACTTAGCTGCCTGAAAAGGAAGTTATTTTAGAATCCACTTGTGGAGTATGTATTTCTGGCCTTCAACATTTTTTAAATCACTGCACATGAGAGTTGTATATTATTTATATTGAGGGTGGGAGATGGAAGAACTACTGTGGAAGAAAGAAAAATACACCTTTCAATCATGAATTCTGTTCTTAACTGTGATGCTGGTTTGGGGCAAGATGCCAATAATTTCACACCCAAAATAGAAGTGCTAAAATCCCCCCAAAATTCACCAGTCTCACTCAAGATCTGAATGTTTTCTCAAAGTGTAGTTGGAAAACAAAGCACAGAGTCTTGAGGCATGTGTCAGCTTCATGATGAGAACAGCATATTGCCCTCTTTCAAATTATTAATGTCTTCCTGCTGCTTTGAATGGGCTTTAGTGGTCATAGTTGACCTCTGTGTTTAAATGTTGTCAAGGTTACTGGGCTGAAAAAAACAAACAAAGAGACATCTCAGGTTTTGTGTTCCCCAGTGCCTGGCATTCAATGATCTATGCCATGGTTTATACATCGGTTGCAGGCTTCCTCTTGGCTGGAGGCAAGGCATGCCAAAGCTCCCCTGGGACCCCCAACATGGAAAAGACATGGAGTCCAGGGGAGGGTCACAAAGATGATCAGAGGGCTGGAGCACCTCTCCTGTGAAGACAGGCTGAGAGAGTTGGAGTTTTTCAGCCTGGAGAAAAGAAGGCTCTGGGGAGACCTTATAGCAGCCTTCTAGTACCTGAAGGGGCTACAGGAAAGCTGGGGAGGGGTTTTTTACAGGGGCTTGTAGTGATAGCGCAGGGGGGAATGGTTTCAAACTGAAAGTGGGTAGTTTTAGGTTAGATATTAAGAAGAAATTATTTAGTGTGAGGGTGGTGAGACACTGGAACAGATTACCCAGAGAAATTGTAGATGCCCCATCCCTGGAAGTGTTCAGGGCCAGGTTGGATGGGGCTTTGAGCAACCTGGTCTAGTGGGAGGTGTCCCTGCCCATGGCGGGGAGGTGGAAACTAGATGATCTTTAAGGTCCCTTCCAGCTCAAACCATTTTATGATTCTAAGGGACCCAGGTTTTGGAGCACTACAGGACTGAAGCCTTTCTTAATCTTTTGGATTTTAACAAGGCAGATGAAACTCATGTAGGAGTTGAGCTGAGTTGGGCATAAGAAGCCACCACGTCTTACATGAACATGCTTTTCTGTGCTTCCAGCCTGTTTCTCTCACTGCAGGGGTACCAAAGGGGCATTAATGCATTTTCATGAACAGTCTTTTGGTATCAGAACTTACGAGGTTTATTTTTCTGCACCGTAGTTCAGCAACAGTTTATTCATTGCAAGAGATTTCTGTGATCTAATTTACACAATTGTATTGGCACTAACGAAGAAACAGTAAGATGGGAACCAGGTGTGGGAATGAGCAGTTGAGGTGTGAGGTTTGCCTACTGAAGAAAATTTATACAGCAGCTCTTTCTGAGCCTCCTACAAAGCACACAGTGCTTGGCAGATCTGACTCAGCCAACCTTAGAGTGTTTGTGTAGATCCTAAACACCACCCTGGCACTACTGAATAATCCTAACTTTTTGTTGAAATTGTGCATCGATTCATACTCTTTCATGCGTGCCTCATTTTGCTTGCAGCTGAAATGTCATTCTCTTTAGGGCTATAATAAGAGTTACTTGAAGAGTTAAAACCCTATTGTTTAGAAAATCAGTATCTCATAGTGCAGCTCTCCAGTCATGTTGCTTCTAAGGGAAGACATTGCCCTATATTGTTAAAGCAAGTCAGATGTCATTTATTTTGAGCCTGGTTACAGAGCAGCCTAATAAATACTTGTTCAGTCTAGGTGACATGGCACGTAAAGGCCTATTGTGCTTATAGATAATGGAAGGATCAAACAACAAGGTTTGTTTTGTTGTTGTTTTTTCTTTTTCTTTTCTTTCATGTTGTACTTGTAACATAATCTTCTTGATCTTCATCTGTGACTGCTAGTGACCATGAGGGGACACATTTCTTGTTTGGAGTGTTGTACATATACATACTATAAAGCCGTAATGAGTAGGGAAAAGAAGAAGATAAAGTGATTGATACTGAATCTGTTGTGGAGCTATTAACTCTCCTTATCTTGTCAGAAAAGAGACCAAGAGACCACAGAGGAGTATCTCATTAATTGTCTTGCATTTCTTAGTCAAGATGTCTGTAGTGTTTCTTTATACAAGCAGTATTCAGAAGTCATGACTTAGACCCAAAAATTATGAAATTAACATAAAAATACTAAAGTTTTCATGCATTTTGTCTTTTGAACTGTTGATACACATGATTCCACTAACAACAGCAAAATACTTGAAATTGTTTCATGTTAAACTATGACTGAGATTAATTTGTCACCTGATGTGCTGCAAGACCAAACAAATGGAGGGAAGATTAGAGTAAAAGTGGGAGTTGTGAACAATATAGTGATCCTTCACCCAAGCCCACTTACCAGGAACATTTTTTCTTTGGTATTCCTGCAAGTGAGTGGAGCAAGGAAGGAAGAGTTTTCCAAGTTCCCCTTCCACAGCAGATCCCAGGCCAGTGCCTCTGCCCTGGGATCCTGTAGCCAAGATCCATTAACTAGATGGTCTTTTATGTAAACCTTGCCTGGAGAAAAGAAAGCTACTGTCTTCAGAAGGTGCTCAGCTCTAGGATCAGAGAAGGCAAGCCCCTAAATTAATCCTACAACAGGTAAAAATGCACCCCAAAAGGCTGAAATGCTGGCAGTGGAGCACATATCTGAAGGAACAGGAACAAATAACAGACAGTGTATTCAGTGAGTCAGAACCTGGAGTTGATGAGAGAAGTTGTCGACTTGCTGGGTGGATTTGTCATGCACAAAGGGAGCAATTCAGGAAAGCAGAATATTGCAGTGATGTTAAATTATTTATTAATGTCAGTCCTCACTGCAGGTAGACATCCAGATTTGTTGAGAGAGTAGCACAAGAATGAGATGGCTGAGGTGTTAAGACAAAATCTATACAGTCATATTAAAAATAACATCATAAAAATGTGGGACTAAATGTGTTAGAAGGCTCTTAGAAGCATCTGGAGAATTACAGCCCAGTAAGCTTATTGTGGTAGTTGATAAATTAGCTGAAATAATTGTCACTGACAGGTCACAATTCATGGATTGCAGCCATGAAGATTGCACAGAAGAAAATGCTATCATGTCCAACTGAAGGGGAGGAAGGTGTTTTGGCAGATGTTAAATGATTTAACTGATGAAAGCTTTTAGAAGGTTTCATTTTCCTTTACAGATGATTATTCAGAAACAGGATACTACTAAGATGAGAGTCAATTTGCTGGCACAACTCAAAGCCTGTATTGGAGACAGAAGCAAATGGCACATTAACTGTTTAGACCTTCTAACAGCAGTATTTTGATAAACCCCCCCTTTAAACTGGTGGTGACTGTTCTTTTTTTACAGGCATGAAGCAGAACTGGTGTGAGATTGTGCCTGCCCCACTATCCCTTCTGAAAGGCAGAATTTGTAAGTGTCTAAACTGAGTCTGATCCCTGAGCATGGAGAGCTATGAGGGAGTCAGTCCTACACCTCTCCAAGAAGACCTCCATTTAGGAAAGACCTGGACCAGAGAATACCTGGCTCCTTCTCAGAATGCACCTGACTTGAAAAATACAGTAGTGAAAGAAAAAAATACCAGTAATTTTGAAAGCATGCCATGAAGAGTAGGAAAAGTAATAAAGAATAGCATGGAGAACATTGCCAAAAGTAAAACTGATGTATCAGGAACACCCTCATCTCACCTCAAGATAGCATTTGAGAGTTAGTGGGAGTTCTGGTAACAGGAGGTGAAGCTGAATAAGAATCAGGGAAATCTCAGTTGTGGGGAGTGACTGAAGAAAACTGTGATTGTTTACCTTAGAAAGAAGATGAGTCAGAGATGTGCTAAAACTGTATAAACGAGTAAATGGTAACAGAGAAGCTAGATCTGTGTCGTTTCCGTTTCCCTTGTCTTAAAGCACTAAAGTAAGTGGTTAATTAAAAAAATCAGGAGGTGACAAACTCCAAAACTGATAAAAGGAAATTCTTGATCTGTGATTGAATTATAAAAGTCACTAGAGCAGTAAGTTGCTAGGCTGAAGAATTCAACATGGTTTTATAAGGGTTATTTTCAAGGAAATCAGAAATATTTTCTACAGCTATAATTCATGCTGACAATTTTGTAGGGAGTATTAAGCCTTATACTTGAGATTTTGACAAAATGTCTAAGTAGTAGGGATATCTTTTTTTTTTTTCTTTTTTTTTTTTCTTTTTTTTTTTTCTTTTTTTTTTTTCTTTTTTTTTTTCCTGCTTCATCTTCTCGCTTCCTTAGGCATAGTGTTAGGTAGGAGTTTAATAGTCCAATTCATACAATATTTGTATAAAAGGTGTGAAATTAATGCTGATTGTCAGTAACATCCTCCAGACGGAGGATGCCTGACTTCAGAGTGGTGTGGTCTGTTTTCAGGAACTGGCTGAACAGAGCTGCCTGGGAAATGGCAGGGGTGGTTCCCAGAATCTCTTGGAGTCACCAAGGTCTGTTGCTAAAGAGAAGGATGAATAAAACCTCTTTATCTCTTAAAAATGCCCTTAGCAGCAAGAGGACTTTCTGCACTCTTTTTCTGGTGCTGATTTCTCTTGCAGCAACTGGAAGGGATTATGTGAGCAACTGTTGCCTTTACCTGATGTCTTCAGTTAAATCATTAAAATGAATCAGCAAACCTCAGCTAAGGAAAATTTGTTTTGTCTGCCTAGAAAGCACATCTATTTGGTGAAGTTCCAGTATGCAAGATTTTAATGGATATGCATTCTTGCCTATGTATGTATGTATGTACATAGTGATGAGTAATAGATAATTTTTGTTAAAGTTTCAGTTGTACTAAATTATATTTGAACCTCAATGGTTTTGGTACTTGCCAGACATTAGGCAGTCAGTTCATGTAGTCCTACCATTTTACCTGATAGCAATCTCTTCAGGTATTGTACTTGCAGTCTTACAAGCACATTCATCTCAGTGTTGGTGTACAGTTACTCTCTTGAGTTTTGCCTCTTTTAGATGACATAGTATAATGATATTTTAGGATAATTTAAAAAACCCAAAACAATAATTAAGGTCGTTGGCTGCAGATCTTAAATGCATGAGAGAGAGATATTTGAAAGGACTTTTGAAATCAAAAGGAAAGGAAAGATATATATATTTAAAAAAAAAAAAAAAAGAGAAACTAGTTCTTGACTAATTGCTAGGAGGTTAGGTAATTTCAAAATTTTAATGGAAGATGTTTATATTTGGCCTTCAAATGGCAAGCATAACACAAAACTGTTGATTTGAAGCAGTAAAAGTGTATGGAAAAATACCACCCTACTTGAGAATTTTAGGAAATCAATTGGTAATACATTGTGTGTATGCCTATGCAGTAATAATAAGAGACCTTAGGCTACCATGGTTTCTGTTAAAATAGTGTTATCTAACTGGATCAGAAATGCAACTGAAATTATTAAATTTAGGCAATTGATCCAGTTAGATAACAAAGTCTGTTGTTATTACTGCATAGGCATACACACAATAGTCAAGTCAAAAGCATTTGCTTTGAAAAAAGATGTTAGAGGTGTTTGGGTTTTTTTCTACTTTAGGGGATTTTTCACTTTTGGAAAAATTTGGTGGTCACTTGCCTCTGTTTCTCTGCTGTGCCTAGCCAGTTTAATTTTCATTTTACTGAATACCCAAAAGGATAGCCATCTGCATTGAGACTTTCATATGACAGGAGAGGGGGAAGTGGTGTCTCGGTAATGTAGAGGTAGTGCACAGGCAGCTGTGTGTGCTTAAATACAGTTTGTTCCTTCAGTAGCTTTTTGTCTTGGCCATATTCCAGATGCTCTTTGATAAGTGAGTGACTTGGGATATAAAACCTCTGCTTATTTTGCCTGATGAAACTTTTTTAAAGGATTTTACTGGATAAAAACATGTCCTTAGCACTTCTCCTCTTTCTTTTGTTGAGTGAACAGCAGGACAGGCCATCTAAACTTTCCAGTGATGCAGTGTTTATAAATTAGCTGGCCCAGGTTCTTGACTATGGACCAGACAACTTTCATCTCTAGTCTGTAGTTCATATACTGGCTGGGTTGTTAAAGGCTGAATATTGTTCTTATTTGGTCTTTGAGAAGCAAGTCTGTTTTAGTTCAGTTCCTTGAAAACTGCTTTCAGCATTACAGTTAATATATTTATTCATATTTGCATCAGGTGAGGTCAAGTATTGTCCTAGACAGTCAGATATATTTTCTTCTATCACCTGTGTGGCAAATGATCTGGTAGTCTCATGATGACCATTACACCCCATGAGTATGTCCAGGGATTGCATTCCCAACCTCTAGTTCAGCCCTTTTGAGTACATTGAGCAAATACAGTCATTTTGAAGTTGTGTGGGGATGGCCTTTCCTGCAGTGCTTCCCTGGTCTGCTTTTTGTTTTGTCTTCAAGGTTAAATACTTAACAGACTGTCCTATTCATAAACTGTGTGGCTCCCACAACATGCGCATCTCTTCTGGTTGAGGCTTCTTTATGCTACAGCAATAAAAAAGAATAGCAATGATTTGTGCTTTCCAGGGTTTTCTGCTTTGCCTGTTGTGGTCCTTCTATCTGAGTAACACATTGGACCCCTTATTTATAGCTCCCTTTTGTTCCAGAAGAATCAAATAAGTACAGTTAGTGGATTCTTGGCCAACTGCATTGCGTTACAGTTTCTATTCAATATGAAATGAAGATAAAACTACTTACAGGAGTGTGTTCTGAAACACGGGCAGTGCAGAATTGCAACCCAGCCAAAGCAAGGTTGGCATTTTCAAAATCTGCTATTCTGCATCTCTTTGAGTATGGCATTTTTTTAGCTTGTATTCACATTGTCAGAAATTTGTGTTGCATCAGTTGCAAGTTAGGTAGACCAGTGTCTCAAGCCTGAATCAGAGCCTCTGTAAGGGCAGTATATAGTAAGAAAGTAATTCTGGGTAGGTATCTGTTGTCGTATTTATTGTAATACACTGAACTGACAGTTTTGCAAGTAAATATTGTGATTTTTAGTTAGTTGTACTGTTAATTTAAATTATCCTTTTTGTACCTTTCTGTCCTGAAAGGTGCAGGTGCTGCCTGACTGTGCTGCCCTTTTTGCATTCTCTGTTTTAATACCTTTCAAGATTAAGGATCCCTCCATGGCATCCTTAGTCTTGAAAAGAGACACTATTTCTTTTTCCACTTTGTTTTACACTGTCACCTCAATAGCTGCTCAATAGGGGGTTCAGGTAGTGGCCTCATGGTGGAAATTAAATCAAATGTCCTACATTTGCAAAGTAATATGGTGGAATTTCATCATTCTCACAAAAGGATTAGGGATGCGCAGTCTCTGTGGGTCACACAGAGATGGTCCAAGCGGCCCAATAAAGATTACAAAAATACTTTCTTTTTTTCAGTTTCTGTGACTAATTTTTTGTTCCAAATATTCTTCAGAGGCCAGAAATGTTCTACAGTTAACGTGTAACTCACACAGAGGTCGTGTGGGTAGACTTGATGATCATGATCATGATGGTTGAGTATTTCTTTGGGAATTTGAATTAGTGAAGTAGTTTCGCTTCAGCAGTGAAATGCCCAGCTATACCATTTGTTTCGAGTTCACCTTATTAGTCACCTTAATTAAATTAGTGCACAGCTGTTATCACCTGGGAAATGTTAATAGATTTGAAGTGCTGATCTGTACTTTTACTCAAGTTTGGATTATTTTTACTTCGTTGTGTTCATTTATTTCATTGTGTTTGAAAAAAAATCATTAAAATTTAAGTATTTTAGCTATCAGAAGAATAATAATGCTTGGATGACACTTTTGAACACTTGCCTCTGAATTTTAAGGTTTATGTTGCTGACAAAAATGGATGTTTTTACTGCAGTTCTTAAAGGATGAAGTTCAACTCTGTGGAGAGCACTTGCACAAAGCTTGTGCTGCAGTCACCTCCCATATAAGAATTATTTGGGAGACTGTTACAGTGGTTTCAGATAAGCAAGCTGAGTTACTGTCTGTCCTGTAGACTAATAGTAATTGGCCAGCTTCTGATTATAAAATCTCTATCATAGATGCTAAATTTGATCTGTGGAAACCTGGAATAATTTTACTGAATTGCCATGCTGATATGATATGTCTCTGAATCAAATCTTTTTCTGTATTTTTAGCCAGGGAAAAAACTCAAAGGATTTTAAATCTGTGTTACGTGGCATATTCTGGTTGTTTTTTTCATCCCTCTCCTTAGAACTTCTAACAAAGATGTGCATGGTCTCTGAATTCATATATGATGATGAGGCATAGGTGGATGTCAGGGAATGTTATTCTTGTTTTTAAAGCTTGAGGTGAATTTACACTGAGTTTCTTATACACAGTCCAGAAGTGAATGTAAATGTGGAGGTTGTAAAATGGTCCTTATTTTTACCATCTGTAATGTGGTTTTATCAGACTGTAGTGAAATGAGCATTAGGCTCATGTACTTTTACTTTAATGTAGGCTAAATATGAGAGCATTTTAAGTCTGGACATTTTATTTTTTTTTTCTCATGGGAAAATATTTTACTGTAGATGCTGAAACCCAAGGAGCTGTCAGCACTGCACAGTTACTGCATGTATCTTATTTTTAACAGCAATGAACCTTTTTCCTGATGTTGCTCATCAGTGATTTCCTAGAAAGAGGGAGAACTATCTTGCTCTGGGTATTTTGGTCTTAAGACAAAATGTTGTTCATCTTTAGCTAGAATATTGTCTTTCATCCTTTATTATGGTGTTTTTATCTGTATGGAAACTTGAACAAAGCAAAATCTTGCTTCTTAGAAGGAAGGCGATTAAAGTGCTATTTTATACTTTGCTCATTCTTATTCAGTTTTGATTTAGTTTTTGTGAACTTGGGCTTGCCTCTGGACTTCTAGGGAGTATGTATGGGCAATTAAACACAAGTATCTTGCAGGTATGCTTAAGGATAGGAAGACCATTGGTAGGAAACAGTGGTAGTATGTGCTATAAAGGAATTTCCCTCAATGGAAGTGTGCATGGCCTAACTCTAAAAAATATTTTTTCTGTGGAAACAGTTATTTTTCTGTGATCAAGCATCCTTGTGAAAGGAAAGGAATCAAAAGCACACGATACTCCGTTTTGCTGTCACTCTGTTGTCTGTGAGATAGAAGATGAACAGACCTCCACCCATTTCCTTCCAAGAACATAGTGTGCAGATATCTCGTGCATATGGGTGATTGACTTCAAGCCTGTACTCTTCTATTTCTTTTTTTTTTTTTCCTTTAGGTTATACAAAATTATTTTCTTTAATAGCAGTTGAAATAACAGAGAAGAAACTTACTGGAATGAGAACTGGTAGTGAGATACCAACATCTTGTTATCCGTGTTAGGTTCATATTACCTCCCATGCATTCCAATTCTGACAAGTGACCTGTTGAAGATCCTCAGCTGCCCAAACACATTTATTGGATACACCTTGGATACAGCTTATTTCTCTTGGTGGTGGGATTTTTTTTTTGGGGGGTTATTATTATTTTTTTTTTAATGGCCCTTACCACTGTAGTTCTTTCAAGACAAGATTAAATGTGGTTATTGTAAAGTGAAAAGAGTAATTCCTTTGGGATCGGCCCTGTGAACTACTTCGTTCATAGGAGCATAACACTTCTTGTTTGGTACCTATGGGTGGTATTGGGGATGCCTTCCTCCCGGGTAGACCAGATGGCACGTTTTGTCTTCTGTGAACATATATAATGGTTGCATGGCAAGTTCTTGGGATCAACAGACTTTAGGAATGTATTTCTTAAAATGAAGTGCATGCCTTAAGAAACATAAGGAGATTTGTAAAGCTATAGAGCCTTTCTGAGTCATTGTCTTGGCAGTTTACTGTAAAGGCTCCTAAATGTATTCAGTGAGATGTTGACAGTCTAGGTATTTTTAAGACAACTTCTCACTTACACTAAGTATATTCCCTCCTCAAAGTAGCTATTAAAATGAGTGTTTCTTGCAGTTGCCTATTTACCAGAATCATACCCTACAGCTTTTAAAGGTCAGTCTGCCTTTCATTGTGAATTGGATGCCAACCATATAGATACCTTTCAAAAATAGGTATATGTGGTGGGTTGGTGCCAGCCCCAAGTTACCTTTCAAAAATGGGCATGTATGACACTCCATCTGCAAAGCAAACAGACAGAAGTTTCCTGAGATCATCAATACTCTATTCCCAGGGAGTGAACAACCACAGTGTTATTTGCAGAGGGCACCAGCCACTCACACAGAGAGCAAGGGAGTGCTGGGTGAATGATTGCCTCTGCTGTGCCTACTCAGAAGGATATTGCTGGTAAACTGCACTGCTCCTACCTGGTCTTTTCTCTTTCTGCAGCTGAGCAGATGATTTGAGTCTTCGTGAGCCCGTTGCATGCCCTGAGCATTATGAAAACAAAGGAGGAAGAGTGTTAGAGCAAGTGTATTGAACAAAATGGCAGAGAGCTTCTAATATATTCCTACATCAAACTTACATTTAGGCACTTACCTGAGATTTTTGAGTTAGAGATGTAGTTGGTCTGAAGTAAGTTTTTAATGGAAAAGCCACAGTGGTTAGAAGTCTGTGGCCAGAAGAAGGTACAAAGTTGGACCTGAACCTTTCGGGTCTGGTAAGTTCAGCAGTTTATTGCTGGTCCAGTCTTACCTCTGATTTCATTTAGTGCGAGGTGATGTCCCCAACTGATACAGATATCAAGCTTAGCTTATTGATAATGGTAGACCATTAAATCAGATTTCCAGTAAAAAAAAAAAAAAAAAAAAAAAAAAAAAAAAAAAAAGAGAGAGAGAGAGAGAAAGGGCTCTTTGAATCTGGTTCTTGCATGGATTTTTTTTTGTATTGTAAAGCCCTGTAGTTGGTCGCTTTTATACCATCTCTCACAAGAATGTTTTTGCATTTGTTTAAGTAGTATAGATAGAAATTGAAGCTCCCTTTCAAAGAGCAGAAAAAGCAAGATGACAGCTGCTGGCAGAGTAACACAATTTTTTCAAGGAAAAGGTAGGATCCTGGGATAAAGCAGCAAATCTCTAATGCACAAGTGGCAGTGAGAAGTGCTCCTCATGGCTGCAGCCGAATTCCCCAGGGGCTATGAGCGGCGCATGTTGCCAGTGACAGCAGCTTCTCCTGTTGGCAGGGTAAGGTTTATTAAAGGACATCCATCCCTGAGATATCTGGAGGCTACTCCAGTTCTTCCAGGACAAGAGTTCATTTTCTTAGTAATTAAACTGAAGAATCATGAAGAATTTGGTTGTTGTTTTCTGTCTCCAACAATTTATTTGCCATTCCTTTATATACTATATAACGTGCAGCCCCTATTGTGAGTTGGCAGTTTTTCTCAAGAAATGTAGACACTGACTATTATCATTGTGCTGTTCTTTATCTGTAGCACGATGTTTGTTATTAATAGCAGTAGTTTCTTCATACTAATAATTCCTTGATGGGTATTGTACCTGGAAAACTGACAGCTCCATATGCAAATGGAGCACTTCCACCTGAGTGTGATGTCTCTGAAAACAAAAAGTTCTGCAGATGTGGAAGAGACAGGAACTGTATAATTAGAGAATGTAAGACAAGTAGGATAGGAGGACAGGTGTGCCACCCCAGGAGAGGCAAACTACCTGTCTACCATATCTGCTGATTTTTTTTCTCTAGTGTTATTAGTAGGAAGAATAATTACCTGATGCTCTTTGTGTGATTGAATTAGTTTGGATGTAGAGAATTATCATGGCATTATTGTTATGGCAAGAAATGAAGGTCAAAAATTAAGATGAAATTTAGAACAATTCCAAATAGTCTGTTTGCAGCATGAGAACTTAGGAGGGAGCTGTTTGAATAGCCTTTATTTAAAAAATACTAATATTAAAAAAATATAGCTAAACTTTATGTTTTGTTGAATTAAACACCCACAGAACCAAGCATTTGCTATAGGTAAAGTATCATGAGAGCAACAGTTTTAACTCCAACCCTACTGCTTCTTCTGGGCACCTGTTGTCATTTTTAAGTTATGTTTGTTATAAAAACCCAGTTAAGTTAACTCACTTCAAGTCAACAAATGTACAAAGTTGGCGTAGTTTCCTCAAGGATTTAACAGGTATGTGTGTTCATGCACACACCTGTGTTACATGTATGTAATGTCTATACACTTTATATATCTGTATCTCTTATGAGTTATGTAGAGATTATTAGCAAGTAAAGGTGGGCATTGATTTCTCTGATCCCTTTACTTTTATGTTTCATTTCTGTTCCTCATTGTGCATTCATCTTTTTTCATTGATAGATATACTTACAAATCTCTTCATCATTGTTTCCATTAATAAACCATAATGTGTGCCAGTGTGTTGCATATACTATATGCACCACATGCATGTATTTCTGTGTGCTTAAAGCCATGAGTGAAGGTCAGTCTCCTTACTAGAGGATCATATAATAGGATTGCTCAATACAGCAAATAGGTGATGCTCAGTGATCCTAGGCAGGTTTTCAAGTCCTCTTTTCCAATGCTTTCTTTCAACCCTTATATGTTCCTTTAAAGACTTAGATACTTTCCTAAAAACACTGCATTGGAAGAAGCCTTTGGATAGACTGTGTCCTGTACTCTGCTACTGTGGGCAGTAGCCTGATCTATTTCAATAGTTTTTCTATTTCTGCCCTAGGAAAAGAAAAGTCAAGTCTTTTTCTGTCGCTGCTTGGAAGATGAGATTCACATCAATGCTTTGATTAGCATTGGAAATGTAGTGTGATTTATAAGGGGGGGAATGAAAAAGGTCAGCAATTCCATAGAATGTTTAGTATTCATATTTTTCCAGGTTTTATTTTTGGTTGGTTCTGGTGTGTTTGCAGCATGACAGTATGTAGTCAGTTGCTAAGGGGAGTTTCTCACACCTTTAGGATTAATTCAATCTAATTCATGAAAATCAAGTTGACAATTAAAGCAGAGCTGTTGAAAACTCTGAAGAATGTTTCACTTCTCAAACAAATTTTTCACCTTTATACATTGCATAAAAAATAGAAGACTGATTCAAGAGCTCATTGAACTTCATGTAAGGCATCCTGTGTGGGAGGGATGTATTTGCCTTTATATTGTATTTAGTGTATTAAGCCAGGTGGTCCTTGGAAGTTTTATTCATATGAGAAGGCAGTTCAGAAACTGATTCATGTCTGTGATACAAATTTTTTTCTAGAGTAGAAAGGACACAGTGTAATATTTTAATAGTTTTTTTATATATAAATGCAAACAAATAACCAAGAACCAAATCAAAATCATTAGGCAATAAACAAAGGCAACTTTATTTGGCACACCAACATTTTTGCTCTTTCGATGCAAGATGAAACAGCTTAGTTCTTCACTACCTGTTTGAAGATGCTAAGTGGGAAGCAGAGAACCATAGAGGCAGAAGTAAAAATGGGTCCCCTGTGAGTTGAAGCAGTTAGTGAAAGTAATGACATCTCTGCATTTATAGGTTAGCAATAAAATTCCTCTTTGCAGAGGGGTAATTCAAGATCATGTGTTACTTAAGTGCACTATCAATGAGAAATGTTTTCAGATGCTTTACATTTAAGCCAACATAAAAGCTGAAAATTGTCTTAATATTTCTTCATTTATTTATCTCTTCACTATGTTAAGTGTCTAAAATGAAATTGGAAATACTCAGCTTCACTGTGGACTCAGCACCTGTAGGCAGATGTTAAATGTAAACAATGGAAGCATGTTTAAAATTACCTCATAAAACAGTAATGTTTAAAGAAGTTTACTTTTCAAATTATAAGTTTCCTTACAAGATTGTTATCAGAAGGCATAGAGAATCATTGTCTCCCTTTCATTTGTGATTATAAAGCAGTAAGATTATTTTGGAAGTTACTAATTTGTGTCCAATTGGAATGGAGGGAGGGAGAGGCTCCAGGACTTGTGACTTGGAGTGCAGCTGCAAGGTTATAATTAAACAGATCCAAGTCTTTTTTTGCAGATTCTTGATAGGATTCTTCTTAGCTGCTTAACAACAGGGAGGTGGTTTGTCATACTCGCTTCTCCCCACAATCTATACATATGCATGAAGAAACAGTTCCTTTAGCTGTTTGATTGTTCAAGAGTTGGAGCTACAGGCTGGCAAGCTCCACTGATGTACACATTCTGAAGTTCTGACCCTTGACACCTTCTGAATAACTGAAGCATTCATTAAGTGTAAGATCATTCTTTTTCAGCTGACAAGTTTAAGTTTTGGGTATGCAGACTTATATCCCAATTCTGGAAATGACTGCTGGTTTTGTTGTGAAGTGTGGTGAGCCTGTCTACTCAGGGGTCACCTGAGGACTGGGATCTTTAGGATCATCAGTCCATCTCTGTAAACAGCAAAATGTATTTCAGGAAAATACTATTTCTCTGTTTCTTTTAAATGATTAATTGTCTATTTATATTTGAGAAAAAGAGAGCTGGATCCCCATTTATTTAAACTCCACTGCTTGGCTATTTAATATCTGTTTTCTCTGTTTATATATATCATGCCTCTGTGAAGTAACCAAATCTCCTTTTGTATGAACATAAGCATCCCATATATATCTGCATTTTTTGGAAATAAAACTAATTGGGGAAAAAAGTTTTGAAGAAAATTCAGTAACAGAAGGTAGATAGTTTTACAGCTGATTTCTGCTTTGGGCACTAGGATGACATGCTTTTTTCAGTTCTATACTGAGGTCTCGAAAGATACTGTGTTCATTACATTGATATTAATTAGAAATGGGAGAGCAGCTTGGTAGGTTTAGCCTCGATTATACTCTCCAGAAAAGCCCAGATAGCTCTAACGCGGAGGGAAGAGCCTCAAGCTGCTTAGTATTCCTTCTGCACTCTGTAGCAAAGCAACTTTTCTATGAAATGTCTATATTTGCATCCCATATATATCTGCATTTTTTGGAAATAAAACTAATTGGGGAAAAAAGTTTTGAAGAAAATTCAGTAACAGAAGGTAGATAGTTTTACAGCTGATTTCTGCTTTGGGCACTAGGATGACATGCTTTTTTCAGTTCTATACTGAGGTCTCGAAAGATACTGTGTTCATTACATTGATATTAATTAGAAATGGGAGAGCAGCTTGGTAGGTTTAGCCTCGATTATACTCTCCAGAAAAGCCCAGATAGCTCTAACGCGGAGGGAAGAGCCTCAAGCTGCTTAGTATTCCTTCTGCACTCTGTAGCAAAGCAACTTTTCTATGAAATGTCTATATTTTAATAATTTGGGACTCTTTTTTTTTTTTTTTTCATGTCACTACTGATACGAGTATTCAAATTCAATCTCATAGTAGTGCATGCAACTTCATTTGAAGTCAGCAAGAGGTGATGATTTAATGTAGAGTCTGGCAGTCTGTGAGATTATGATGGGGGAAGTAATTTGAAGGAGTGTTGGATGGTGTGTACGGGGTCTCCTGTTTGCTGCTTCTGTAATGAAGTCCTGTGTTCCAGTGTACAGTATGATTTTATTGAAAGCATGTAATGTCTTCCAGAAAGGTCTGACAGTGAGAGATTGTGCATTCCCTGACAGCCATGACAAAACGACTCCAGCTGTTCCTGAGAGGCGCCTAATGCTGTGCTGAAAATTACTGTTTTGTACATCTTTATTATTTAAATGTGGTGATGTTTGTTTTGCATTATTTTTTAACTGATTCTTATTAAATATGTGTTAGCACAACATGCAGTTCTGGTAATGCTGTTTTTGTTGGTAATCTTTTAAGGTTGTGCTGGTGAGATGGAACGAGCCATTCCAGAAATTAGCAACCTGTGATGCAGATGGAGGAATATTTGTTTGGATACAATATGAAGGCAGATGGTCTGTGGAGCTTGTGAATGATCGGGGGGCACAGGTTGGTATGATTGTTTTTTCTCAAGTTGAAAGTGGTCCTGAGAGGCAAAATGAAGAAGACAATGAGTGGTGCTTTGTATCTTTTGAGAAGCACAGGAGAATACAAAACATTTCTGTATGGAAATAAGTGTGCAAGAGTGTAGACAAAGGCACTTTGCAAGGACACTTTAGCCATTGCATCAGAGCTACAACTGGGATAATAGTTTCCCTATCTAGTTCTGTGCAGTTCTGCCTTTTATTAAAACAACAAAAAATCCCTACATGTCCCATACACCTGTTTTCTTGTCTTTAATATGTTAAGGTAAGCGACTTCACGTGGAGCCATGATGGGACTCAAGCCCTTATCTCCTATAGAGATGGATTTGTTCTGGTTGGTTCAGTCAGTGGACAAAGACACTGGTCTTCAGAAATAAACTTGGAGAGTCAGATCACCTGTGGCATATGGACTCCTGATGACCAACAGGTAATGGGGCTTTTGGAGGTATTAATTGTATTGCATTGGTATGCTATAGAATACAGTTCTTTAAAAGTTCATAAATAATAATTTTGTAAGAATAGTTTCCCTCAAAACTGGTGCTCCACAGATAATTGAAATGTAATTAATCCTGTCATTGTCATTAGAAAAAAAATACAATTTACCAAGTTAAATATCATCACTTCTCACCCCAGTTCACACAAACTCTTATTCAAAGTTAGTTATTTGAGACAGGAATCTGTAATTGTACCCTAATTTGTTTATACACCTGTCTTGAAAATGCATTTGAGCAGACATACAGCCTGCTCTGGAGAATATCTGGCTGGTCATTTCTGTATACACCTGTACATTCTGCACTTACGTAAGAGCAGTTCAAATGACAGATGCAATTATGTTTGCCTTCACGTAAGCAAATGGATCCAATTCATTCTGAGTGTCAGAGAGACCTCTCAGACTTATGCAAACAACATAATTTAGAAGGCCATTTTTTCTCCATTTTGGACTGTTGAGTCCAAAACTTGCTGAGCAAGTTAAAAAATTCTTCTCTACTCTTCTTCTAATAAAGCATATTATTTTGGCCACATTATTATTTATTGTGGGGCTTGAACTATCCCATAGGTGTCATTTGCAGAATTTACAATGGCCCTTTGCCATCAACTGTTGAGCTTACTGGAATGATGTTTCCTTCCACATGCTTGCTGGCTTTATGGTTAATATGTGTATAATACAGTACTGAAAGAACTTCTGGGGGTAGAAGAGTGCAAAGAGAAACTATATTATGATCACAACAGGAATTTTTTCCTTTTTTTATTTTACACTGCCATGAAAAGGTTCAAGACATTAGTCAGGTACCAGAGACTTTAATTTAGAATACTATAAATCCATGAAAGATAGAGTTATTTTGGGAATTGCTAGGGGAATATAATACAACTAGTAATACGCACTTCTGCAGCAGCATCTAATAATTTTAGAGTGCTCTGCAAAGAATAATGAATTAATTATTTCAACAGTGCTCTTTAAAGCCAGGAAGTCTAGCTGCCTCTTTTTGAATCCGAGGAAATGTAAGCCTTGACAATAAATAATTTACTCAAGATCAAGAGGAAAAGACAAGCAGCAAAAGCAGGAGGGAAAACTAAGATATAATAGCTCTCAGTCCTATGTTTTAAACATGAGGCTACCGAATTTGTGTAATTGCTCTGTTGTTGCTGCTCTATTTGGAAATATCTTCACTTGAATGTTTAATTTGGAGTGACTGGTTGCCTTTAATTCAATTTAGCCAATAGGTTTGTACTTTCTAATCTGGATCCTACAGAAGTGGTAATTCCAGAAAACAACGACTTGTTCAGTGTCCAGATAAGTGCATTCCAACATAATGGCCAATTCCAGCTGGGTGAAAATCACTTGCTAGAGTTTCAAGACTCTGCTGCTGACAAACTCACTGATACAGATACAAAAACCTGTCACAGTTCCTGAACCTTTTGAGAGCCTAGAGATGGCATGAGAGCTAGAGAGATGCCCAGAGTGGAGTACCATTCCTGCCAAAACTGAGCATGTAGTTGTAGGACAGTTGATACACAGTTGATACATCTGTTTGACTGCAACATTTTCATTCTCCGTGTCATATGTTGTCCAGTGATCCCTTATGGGCAGATTGTTACTGTGGTTCACACCCAAGTCTTGAGTCTGGACTGCTTCACCTAATTCAGTACAGAGGCCTTTTGATTGTGATTCTGCATGTTTATTATAAAAGACTATAAATTAATTTGCTCACTTTGTTGCATCTGTTGCATGTTATACCAGTAGCCTTTTGCAGGTAATAAGCAAATACACTGGATAGGAAGAATTTACTGGTCTGGGTTCTCTGTATCTTGAGCAGACTGCCATACTTGGGTTAAACTTGGATGAATTGCATCACTCAGGATTGTAACGTTCTTTCAATTCTTTTGAAATGGTTTTTTTTCAGGGCTGCAAGAGGCTTCAGTAAAGCCTACTTCTCCGAGTTGTGTAGAGTATTTTTCTGGTGAGAAGGCTTACCTAGGATCATGTGAGGATGAAAAGTATATTTGAAACAAAAAGTAGATTTGAATTATCAAAGAATGCTGTACCCTGTTGTGAGACACTTCTGTGGTGTTGTATCATGCTTGTTTGCAGAGAGGGAGTGTACATTCCAAGTAGACTAGATTACTTTCCAAATGAGAAAAACTTAGGTTTTTTATAGCCAAAGGGTTTATTTGTAATTAGAAGAAGAAACATCAATAACTAATTGAGGATCTTTCCTAAGCCCATGAGTCATATAAAATATTTTTCCTGTGCTTCATCTCCCTTCCTGTGTGCATATTTGGCTCCTGGTGACGTTTTTTCTATCAACTTCTGCTGGCCTTGGGCTGTACTCTCCCTTTCCTTCTCCCAGGTTCTACCTATTCAAGAGGCTTATCTGTTCATGATGAGAGAAAGGCACAGTATCAGAGAACTGGATGAGAACTGTAGTGAGGTCTCATTATCCTTTTGTTTGTAGCAATATAGTGTAACTCCCTAGACTTCACTGGGGTTGTTTCTATTGCTATTTCTGTCTGTGAGAAGGGAATCAGAAGGAAATCACTCCCCAATAGAGGGAAGCCTTGATGAAAATGAATTAATGTATTTTAATTCCTGGATATCCCAAGAGGTGCTATTCATCTATATTTGTTCCCTTCATCTCATCTAGTGTAAGTTATTAGGCTTTATTGACAGCTTAAGATCCCATTTCTATTTTTTACCTTCTCTTTCCTGTTGCAGGCTTTTATTTGTGGAAATTCAGGGACTGGCTAGGATTCTTTTTGGCAAGGACATGGCAAATGATGGATAAGTGTAAACTTTACTGGTGTATTTTCTTCTGTTTGCTTTGAAAATAGGTATATAAATTTGATTGCTGTCCTGAGGAGTACAAGCTTTACTGTTGTGTGTGATCCCATTGCAACACAACATGCATTAGTACTGAGAATGTGTAAATACAGGCCCCAAGTTTCAGCCAGTTCTGTCTCTAATGATACCAAATTCTGCTCTTGGTGGAAGAGAAGGGCTGCAGAGCATGGAGCAGTTACCATGTGCACTGCAAGGTCTTATAAGACACTGGAAGAAAACCTGAGACCAGTAGCAGATGAAACCGCTTTGTCTCAAGGTCTGTATGTTGGATTGCTTTTTTTTTAATCTTTTGTAGATTGCAGTAGCTCTGCAGGAAGGCAGTTTCTATGGTGTTAGTCACTTCTGCTCCCTGCACTTGCCATCCCTACTCCCATGGCAACCACAGATGCTCCAGCATCTTTTTCCCTGACAGACGTGAGGCAGGAACAGGCTTTCAGCTCCTTTGCCCTGCCTGCAGCACCCAGCCTGCAGCTCTGCACGATACAGAAAAGAGCTGCACATGAAGGAAGGGATGTGTGCTACTTTCTGGGTCCAGCAATATAGTCAGGTGGGATCTGTGTGCTAATACAGCACTTGGTCTTAAATGCCCCTGGTAACATCAGTGTCATGCTGTGCCAAGTGACACGATTCTCACCAGGAGGTAGGAGCTAATTAACAAGAAGCACCAACAAAGGGTTGGCAGTGGCACCAGGCTTTTCATGAGCTTGTTTCTCAAGCTCCTTGGATTTGCTATGGCTTTAGACCCTGGCAGGAATTTTAACTGATAAATCCATTATAGTGCTGTCTGCTTTTGGATCATCCCATTTTCATCTGTCAACTATGATTTGCAATTGCTACCACCTTTTCAGGGAAACATTGTTCTGCATCACTCCTAAGCTGATAGGGATAGTAGCTATAGTAGCTTCCAGAATGTAACTGAAAAATAAGGAATTTATAAGTGTTTGAAAATATTGCATCTGTTTGGGCCATGATGTCATCTTCTCACCTAAGTCTTCTTTTGCCTGCTGCTCTGGAATGAGTTATTTGTACTTCCATTCACCCTGCTGCTTTGGGTTTAGTCAGGTGCTGTAGCGCATGTCTGACTCAGGCAGCTCTTGTTATTGCAGGAGTCACACTGATCAAGTTTAATTATGCTCAGACATCTAGCTGTATGAAAAAAAAATCTGGAAGGCAGCTTCCTGATGAGTTGACAGAATGATGAATAGGAGCTACAAACAGGCAACTGGAGCAGTATAGGGAAGGCAAATATTTACCTGAATTATTATGAATTAAGGAAGAATAAATGAAAAAAAAAACACAGCCTATACAATTTGAAAGTGTAAGCAATGATTTTGCTTTTTATTAGATTATTTCTTGTCCTTAATACGAATCTTTACAGGTTGACATAAATGAGCCTTTAAAATGCCAGGAAATATCTATACTTTTGTGTCATAACATCCAAAAACTGATCTTTTCCCCCATCAATTCTGGGTTTAGAGACTATCAGAAAACCTCCTGTATGTATTTACAATGACTAGGGCTACTCAGAATTGCACGGTAAGATACAGTCTTTGAGGAAGAGCTGAGAGGTGTATTTTCCTTGATGGATGAATTACTCATATTACTGGGAAGAATGGCTAGAGGCTTTTTATAGCATTGAAGAAATGTCATTAATTAACTAGACAGTTTAGTCAAGCCAAAAGGACTGGAGACAATAGTTAAATCACATATAAGGATTTTTACATTACATACTGCAAAATTGAGCAGTACCATTAAAATGCAAAAAGAGGACAGGGGAAGGAGACTTCAGTTGTCTTTCAAGATAAATCCACTTGTTATATAAAGCAAACAGATAAACAAAACCCAACACAGCTTAATTGACTTTAATATTTTGGGCTGTTTTTAGAAGCATTTCAAATCTTTGTAGCAGACTGGCTGTTAAAATTAATGATTTCTGCTGGCTTGTGCTAAGGGTTCTGTGAATGTTTACTATCCTATTGTATCCTTTTATAGACAAAATATGTGAGGGTTTTATGTATACTTAAAATGCTTAAATGTTTTTGCAGAGACTTTTTATTCTTATTTTATATATTTATATGTGCTGGATGTCAGTAACACTTTGTTTCTGTTCTTTGCTTGGTGACTTGATTTTTATGATGCCACATAATAGACATATTTTGTGTGAAAAAGTAATGTGAATTTTAGTGCTAGTTAGCCTTTCTTTCTCTGGTCTCATTTTATTATGTTGTTTTAAAGCTACATTATGCAGCTATTTCTGAAATAATAGACTTCTTTCCCCTCCAGTTCTTTTCCTGGTGTCTTTGTTAGCATTGTCTTTCCTTTCTTAGCATTGTCTTTTCCTCTTTGCCTTTTTGTCTCAAGTAGGTTTTGATGCATCATTCTGCTGAGAAACAGCTTCCAAAAAGAAGGAAGAAAAAGAGTTAAATAGCTTGGTGCATTGTACCTTTTTTTCAGTTGTGCTCTGCTTTTGTCCCTAGCAATGAGCAGCTACACCGCAGATTTCAATATTCAGCTGCAGACTTTATGGGCTTTGCCTTGACCTTTGGGGAAAGTGGAGAACAAGGATGTTCTCTCTGGAGCCTTTAAGTTTCATTTGCAGCTTCCAGACCTGTGGCATCTCTCTCTGGGTTTATTCCAGGCAAGGTTTTTCCTGCCGTATACCCTAGTCAATACTGCACAGTTATTGAGTGGGTAATTGGAGGAGCAGAACAACAAGGTGATGTTTCAATGTGCTTTCATCTTCCCACTCACTTCATCTGTACCTTGCTTAATCTTTCCCTTGATGCTTTTCGTCTAGCCTGTAGTGGCAAGACATTGAGAGAGCTGATGAGATGGTGCCATTTGTTCTAGTTATAAGGGCTGTAACTAGGGGGGTGTTTATGTGCTGACAGCACCATGGCTCATGTTTTCTCAGTAGCTCCTGCTATGTTTCATGTCAACACTGTTTCAGATGAGTCTTGCAAATAAATTTTTCCCTTAATGACTCTGTCTGAAAGGAGGAATACAACTGTGTTAGTTTTTCACTCATCCTTGTTGTCAAGAGTATTTGATGTTAGTTACAGAAAAAAGCAAATGTCTGAATGGATTTCTGCATCCTCTTGGATACAGAGCATACTAGGACATACAGATCACCCTCAGCAGTGTAGCTTGTAACTCTTTACCTGGATCTCACGTGACACTCAGGTCACAATATTCTTATTTTAATTGACCAGATTCTGAGGTTTGTTAAGCTCTGTGCACTCTACCACATCTTTGCCTCCCTCAGGAAAGGAAGGATGTCATTGGCAGGAACAAACCAGAAGTGGGGGCAGACCCGAAGACTCATTGTGCTATTTAGTTAGTGTGTCCACTTAGCATTTTTATACCAAGTACTGTTTTACATTTTTGAAACATCAGTGTTTGAGTCAGCAAAGTAAAGATGAGCGCAAATAGAAATACGACCAGCAGAAAGTGTTAGGAGAAGCCATTTGCCTCTCCTCTCACCTTGCTGGCACTTGTACAGAAAGATTTGCTCACATAGCCTGAAGCCTTTAGTTCTTTGGGACAGGGAGTACTTACTTGAAATTGATTTTCTGAAAAGTAGTGTGTTATGTCTCAGCTGTAGGGGCAAATTGAACAAGGATTTGCAGTGCACTTCTGCAAAGCAGCAGCACATACTTACGCTACTTTTTAGGCAGTTCTATGGAAAAATGGCACCTCCTCCAGGAAGCTACTCTCTTTCTAAGGAGAAGTCGTATGTAAAGTAGGAAAATTGTTTTACTTAGTTTGTTCAGATTTTGAGTTAGTCAAGAGAGGTCATGTGAGTGGAAATGTAATTCTTGCAGAGGAAAACCTCTGCAAAAGAACAAAAACCTGTGAAGGTTTTGCAGCTTTTTTCAGAAACAGTCTGTGTTATTCTATTGCTGGAGCGACTTGGCTGAGAACACTTTGGCCCCAGGATGCCTTTGGCTCATCCAGAGCTTTGTGGTATTTTCAAAGAAATGTAGCTGCCAGAGTGGTTAATTTAAATTTTATTATCACTGGGACTTGATCCATCAGTTTTTTGTACGTCAGTAAGAAGACCAGGAGCCAAATGGGGTCTTGAACTTGGGGCAGATGTGTTCAAGCCTGTGGATAGTCTGAAACCTTAGTGCAAGGAAGGAGGATTAGTGATTGAATCTGGAGGAGATTATTTGTGGATTTCTGCACTACATCTTGTCTGGGAAAACAAGGCCAAGTTTCACAGTAAATTGGAGATGAAATGTGATCTTTTTGGAAGGTGATATCACATTGTCTTTCCAATGATTTGACACAGAGATAGTATGCCAATGAAAAGTGGAAGCAGTATCTCTTTATTATCCAAAACCTTCCCATCACTGTTTTATCCTGTGTGGATTCAACTTGAGCTCTCTGATCTTTGCCAGTAGCCAGTGTCTTGTTGGTGTTCAGACATTCAGGGATTGTTGGTAACTGTTTCAGCTGAAAAGGGATTAATCCTTTCCAGCTTTCCTTGTGTTTAGGAGGAAAGTAATTCTTCTTCAGTGCCTCATTTCAGTAACAGTTTATTACTCAGCCTCTCTCCATGTTGACTCACTTATACTTGACCTCATTGTATGTATTTCCTGGCCATGCTGAGTTACTTGTCTCTGCCAGCACCCAAGACCTAGAAGGAGAAAGCAGAAGTCGAGCTGCTGGCTTCCATTAGCATATAGCTTAACCCAGGGGCTTCTTGATTTTGTATTAGAAGCAAGGACATTGCTTCTAAACTGCTTTGTATTGGTTGAGAGTGCGATCCTTGTTGGTAAGTACTGCCATTTTCAAATAGGAAAAAAACCAAGTCACAAAACCCCAGCAGAAAGTCTCAGACTTCTGAAACTCTGAAGGAAATTTTAGCTTCAGAAGTCAAAATGTTTTTCAGGATGTAACTAAACCCTGGCTTGGGAGCAACGCAGGAGACTGCCAAGTGTAGCAGTTGGGTTATTTGCCTCATTGAGTGGTTGTTGGTAAAACTAATTTCATTTTCCCACCTAACAGCACCAAGTAGATTTTTCTGTTGCTATATGTAATTTGATATATGTAAAGAATATGTGTTTTCATAGACATATGTGCACTTCCCTGGCATAGTTTAGGGAGAAAACGGAAAATCGTGCTGCTTGAAGATTGTTCCAGAGTACTTCTGCTGTGGGAGCATAATGGCTCAGACTCAGAGTCCTGTGCGTGTTAAAAATTATAGAAGGTGTTCTGTACAAGGTGTTTCAGCTGGTGGCTTCTTGTTCATTATGCATACTACTTTGAATGTCCTTTGAAACCTGACACAAGTTTAAAAAATGACGCAAGTCTTCAAAAGTAAATGGAGGCATATTGATAGTTAGGTAAATGGTATATAGAAAGACAACTGTTTTCACTGAAAAATCTGTTATAAGATGCTTTCTTGAAAAATGTCTCAAGAGTCAAAAAATAATATAGAAATATGTGTGCCTGGAAACACAAAAGAAAGAATTAGTCCAGGTATAATAATAGGAGCATATAAAAAATCAGTCTTTCTGTGACTTGCCAGAATGCTTTCAAATAACATCATCTTCTGGACAATTGCTTCTATCTCCACATGTCCAGAACAGTTGTGTAGCTTGGGATCCTGGATTTGAGACTAGTACATTTTTGAGTCCTGAAATGATGTCCAAGGCTGTATCTCATTTACAGTCATTCAGCTATGTTAAACTGTTGTAGAGGGAAATAAAACCAGTATGGTTTGAATCTTGAAGTTCTAATATTTCAATATGTATTACATGGATTTGTCACCAAGATCTCCAATGTATTTACATTGTCTCCTCATCTGAGGGCTTTGTAGTAGTTATCTAGACCCAATGGACTTTTTAAGAGAAGGAACAAGCCTGAAAGTAGGTAACTAAACCAGTGCTGCTTTCGAGAGTGTTAATGGTCTCAACTGAGAATTTTTCTGGTGTGTGTATATGCTGGATGATCTCGTGGTGTGTCATCCATGTGTGGGGCTGGTAACTCCTCATGTTGAAAGGAAACAAAAACTCTTCTAGTTTTTTACAGGCATAAAGGCAATCAAAGGAAACCTAGTGCTTTACCCCCCAAGCTTGTATGTGAATTGGGGTGATGACTCTTTTTGTGTCAGTTCAAGAAAACACTTTACAGTGGTTGAATCTTATATGGAAATAAAAAGTATCCAGCAGGAAAGCAGCTGTCTCACTCTCTCTGGTTCTCTCTCTCTCTTTGCCTTTGGAATTAAAAAGAAGGAAAGCCAGAAATATCACACTGAGAAAAAACAAACTTTCAATTTTTAATGTGTCCCAAGAGGTGACTGCTACACTGTCATCTTCTTTCTGATGGAGAAACAGTAAACAAGGGGAACACAAGGGATGCAAGATGCTAATACCACAACTAAATGAACTGCAAAATGTTCTAACTCAGCCTTTGCAAGGTTGGCATTCTTTTGTTAGGCTAATCAATGTAAATATTTAAAGACCATAATTTTCCAAGTATTTCCTATGTCACTAAGTCTATCTGCATAATAAAAAGTTTGATCCATCATTTTTTATATTAATCAGTTTATAGTTCAGTTGATTTTGGTTCAGCAAAATAGATTTATCTCTATTAGTATGATGGCTTTATCATGACAACTGTGAAGGCTGTTCCTATCATGAATGCTAATATTTCTCCAGATGTTTAAATCAGGGCAAACAGAACCAATTCAGTTTCCTTGAACTGCACAGTATCTTCTGACAATACAAAACCAGTTATTACCATTTCTGGAGGATGTAATTTCTGAGGTACAGTGCTGACTTTTTCCTTTAGAGGGATATGGAGGCTGAGGAAGAAACTTTGAAAAAGAATCATGTCTCTGTCCTAAGTCTTGAAGGTCAGCATTATTTTTCTGCAGTACATTTATAAAAGGGCTTAGGAACATTCAAGAAATGGGCAAATAAGGTTTATATTTGTATATTATATATACAGCTGCAGAACAGCTGTAAACTGCTCTGAAAAGACCTAGGTAGGATGTTTCTGAAGAAGGCAACAAGTTCCAGTGTAAATAGGCTCCCTTTAGGATTTCCTGACAGGAATAGCTGCATGTGCACTTTGACATCATGGGGATATACCCTCTGTATGAATCATTTGGCAGGTGTAGAAACCCCTGTAAATTATAACAATGCATATTTTACTTACTGTGTTTGAATGGATTAGCAGTGCACAGAGAAGAACTGGCTGGGGATCAGTCCACAAAAGGGAAGAGGAGGTAGTCAATTTGCATTAAAAGATGTGGACAGTAGATTTGCTTTTATGTCACACAATGTTTTAAATTAGTTTTTATTTTAAAATACTTACTGCTGTTTAAAATATTTGCTGGTGCAAAATAGCAACATTTACAGGTTACATAGAGTTACTTGCATTACTTAGAGCTGTAGAAGGCTTTTGTGGTTTATGTCCAGTAGAGCTCAGTTTGCTGGACTGGTCCAGTAAGAACACGTGTAATCCTTTGCATTTCTAATGTGATCAGCCACTTCCTGGGTAACCTTTGTGTGGTCACTGTGTCTTTCCAGCTGCCACCTGTGGTAGGAGGAATGGAAATAATTCAAGAAATTGTTCAGTGAAGTAACTGGCAATTTAGCCACAGCTTAGGAAAGATTAGAGCACCTGAGAATTCATGACAGATTACATTAGTTTTCAAAACATTTCCGTGTCTCCAGGAATTTTAATGCTCTCCGTTAATGCACCTTGGATAGTCCTACAAGGCAAGTTCTCTCTGTCTGTGACAATTTTGGGTTTTATATAATCAAATTATACTGAAATCTAGTTTCCTAGATTAATTTTCAATGCTGTTTAGATTAGCAGAGTCTGTAAGTCTGCTCCCCTCATTTGCCATGTTTACATACTTCGTAGAAAGTCAGGGAAGTTCTTTTAACCTGGACTAACGAGTAAAGCGTTGGTTGCTTTTCTAACCTTCTAGCATCACGATACTGGAATCTCTCTCTTTAAAAGTGCTGTCCTGAAGTAGCATCTACTGCTTTATGTTTCTTCCAGTGCCTATAGCAAGTACAGCTTCTAATACTTCAACTTGAGCTTCAGTCAAGGGCTCAGTCCTTGTCCTGAGACAGAATGATGGGCCATGTTCCAAAAATGCATCGATCAGATTTCGTAGGAGTTTCGTTTAACCAGCAACATTAGAAACCTTCAGTGTTAGTACTTAATGTCACTAAGGGAGCATTTTATTTTATCAGTATTTTTCTGTATCAGTATTGACTATGCAGTTTGTACAACTAAAGGCTGAAATTGGAAACAATTCTGTCTTTTACCCCTCAATATATATGTCAAGTCATTGAATACATTGTTGCTCGGATTGGATTATCCTCCATTATTAAAAAAGTCAAAGTGACTGTAGTTCTGGAAAGCTCCTTTGACAATGAGCACAGGCAAAGATGTAGGAATGGGCAGCAGCTATTTTCTATATATAAATAAAAAGTCTATAAGTCATAACAATTTTATTTCCTCAGCTACTACATATAACCAGATGAGGTGAGATGGCAAGATCTCCCCCTTGCCTACTGGGCTAGTATATTCAAATTAACATAAAGCTTGAGCATTCTTACTGTTGATGAGTTCGATTTACTTACATTAAACCAATTTAAATAGCAGCAAAATACGTTTTGTGCAAAAATAGCTTCATTGTAAGTAAATTATAGTTCTCTTATGAAGTGGTGGGCCTCCTGAGTTGAACCTTCAGTGCACTAGGTCTTTGGTCGCTTCATTGTAGCCCTGTCTGCTGGTCCTGTGGCTGGTCCAGACACATTACAGTATCACAACAGTGACAGTTCAGCCCAACAGATAGACACATAGCACAGTCACTGAACAGGCTGGAATTGTTCTTGGACTGAATTTTTTTGTTCCATGGTTGTGGTAGTGTACATCTCCTCCTGAGATGAATGCTTCAGAGCAGAATACCCCATCTTTTGATTACCATGTCTTATAGGAATTGCTATTTTTCACTGTGCTAATTGAGGTCTTTGAAATCTTGGGGACTTAAGGGGATTGCAGTCTTGAACTCTAGTTTCATGGAGTGTAGTTTTTAAACTGTTTAGTTGAAAACTTTTTTTTACCAAAACTTGTCACAAGTTGCCACATAGGATCAGAGGCCAGCAGATTTCGGATAGGAGAGTATTTTTCAGGCATTCAGATTTGTTGTAATAAACAGGAATCACCACAAGCTTGGGTTTCATGAGGAGCCCAGACACTTGTGTTTCAGGACTGATGTCAGCTTTCAGCTCTTGATACACTTAAAAAACTGTGTGAATTATGCCAGTGCTGTTTAGCACAGTTTTGTCTTCAAAGCATGCAGCATCAGGGCACCACTGGAGACTGCTCTGCATTTGTATGGTCTTCAATCAACCACAGCTTCCCTGTAGTGCAGGATGCATGAAGGTTGAATATGTTTTGTAAAGAAATAATGTATTTGTGTTGTGCAACTGACTCACACTTTGAATGTATTGGGTGTTTTTAGGTATTTTATTATCAGATTATGCATAATCGTACAAGTGGTAATGCATGTAAAGACAGTTTGAAAAATGAACAGTGTGAAAGGAGATGAGACAAGAAGTAGAATAGAACAAAGGGCCAAAGAAACATTTCAAAATAAGTACTTGGGATTTTTAAAAATTGCTATTATTGTAATTTACCTTTTGTATTCAAGAGTTAACAAACCACAATAACTTGTTCATTACCTTTTCCCAACATTCCCGCAGACCTAGATCTACAAATACCTGAAAAAATGTTAATTTAGGCAGCTAATACAGCTTTCTAATTTCTTTGTTGGATCCTTCAGGCATACCCTGTGGCTCAACCTTTTTTCTGAAGGTCAAGAGAGTTTTATTTGTCTGATATAAGTAGCCTGAGTGTGGCATTTGTAACTTGAGTAATGTTATGGATGATAACACCATCAGACATTTTTACAGCTTCAGCAGGAGTTAAGCCAGCAGAACTACCAGCCTGATAAATGCTTTCATCTTAAAGGTTGTGTAGCTACAATAACCTCAAAACTTAATGCTGCTCTTTGAAACTTATAGCCTGGCTAAAGAGATGAGGAGTGCCCTCTGACATTTCTGGGTTGCTAAAGAGCTCTCTCAGGTTCCAGAGCAAGAATTAGGTTGCCCATGTGCAGCTGTTCAGATCTGAACTGGATATTGCTGTAGGACTTTGTATTGTTAAATGAATTGGGGAAAGTGCTACTCAAAAGAATCAGCTTTAGGTTGACATGAGACTTACTGCTGTTTTCAGAAACAATAGATTTTCACCTCCTCTGTCTGGCTATTTTGCAAATACAAAACTCCTAAGAGCCTGGTAAAAAACTTTTATATAGAGCAGGTTCAAAGTGGTATGAGAAGCTAGAAATGGTAACCAATAGGATTTTGACTTCGTAGAAGTTTATTGTGTTGAGATCTGAACGAAAGTGGTTATGCAAGGATTATGCATGTAAAACAGCTGAAATAATGAACAGCATGAAAGGAAATGGGACGGTACAAGTGGAAAAAGAGTAGACTAAAGGGCCAGAGGGAAGGAACTGTGAGATGAACAAAGCTTGAGTTGTTGCTTTTGTATCTAAGAATAATGATCTGAGGCTTGTAGCAAACTTTAGCCTGTGTTTTAACCCAGCAGCTATTTAACACAAAAATATTTGTAACATGTAGTGATTAAAGTTAAGGAAGCCAGATACTGTTTTTTCGTTGCTTCTGTTAATGTGAAGTAACTCCATTGATTTTCTTAAGATTTTAATGACTTCACTGACGTTCCTCCGTTAATCTGCTATTCTAGTTTATAACCTTCTGTGTTTCCTCAACATGACCTTGATGATAGAAAAAAAATTAGTACTGTTTATTTTTGACTGAGACCTTTGAAGCCTTGCTTCATTTCTGTAACTTTCAGAAGTCCAAACATGACAGTTGCTTCTTAGGTGAGTACTATTGTGTATGGCTGATAGGATACACAATTTGAATGCTGCAAGTCTGGCATAACATCTCAGAATTGAATAGAAAGGAAGACTTCTGACAGCAGAGGTCAACGAGGGTGATTGAAGACTTTGAAGAACAGCGGTACAGGGTGATCCTAAGTAGGCCATGATCCTTCAGTTGGCAAAGAGATTATTAAGGGTTTAAATCATAGGTCTCTAAAATTATGACCAATGTTGAGAATATAAGTAGGGAAAAATTACTCCATATTTCTTTTAGTGTTAAGAGGTAAAGGTTGCCGAGTGAGATTATCAGTTATCAAAGAGGGAGTTATTTTTGTCAGGAGGTACATGAGTGTGGACGGGAGGTACCTGCTTAGTGCCTCCAGTTCTCTTACTCTTCCTCAAACACTTAAATCACCGTTAGAGATACAATATAAGGCTAGATGGGTTTTTAATCTGGCCATATAATTGTTAGAATCTTAAATTTACAAAATTTACAAGCACTGGAAATAGTTGGTAGACTGAAAGATAAGTTAAAGATTTACCCTTTCTTTAGCTTCATTTTCAATGCCTGATAGTTTTCAGGTTGACACATGCATTTGAACTTGCTTTAAAATGTATTTGCCTCATATAGAATAATGTGGTAACAGCAGCAGCAGCAGCCTTGGCTAATGCATTTATTGTTTTGTGGATTTCTTAATCCTTGTTTCCTGACATTTTTCTAAAATTCATCAAATATGCAGGATCTTAACTTGCTTAAAGTCTCAAGACAGAATATGCTTATGAAAGAGAAATCGTAGGTTCCAGTCAGTCTGACTTCAGTCAGCACACACTGGCTGTGGAGTAGCTCAGGGGCAAGAAAAAAAACTCATGTTGTCAATTTTGTATTTTAAATGGTGGGTAGAAGTTGTTCTTCATCTGTTCCTGAATATGTAACGTATTGCCTTCCTCTTGGACCATAATAATCTACTTCCAGTTGATGGATCAAATTGCTTTTTGCCTCTGTTTTTGGAAGACATTCTCCCACCTTCTCGCAGCTCGTCAACTGTATCACCTGTCCTACTCTATTCAGCTTTCTATTTCTCAGAAGCTGTTTGAAATCTGCTAAGACCTCATTTTTGCCAGCTGTGCCTTTTGATATCATTGTGACTGATGTATACCAGGGTTTCTGCCACCAATTTTAAAGAACTGCAGAGTCTGGGGTAGCCTTTGTGCCAGGTCACTTTGGTGGTAGTAATGGCCAAGTTCAAATAAAGTGTAATGGCTCATATTAAAGTGAACAAAATGCACCCCACCACAAAGCATGATTTGCCCATAGATTTTCAGAATTTACCTCTAGACCCTGCTGTTTTGTCTTCATTCTTTATATACATCTTTGGTTGTAGTGTCCTATTGTGGCACCATTTCACATCCTTGACTGCTTTGTTTTCAGTGAATTTCCAGCATAGCTAGTTAATTACAAGGTGCATTTGAAGAGGCAGTAAGAGGCTGATGTTTGGCAGGACTGAGGGCCGTTCTGTTATTTTCAGGTACTGTTTGGCACTGCTGATGGACAGGTTATTGTCATGGACTGCCATGGCCGAATGCTCGCCCACGTGCTCCTTCATGAATCAGATGGCATCCTCAGCATGTCCTGGAACTACCCCAGCTTCCTGGTGGAGGACAGCAGCGAGAGCGACACGGACTCTGACGACTATTCCCCACCACAAGGTAGTGTGTGCACGTTCTGTTCCCGCTTTGCAAGTGCTCATGAAGATGTCTTGAATGCTAGGGATTTGTCATGTGGTACTAAAACAGCAGGATGGCCACAGTTTCAAGCTGGTAGATGGTGCATTCCTGTGGAGGTAGCATGGGGGATGGAGCGCTTTGCTACCAGAGACTGGGTTAATCCCCAGGTCTGCCACCAGTGTCACTGCATGGTCATACCTCATCTGTGCTGCTCTGCCTCCATTAGCACATACTAGATAACAACAAAAAGCTTGAAGTTTTTTGGTGAGGATGAATGAAAAACACTAGATTGGGGTGTATCAGGTTTCACTGTTAAGCAGATATGCATAAGGTATTGCGATGATCCATATGTATGGAAGTAGTCAGAGTGCAATCACAGAAGTTAGTACATCATTACGTATAGATTCACATGAAAAGACACCAATACTAGACATAGTGGAAAGTACTACTTCTTCCATTTTAAAGAAATCCTATGAAACAGAGATAATGCTCATTGTTGTAGTCCCATTCTTGGTGGTCCTCACATAGAGAGCTCAATAAATTCCACAGCAGGATGGGAAATGAAAATATTTCCTGCATAGCATAGGAGGGTGACTGGAACTGTCTGGAGTTACTAATTCTCATGCTTCAGCACACATTTCCAGTTTGAGGGTCAGGAAGAAATCCTTCCCTCCCCTTAGATATAAATGTAACTTATTGGGTGAAATGTTTTGGCCTTAAACTCTTGGGAAACCACCAGTAGTAAAGAAATTGGAGGCCTAGGTATCCATGCACAGTCAGTCCCATCCTTCTTATTCAAGTAATGCTGATACCTCTTCATGCTCTTGATTAGTCTGTAAGATCTAGGTAGGCTGTTTCTGTGTTCTGGTATATAAAGTCTAAACTATATGAAGAACTAAAGTAATATAGCTGTTATTGTACAATTAAAAAGTTAAATACATAATAGCTAAAAATAATTCTGAATTTGCATCTTAGAGCTGGACTTTTGAGGACTCTTGCAGCTTTAACTCTTAATTTGGATTCAGTCCAAAAATCTGTCTTTTCCAGAATCATGTTTATAAATGTCAATATGAGAAGCACATGTATTTAACAAATGATGGTAGAAGGTAATGTGATAATCTGGTAAAATGTTAGCATCTTCTAAAACTGAGTTTTGGTTTGGCTTTCATGCCTCAGTTTTGGTACTGGGTGAGGTTTCTTACCTTAGAAGAAGAGAAACAAACTTCACATTTCCTAGCAAGCTTCTAAAGCAAGAAAAAGAACAAAATTAAATAGGGTTTTTGTTGCTTTTTTAAAATCCTGAGGTTCCAGTTGGAGGATGGTGAAGATGCAGAGTACACAGCTGAGAATTTACATAATCCAAATGTTCTAGCTTATTCTGAGTCAGTCAAGGGGTGGGTGGACTCTTTGCAAACCTATTTTAATGATTACCCAAACATCATGTGTTTTCTTCAGAGCAGATGCAGCATAAACCTCTCAAAGGTGACAAGCCTTTGACTCAGACAGATGTGTAGCAAGGACTGGGACTTTGATGGGTTTTTCTTATCAAATCATATACACGTAGAGATGCTGATTACTAGATATATTACTCCAGAGTGCTTTTTAATGAGCATTTTTCAAGTTCAGGAAGCAATATCCCTCTTAACTGGCTCTACTGGTTTTGTTGACTGAAAAGATGCTGGTTGGGCATTGAGAGGCACTTTATCAGGGACCATCAGCATCTCCTTTCAGAACTTGTAAACAAAAAGAATGAAACAGCAAGTGCTACAAGTGGTGATATTGGTCATTAAGTATTTGAAAAAGGGAATTTCAGTGAAAGCTGAAAAAAAAGCCCAGAGGAACAGAGACTTTGCATAAATGTTTTTTAAAGCTATGTGTTCCATTTGGGCTCATTTCTGTCTTTGAGTGCAGTGGATCCTATGATGCAGGATATCAGGTAGCTTTTCATGCTGCTGCCTAGCTCTTAACATTTAGAATGCAGCCATTTGTGAAAGGTCAGTATGTTCTCTTAGAAGTCCTTACAGTGTCTCTAAGTGACTTCAGGAGGAGTCTTTAGCATCTGCCCAAGCATAAAGTGTATCTAGTATATAGCTTTTAAGGCAATTATATTGTTTCTTACACTGTTTTTCAATCTGGGTTCCAATGAAGCCTTCCAAAGCACTGGTTTTCAATTTGCAGATGCTTTGTGGAGTTAACAATGGAGAAAGATTGAAAAACACCACTGTATAACATAATAGTATATCCATATATCACTTTGAATATGCTACAGTAAAAGTTAAGTAAGTAAAAACACTGGAGTTTCACAAAACCAGGCAAACTAACTAGCTAAACCTGCCTTGCTTTTGCCTGTAGACATTGCAGAAATAAGCAGGTAGAGTTTGAAGCTTGGGACCATTCCTGATGGCGGGAGGCTGAAATGCAGTTTATTTCAGCCTAGATATAATTCCTCCTGGAATTCATTCTGTAAACTCCTCCTTTTGCTCACTCCAGACCCTTGTTTTTGCAGATGGACCAGCTGCATATCCCGTCCCAGTGCAGAACACCAAGCCACTACTCACTGTCAGCTTCACGTCGGGAGACATCAGTTTAATGAACAATTATGACGACTTGACTCCTACTATCATCCGCTCAGGGTTGAAAGGTACAAAAAGAAGCCATGTCATCCCCTTCCTATGCTCCTGTTTTTAGTGATGTGTGTATATGTTATGTTTTTGTGGTTGTCTCTCCTAACCCAGAAGAACTCAGCCATTATTGCCATTTCCAGCAGTGACACCTGCTGGGGGAAGAGCAGCGCTTGGCTGATAGAGCTTTTATGTTTGAAATAGTGTTTCAATTTTTGAGATCATGTTTTTATGGCAGCATTGTAGAGCAAATTGATCTGTCTTCTGTTTTGCAGTGGCAGGGGCTAATAGGTTTATGCTTCTTTGTGTGAATGCTCCTGCTATGTAACACTTCCTTGGCATCTTTAATTTACGAGGTCTACTCTCATGCTTCTTGTAGCAAGATACAAATCACAATCCTGCTTTAACTCCCACGAAATTTTGGAAACTTGCTAGAATTATTCATTATCAAGAGGGAAGTTATTCTGAGAGAAGGAAGATTCCACTGATTAGTTATATACATCTTGCGAAGTGATGTGCATGAATGTTTGTAAGATGAGGGGATGAGTTCAAATGTTCACCCAGCAAAAAGTCCCTTGCTTTTCCAGCACACTCAGTACAATTTAAAGTGCTTTGCCTGGAGAGAAGTTTTATTTCACTACGACACATAAGCACATATTTAAATATAGGTTCCAGTACTTATTTGCAGTTTCTTTTCCACTTCTGCTTCCATCTATGCCAACACATGAAGCACATGCCTGGAAAAATATAGCATTCTGGGGCAATTCTATGATCCAGAAAACTTCTTCAGCCAAAAGGATGCTAAAAGTCTGGGAAAATGGAACCAGTTTAGAGAAGCTCTTGTGATATCCACCAACCAATCTGCCCAGCATCTCCACAGCATTGTAGCAAATAGAGTAGGAGGTAGTCTTGAGTTGTCATCTGGTCTTGCTTTTGGCTTTATCTTGCTAAGGATATCTATCCTGTTTCTCTTTCCTCACTGATTTTCATTAATGCAAAAAAGATCCTTTAATTAAGCCCTCCTCCTCTAGCAAAGAATTAACATGCAGGCTACAATATAAATATTTTTTATGAATGTTAAACCGGACTACATTGTTGACATCAGTAGAAGAAGAATGTGCAACGTCTTGCTGGATTGAGCATGTGTGTGAGACAGAGAGAGAAGGGTGATTGGGAGATCACTGTCTGTTGTTTTGAAGCTACCCCTTGTACAGTGGAAAGTATTTTGCATATAGCTGCCATATAGATGGAAATGTTTTATCTACTGTCTCGTAAATTTTCTTTTCAAAGACTATATTTTACTGGTTGTTATTACATGCAAGAATGTGCAAAACTGCTCAGCTCCAGCCACTTAGTATTCTGCTGAGAGTGAATTGTCTTCAGAATTGTGTGCAAATCTTAATTCACGTGTTTCTGTTTGAAACCTAGAAGTATTACTTTGTGGTCTCTGCAGCAGATGCCCTTGTCTTTATGGGCTGCTGTAGGCTACTCAATGTAATTTTAAAGCAGGCAACTATGAAACTTATTTCAGGCATTACTGATATATCTTGCTGTTCTAGCTTTGCATAGCTGTCATTTTACTGGGAGCATTCATATTAAATTTATGCAGAAAAACATTTGCTGTTGGATGAGAATTTGATTATCCAAATATAAGTTCTTTTCATCCAGCTTCAACACTCCTGGAAGTTTTTTCAGTCCTAGTGGAGGTCTTGAATTGTTCAGTTGTATCCTTTCTTTTTTAATGCTTTTTAACTCAGTGATTCTCAGTACACTGCTACCTGCAGAACTGCTGAACTGTATTTGCTAGTTGTACCAATTAACTCCAACTACCACATGCAGGGCTATTGCACATTTGAGGTGTTATCTATTCAAGGTTTGCTAATACACATGCAAGTAGTGGCTGGTGAGTAGTTTTGAGGGATGGCTCTGATCCATTGATTTGCTTGCAGACTTACCCTAGATGAAACCTCTATGTGATTTCTAATCTCTGTGTGGGTGCTGAGACCTAGTTATCAGTTGAGCTGTTGTGTGTCCGTGTTCAACAGTCATTGAAGACGCCGAGGGGATGCTGCAGCCCATGTTCAGCCCTCCTCTGTCTTTTCAGCTGCCTAATTTTAGGAGTTTTGAGAGAGAAAAAACATCTGGATGCAGTAATCACTCTTCTTCCTCTTGCTATGGGGACCCACTGAAAGTTTTACTTGAAGATATATATCCAAAAGAGAGAGGGGTTTTTTTCACTCTGGTAATTGTGTAGTTAAGCCATTTAGCAAAAGTGGAGTTGACTAGTGTGCCTCATTGATTTCTAACCTGCCTATCATTGTACTCTCTGAGAAAGATGAATCACTGTAGATTGCTTAAAGGGCTGAGGACTAAGAGGAAAAAAAAGAGGCATACAATGCCTAGCTGTGGAAGAATTATCTTGAGGAACATGGGTCTTGCCTCTGGTACGTACAGAAGCATAATTGCCATGAGAAATATCAGAAAGTGGAAATAATACAAAACCATTTTAAATTGCACATAAAAGTCCCAGAAAATGACAAGTTGACAACTTTAAACAATTTTGAGTTTCTTCCTGCCAACTCTAATTTCTCTCCTGCTTCTTCATTTGAAGAGAGCTTCTCGCCCACAAATGCCTTCAGAAGGTTCTCAGCAGACTGAGCATCCTGGAGCACAAAAGTTTTATCTTTACCTTCACTTTGTCTCAGCACAAAACAAAAAGGTTTAAAGACTAGCTTAGTCTTCCTTGTACATGCAAATCTGCCTCTGAAACACAAGCAGAAACACAAAGTACTGTTTTAGTGTTCTTATTGCAATGTGACAAAGATCTGGAGGATATAAGACTTTAAAACTAACATCTTCAAATGAAGCCGTGGGTGTTCCTCATGAGATGCCTGTAGAAGTAACTGATATGTATATTCATATCCATGTATATAAGAGATTAAGCAGTCCCAGTGTGCCTCTGGCAAGCTCTTGCTAGACAGATGAGTAGATTTTCACATGTCAATTATCAGAAGAAAACCTATGGCGTGGAGGCCATATGTGTCTATGGAGAAAAATCCCAAAGTCTTTCTAGTTTCATGTTATCCTAAACTGTAAATCTAATTTGAGTTATGCTAAAAGTTATACTCACAGTCAGTAAGAACATGAAGCATTGCCAAATACGCTGTATTTTTGCACTGTAGGCCTTTCCAGACAAATACACGTTGCTTCTCTCTTGCTGAGATTATTTATCTGCTTATTAACTTAATTCCACTTATTTACCCCAAAGATGTGTACAGAATCTTCCACATCGGTTTTAACGTCTCTAATAAATTCTTGTACTTAGGAGGAGCCACTGATGATTACATTTTAGGTTCACCATAGAGAGAGAAAAAGGAATGTTTTTTACACATTTTTTGCAATTTACAAATACAGAGAGTAGTTTTGGGAAGTGCATATGTGGCATATTTGCTACTATTTCAATGAAAGGATTTCGTTTTCTAAGTACATTCTAGTTACTTTTGAGAGCACGATTTATCTACTTAAGTCACTTTCCAGCACCTGGAAATGCTGTTCCTGTGATCCTGATCTGTGTTTATTGCAAACCATCTTTGCGGTTTCAGATGTGGTTGTGCAGTGGTGTACACAAGGAGACCTACTTGCAGTAGCAGGCATGGAGAAGCAAAGCCAGCTAGTTGACCTCAGCAATGGTTCCCTGTTGAAAAGTGCACTTGTCAAGTTCTACAATGTGCGTGGGGAACATATCTACACTCTGGAGACACCTGTGCAGGTAAGAGGTGTTTTTTAAGTCAGTTTTAAATGCTTTATTGACATGTTTTTCCCACATTAGCTTGTTGGTGTAGACCTGCAGTATGAAGAGTGTTGCAAAATATCATATTTAGAACGTGTTCTAAAATATTATATAGATAAAAATGCACTCTAAATAATTATTGCTTACATTAATGTAGATACCCAAGAGTGCATCTGATTCCAAGGCCTGCTATGCTACGTATTCTGGAGATATATAATGAGAAACAGTTTGTCTCCCAAAAACCACTCGGCCACAAGTGGACACGATTGAAGATGAAAATTCTCATGTTTTATGGATAAGTGACTTGAGGAGAAAAAAATTGGTAACTTGCTTGATGATGTAGCAGAGCCAAGAACTGGATAAAAATATTCCAAGTCTAGTATCAGAACCACAAGACTATTCTACCTTTGTTATTGCTGTAATTTGCTGATGTACAATCAGTGGATCTGATGCAATTTTTTTATTGTTTATGGCATCAGATGGAGAAGGATGAATCAAAGTCTTGTTTCCGTTCCCACCTTCTGTACCTTCTGTACAGACTTTCATTGTAACCTTGGTCATCTTACTTGACAAGTAAATGTCAACACATGGTCTGTGTGCTTCTTAGCAGCACGACATGCTGCTTAGGTCTTTGATGATGTTCCAGAATCCAACTGAATGTCCCTCTAGGCTTTGTTTAATTTTCTGCAGAAGAGGAATGACTGTTTCAATCTCTGACTGTTACTAGTTAAACTTAATTAATTTTTTATAGCTTTGAAATCGAAAAGTGAAGGAAAATGCTATACATAACTTATTTAATGATGTTTAATGATGATACTGTTTATTATAATTTCTTTTTCAGTACCCTGATCTGGGATGGATGCAAATGGATGGCGTAGTAAACCAGCTGCTAAGCATTTGTGTTTGCTTATATTTAGCATTAACCTGTGCTTATTAACGTTAGCACTCTAATTTAGATAGAATTCTGTAGTTTTGCAATGTACAAAGTAATATTCTCTAAAGCCAACCTAAGTAAGTACAGTGACATCTAATGCTCATTAAGGTACCTAAAGGACTTACTCATGCATACAGCTTTATTGTCTTAAACATAGCCCTTTCAGCTAAGTAGCACAGCTTTTTCCTCTCTGGATCAGTTATGGATAAAACATATTTATACCAGTGTTGCCTATTCCCACACCAGGTAAAAAACAAACCTTGTTCTCTTACTTCAGCAGCAGGATTCCCTATGGCCGTGTTAGCAGCTGAGCCAGTAGAACACTCAGGTCAAGCTCTGAAATCAAGCTGTGGTTTGAGCAGAGGAACCAGTGGGGTCAGGTTGCCTTAAGGTGTGCATGAGTGTAGGCTCATCTCTTCTGTCTTCCCCACTTTGTTCCAAGTCACCTCATTTCCTCTAGTTCTCCCTACATCCCATCAACTTCACCTTTTCAGTTTTTTTCCTTTCTCCTCTACTTTATCAGCTGGGAGAAAGCACATATTGTGGCTGACATGAGGGCTAATTATTCTGCCACTCTATGAGTACTTGTAGGACAACTGACAGGTCGTACAGAACAGGTAACTGCCCAGTTCATACTGCTGAATTTGTCACAGTGAAAATATTGACATGAGTCTCTCTGCTCTTTCCAGCTGATAATTTTCACTGAAATTACAGCATTTTACTATCATGGAGACTTCTTCCCTCCTTGTCTACTTAAGATAACAAGTCAACAACTTCAGAAGTTACTAAGCCAGGTTGGAAGTGAAGGATGGGGAGGATGGGGAGTGGCAACCACTAATGAATAGCACAATCACAGTATTTCATTGCCTTGGGAAACCAGGGTGAAAATAACATTCAAAGTGATGGATTTATGTTTATTAAAGAAGATACGCCTGTATCTGCCTATGTGGATTTTATGTTTCTGTGTATTTAAGTGCTGATCTAATGGTATTACCAGCTAGGTGACAGTTATGCTAGAACATTGCAAAGTACTCAGTTGACTAACAAAACCAGATGAAGAAAATTTCCTTGTAACTTTTGTTATGCTGTGTCTGCGCTCCAAAGATGTATATGCAAACATTACAGAGTGAGTCAGTTGTCCCAGTGATTTGTCTAATGACAAATTCATCAGAGTAAATTAATTAGTTTTCTGTACAGTGACAGTCAGCCTTGTAACAGGATTTTGTAAAAATCATCACTGGTTATTGAAGTAAAAAGAAGAATTTCTGCATCTCGCATTCTTCTGCTAACAGTGTTTCCTCTGAAGCAAGCAAATGTGTGACTGGAAAAGCACATTTATGCTAAATGAGTACTGTTCTGAATATAAAGGTCAAAAAAAGTAAAGCATCAATGAACATAGAAAATAGTGAATTACATGTGCAAAACTGATTTTCCATGTGGTTCTCTGTCACAATTCTTTGATAAAGCAGATGTCTGAAAATTTTATCTCTAAAATACACTGAACTGTCATTCTTTCTGTCAGTTCTCTATCCTGAGTGTCTTTGGTAGGATATTCAGGAAACAAATTTTATTGCTTATAACAAAACTCAGTCTAACTGTCATAAGATTTATATGCACCTTGACTGGAATGTTACCTAACATAAAGTCACTGTAGCCCCAAGGTAGAATAGAATTGGGTACTGCAGGTTGCAGTATGATGATGATGATCACTGGATGATCACTGCTGTCATCTTCAAGGTGTTTTATGTGCCACCATCTCCTCCAGCTTTAGTTTTGTTTTGGCATCCTCTTTCACATTTCTTAGAATCATAGAATGGTTTGGGTTAAGGATCATCTAGTTCCAACTCCCCTGCATGGGCAGGGACACCTCCTGCTAGATCAGGTTGCTCAGAGCCCCATCCAGCCTGGCCTTGAAGACCTCCAGAGAGGGGCATCCACAGCAGCATCTCACCACCTTCACAGGAAAAATCTTTTTCCTTATGTCCAACCTGAATCTCCCCTCTTTAATCTTCAAACCATTGCCCTTTGTCCTCTCACTACACACCCATGTAAAAAGCCCTACCCCAACTTTCTTGTAGGCCCCTTTCAGATTTTGGAAAGTTGCTATAAGGTCACCACGGAGCCTACTCTTCTCTAAGCTGAACAACCCCATCTTCTTCAGCCTGTCTTCATAGGGGAGGTGCTCCAGTCCTCTGATCATCTTTGTGTCTCTCCTCTGGATGTGCTCGAGGAGTTCTATGTCCTTCTTATGTTGGGGACTCCAGAACTGGACACAGTACTCCAGGAGGGGTCTCAGCAGAGCAGAGGGGGAGAATAACCTCTCTCGACCAGCTGGCCACGCTTCTTTTGATGCAGCCCAGGACCCGGTTGGCTCTCTGGGCTGCAGGTGCACATTGATGGCTCATGTTAAACTTCTGGTCCACCACTACCTCCAAATCCTTCTCCTCTGGGTTGTCCTCAATACTTACTCCTCCCAACCTGTGTATGTGCATGGGATTGCCTTGACCAAGGTGCAGGACCTTACACTTGGCCTTGTTGAAGTTCATGCAGTTTGCATGAAGAATCTCCCCTCTTTAATCTTCAAACCATTGCCCTTTGTCCTCTCACTACACACCCATGTAAAAAGCCCTACCCCAACTTTCTTGTAGGCCCCTTTCAGATTTTGGAAAGTTGCTATAAGGTCACCACGGAGCCTACTCTTCTCTAAGCTGAACAACCCCATCTTCTTCAGCCTGTCTTCATAGGGGAGGTGCTCCAGTCCTCTGATCATCTTTGTGTCTCTCCTCTGGATGTGCTCGAGGAGTTCTATGTCCTTCTTATGTTGGGGACTCCAGAACTGGACACAGTACTCCAGGTGGGGTCTCAGCAGAGCAGAGGGGGAGAATAACCTCTCTCGACCAGCTGGCCACGCTTCTTTTGATGCAGCCCAGGACCCGGTTGGCTCTCTGGGCTGCAGGTGCACATTGATGGCTCATGTTAAACTTCTGGTCCACCACTACCTCCAAATCCTTCTCCTCTGGGTTGTCCTCAATACTTACTCCTCCCAACCTGTGTATGTGCATGGGATTGCCTTGACCAAGGTGCAGGACCTTACACTTGGCCTTGTTGAAGTTCATGCAGTTTGCATGAACCCACTTCTCAAGCCTGTCGAGGTCCCACTGGACCTTGATTAACTCTCTTGAACTCTTACCTTCAGTGTAGGATTTTATAGTTCATAAACCTAGTTTCCTGTATATAACACCCTAGATAGGGAAATCACACTTATTAAGAAGTATCCAAATGAATGCAGTAGCTCTGCATGGAAAATAACATCCATAAACAGTGGTAGAGGTAGCATAGTGTGGCAGTCTCTCTTGTGCCCTGCCAGCCCATTATGCTGCAAGAATATATTTGCAGAATGTAATGGAAAGAGCATTGGTAAGGGTTCAGCAAATACTGAACTTCTGTTACATGCAATCATACTGTTTTGAACCTTGAAAGAATGATGGAAAAAATTCAGAAGGGACTTCAAAAATTCACACTAGAGTTTTAACTTATTGGAAGCAGTTCTGTGAAAACTGGACCCATACTGTGACTCCAAAGAGTTGATAGTGATTATTTGTTTTACACAAAGAGGATATAATAAGGTTCATCATCTGATTATTAAAAATACACTATCAGTTTCTGTAAAACTTAACTTTTACTACACTTGCCCTTGTGACACATCAAGCTGATGTACCAAAAATACACCCAATTCTTTTAGCTGGCAGTTCTTTTCACGGTCCTTCCTTTCAATTTTTAGAAATACAATCACAAGAGCAGGCTGCCCTGCTGGTGATAATATTTTATTGGTCAAATGTTCATTTCTTATATTTGTTAAATCCTCACAGCCTTTCCCTGGCATCAAGCAGGTATGAGAATAATCAACTCATTCAAGACTCCTTTATGGTTTTGCTAAATTTTTTTTTACCAGAAATGCTGCAACCCAGTCCATAACTTCAGAATTACTTGTCTGATGTGCAGATATGTCTTTATTTTACCAACTAACCATACCTGCTGTCACTTCTGAGTGTATACAGATGCTTCATACCTTCCCATTTGAACTTTAAAAATAGGAGTCATCTAGAGAATCACGTAATAATTATTGATGGTACACAAAGGATTTCTCAATTCTTTTGAAGTTCTCCACTACAAAATGCCTTTAGCAATTACTGTGAGGATCGCCAGGTTGCTGCCTTCTGTTTGCTTATCAGTCAGTCTGAAGGTTTGTGCCTCCATGGAAGCGTGTGTGTGTGCATGTGTGTAGTGCTGCCTAGATGTAATGAAAAGGAAACTTTTTCATTCCTCCCACATTAGAACCAGTATTTTCCTTGAAATTCAAATCTAGGATAAGATGACATAGCAGGGAAGATCTTTTCTCTAAAAAAGTAGTTTCGTTCGCCCTTTGATGATAGACATTGATATAGTCCTGTACAGCTGCATTCTGCTTTGTATCATTCACATAAAAACATCTTGTCCCAGTTCCTCATCTTTAAGCATCTTGAATTTGTAACTGAAGGGAAAGCTTTTTTCCCTTGGACTAGATTTATAAGTTCTGGGCTGATCTAACCCAGGTAGCTGGGTACTGTATTACTGGAGAAGACTAGATAGTAGTTACTACTGATGGTGCCTTGACTCTTATCTTCTGCATGGTTAATTTTTGTATGGTGCATCTTGTGAAGAGCAAAGATATTTCAAAGAGACCCTGACCTTTCAATAAATGCAGATCATAATTTATATTAAAAACAAGTTTGCTTAAACTTTTGAGTGTCACAGATTGTGAAAAGAAAGAATCCCTACACAGGAAAGAGTAAACCTTTTATACTTCACTGATTACAGCCTTTTGCATAGTATTTGTCATGGATTGGTAGTTTCTTCTTTACTCTGTGTTATTTATTTGTATAGAGATAGCAGCTATGGGATTGAAATTCCATATAGTGTATGCACCTGTACAAATACAGATGCCTTGTCATACAGAAAACAAGAGATGACAGGTGGATGCATCTAGCACTCAGGAAGAGTAAAAGTAATAGTGACAGGGATATAAGAGGTCACACAAACCTGTTCCTTTCATGAAAAACATGGGGTTTAGGAAGAGAGTTTAGATAGCTTCTTCCAAGCACAACTTGTATTCTTACATGAACTCTAAATGTTGATGCAGCAGGCAATAATGTCCAAAGCAGCATTTGAGTTGTATATTGTTACTCTGCTGCACATTCTGACACTAGTACCAATTGACCCTGATGTTTTTTGGTGTTATTGTCATGAATTCCAACATTTTGGAGAGCTGGCAAGCAAAAGACAGAAGGCCATTCTCCCTTTTGTTCCTGGTGCTCTTTCACAGTTCACTTCCTCTGGGAACAGTTCAAAAGAGACATTGTGCATCAGAAGACTCAGTGCAAGACAAGAAAGCCAGTTGGGTTTTGTCTACTAGTTCACTGTCTCTGGACATATAATTTAACTTTTCAGTTGTAAAATGTGAGCTGTTACCTGTGGATGAGGATTGATTAGATGACTGGAGAAATCGTCTGGTTAGGGCATCAAAAGATCCTGCTTTTTAACAGTGTGACTTTAAAAGTCACTTATACTGTCTAGGTAGTGAATTTGGTAGACAGTTTCTTGTATGAGTAAAAAGCACTATGTAAACATCAGCCACTGTTAGTGGTAATTTCAGATGTTCGCATTCATCTCCCTTTTTGTGGGCAAACTTTTAAGTTTCAAGAAGACTTAGGGTAACATGTTGGGCACTGAATTAATGGTGCAACAGTTTTTTATCAAGTATAGGCTTTTGTAAAGCTGTATCCTTGTGCTCTCCATGCAGCGGCCCATCATCTCCATCTGTTGGGGTCACAGGGACTCACGCCTGCTGATGGCTTCTGGCCCTGCGCTGTACGTTGTCAGAGTGGAGCACAGGGTCTCCAGCCTGCAGCTGCTGTGCCAGCAGAGCATCGCCAGCTGTCTGCGGGATGACAAGGAGATCAGCAAACTGACTCTGCCCCCTCGGCTCTGCTCGTACCTCACCACTGCCTTTATACCAACAATCAAGGTAAAAGGAAAAGAAACGCCTGTGTGTGTGATGGGGAGGAGAGGTTGCTTGATCTCCCCCCACCCATGCTGCTCCTAAGTGATTTAAGATACTATAATTATAATTATTACAATTTTAAAATCTTAAGTAAGGGTCATTCTGGTCCTCTTCAAGAGCCCACTGATCCATTTGATGCATATTAAAACCTGAAAAGAGGGCTCACACGTGCTGGTGTGTATTATTCCATGAAAATGGCCTTTCCAAGAACACCCCAAGGGTAAAATATGTCGGTGACTCACAAAGACTTCTGAAGGAGCTGATACTGATGATAATACTATGTCATCGTGGTAAAACTGTTGCCTTCCTGCTTGTTACATGAGTCCTTATATTGCCAGGGAAATTGTACTTAAACCTGTGGCTGCCCAAATATTTCTACTGACAGTGAGTTTTGCTAACCTTACTGCTCCAAAAGTGCTGTGGGAGAATGGACCAGGTGTTATGCCTTTTCCTTTACCATCAGCAGAGCCATCTGCTCCTTTGTTTTATGGTTTTGCCCTCAGTCACATCTCAGAATTTCCTAACTCTTTATCACAGCCCATAAACCAGAACACTAGCTGGTAAATGCCCTGCATTCCAACGTGTGTGTTTTTGTGTTATGCATTTTTTGTGTATAGGTTACAGAATTCTCTTGAGTCAGTTTCAGGTCCCTGCTAAACCTGCTAGAGTAACTAATTGGAAATCAGTGGAGTTGGCTTAAATGAGAACAAGTCGTGCCTATAAAATAATGATTCCACACAGTTCCACTTGGGTGCTGCTAATCAGGGCAATTTGTGCAATTGTGAGAAGAATTTTTGCCAGAGAAGAGTAAATACCTTTCTTTAACCATAACTCCTCAATCTCCAAAGATACATTTAACAGATCAGTGGGTCTCAGTTCTTTCTAGCATGCCTACTTCTCACCAGGATGCTTTCCTTATTGTCCCAGAGCCACCTCTGCATCTCTCTGGAGCATCAGTGACTCTGGCTGTTAGGGAAGGGATGGGATGAAGGCAGCAGTTGGCTGTAGCAGGGCTGTGAGCCATGACGGGGATCAAAAGGGCAGAGGCAGTACAAGGCCACATCATTGCCAACAACTGCTTTGTCACCTCCCAGAGGGAATGCTGGGCTGAGGAGCAGCCATGGGGCTGCATAGCTGAGAGGCTGAAGCAGTTCCCCTGTTGTTTCATGGCTGTTTCTGGAGCCTCCTCAGCGCTGCTTTATACTTTACCCTGGCTCTCCCCCAGCCACATACTCCCACCTACATTGCCAGCCATGCCTCCAGCCTGGCAAGGCAGCCTCTTCCCTGCATACATTCCTCTTCCTCCTCTTTGACTGGGGGAGGACTACATTATAGATCACTCCTTAGCCCATATCCATCTCGCCAGGTTAAGGAGGCTCCTTTTTCCCCCTACTTTTTTTTTTCTTGTACTTTCATTTTGGAAGAAACTATGTTCACTTATTTGTTAGGAATGTTTGTGTCATTTGGGCTATATTTACCCAGACAAAAGCAGTCCAGCTGTTTTAGGACTGAGCGCTTTATGGCTTAATAAAGTGTGCTGGCAGGCAGGTCAAAGTAATCTAACCTGAGCTTTGTGCTCATATTTCTCCATGTTGCATGCAAATAGGCCTTCAGCAAAGATGGGTCATGTGGTTGGAACTGAGGTAAGAAGCATAAGCTTCTTCCAGAGCTGACAGCTTTGTAACAGAGGAACATAGCATGTACCAGTACTAACCTGGAATGGAAACCTGAGCGGCCAAGTTAACTTAGCTGGCCAGCAAGAGGCAAGTTACCCTGAGATTTAGACCCACATTAAAAGAGGAGTTTGTGATAGAGCTTGAATTTGAATACAGGTTTGTTGTCTAATTTAGTGCTCTAACCATAAGTCCAACCTTCCTTTTCAATGTAACTGGTTTTAGTTTTCAGTTGACAGCTGCTTTTGACCTAACTAAATAATATACACCTGTCCGTCTTGGATGTGGGTCCTACATAAGTCACACAGTAACCTGTCCTAATACAAGTTGGGTTCAGATTCAGTTAGTTGTGTTGGGATTAAGTCACTGCAGAAAAAAATTATTATAACCTATGGGGAACTTTCTCTTTCCTTCCTTCATTTATTTAAGCCTCCTATCCCAGACCCAAACAATATGAGAGATTTTGTCAGCTACCCAACAGCTGGCAATGAACGGCTTCACTGCACGATGAAGCGAACAGAAGATGATCCAGAGGTCGGTGGTCCATGTTATACCCTGTACCTGGAATACCTTGGGGGACTGGTGCCTATCCTGAAAGGACGTCGTATCAGCAAGTTGCGGCCAGAGTTTGTCATCATGGATCCTAAGACAGATGGAAAAGCAGGTAGAATTGAATTGTTGCTTTGCATTAAAAATGCTTTAGAAGGACTTTCAATATTAAATCCTCAAGAGTTAAATAAAATCTTTATAGGCAACATGGAAGGTGGTATCTGATTTTTTTTTCTGTTGTACAAAAACCTCTTTAGCATGACCTGGGCTCAAGCCTCTGAAATTGTACCATGACGTCTTGTTTTGCAAAAGGAAACTTCCTGTGTTTTGAATAGTGGGGAATAGAGTGCTAGTTAGCAGAAAATACTCTTTAGTCTCGATTTTGAAGTTGATTGAATGCTGTTCGCTCCTCTGAATCATATTCACTGGAGTTCAAACCTTTGGAAATTCGGAGTTTGTACTGGGCAGAGTGAAGAACAGTTAACTTTCTCTGCATAGTTTTATCTCAGCTACCACCTGTGGGTTGGATTTATGCTTCTGATGACTGATAGTTTTAATTTATACCAGTTTTCTGAAGCAACACTTATGTTTTCTGGGGCCTGTCTTGATAGATGAAATCTATGGAAACAGCTTGATTTCCACTGTGATTGACAGCTGCAACTGCTCAGACTCCAGCGATATAGAACTGAGTGATGACTGGGCAGCAAAGAAATCTCCCAAAATCAGTCGAGCTAGCAAATCACCCAAACTCCCCAGGTAATAATTTCTTTGATATTTCATCTTCTTTTCCCAAAAGTTTTCTTGTTCTCTTTTCCTTTTTTTCTTTTGTTTCTTCTTTTTTTTTTAAACACTGTCTTTGACACAAAATAAAATTAAAAGCAAACTCCCTTGGGCAGACAGAAGTCTTCTGGAGGAGCAAGATCCTCTCTAATGTGCGGATCTCAGAGATTCGAGTTGAGATGGACTTTGAGGAAGGTTCTGGGGCAAAAAGCAATGGACATCACTTCTCCCCAGGCAGTCTTGAAGAAAGGTTTTATAACCTCACCCACCACTGCCTCTGCCATGTATAAACTCTTGCCACCATGGGATATATTCTGTCCTTCACACAATCTGTCTTTTTACCTCCTCTGTGCTTAGGAATCCTTCTCTAGTTAAAGCCTTTATTTCCTCAGGGGTATTTTCAAATATGCAAGTCCTTGCATAGGTGGCCATAGTTCCTGGCATAGGTGGCACTGCAAGGGAGCCTCAACAGACAGATCCTCCTAAACACTGGGTTGATGAGCTTCTGTAACAATATGCAAAATCAGCTTATTGTTTGTCTAGTTGCTTTCCTGCCAGATCTTCATTATATTAATTATATACATAGAATGCTCCACCTGCACAGCACCCAACTGATGTCTGTGATGCTTCTCATAGGCACTGTCATCTGACTGCCAGCTTCATGTGATGGGACCAAGGCCCTGATGCCTTCTATCTGCAGCTGACACTTCCAAAGACCTTAGAGTATGAGCTTGGCTAGTATGAGGCAAAGCAAATGCATCTCTTTATATGTGAACATAATGTGTGAAACATCGAAGTTTTAGCTTAGTAGTACTTCACAGAAGAACCATCAGTTACTCCTGAGCCAAAAACTGAAGTGGCACAGGAAGGACAACCATCCTGCATTCTTGGTTTTCTAAGACTGTACTTTGGAAATGTAGCTTTTGTTAATTATTTTTTTCTACTAATCAACTTTTTCAGTGGCTTTATCTTTTGTTCATGAGTCCCTTTGTATAACAGGAGGTAGGAATAACTTTTGGCTTAGAGTAAAGGCACTGACAAAGTTTGTGGAGCATTGATCTGTTGTAGTAACATGGAGATCTGCCAGCTGAGGTGTCATGTTACCATTTCTTGAGGCTTTTCTCAAAGTCTGCATAGCTGAAATAGCTCAGCTCTACACCTTTTTTATGGATTAGTGAAGGATATATAGTATCTGGCAGAATTGCTGTAAGCTTTGATAAATGAATCAGAAGGCATCTGGTCAGAGTCACTGCAAGTGTGTCAGGCGTTACATCATGGTTTGGGCCTGACCCAACAACAAAGAACCAGCCATGTGGCTGCTCACTCACTTCCCCCCACCACACACACACACACACACACACACTGTGGGATGGGGAGGACAAAGGCCAACCAGAAGCTCATGGGTCAAGACAAAGGGCAGGGAGGGTTTGCTCGCTGATTACTGTCATGAGCAAAACAGACTCAACTTGGAGAAAAACAATTATTTAATTTATGACTAATCAAATGCACACAGGACACAGACAACACAAAGAGCAGGGCTTACATATCTTATCCCCACCCCTCCCTTCTTTCTGGACCCAAATTACTTTGTTTGCAATCTCCCTACTTCCTTCCCCAGAGTGGCACAGGGGGACAGGGAATGGGGTTTAGAGTCAGGCCACAGTCTGTTGCTTTCTGCTGCTCCTTCCTCCTCAAGGAGAAGGTTTCATTACAGTCCTCCCCTGTTTCCCCACAGAGCCCCTCCCATGGGAGGGAATCCTTCATGAACCTCTCCTTCATGAGTCCTTTCCACGAGGTGCCGTCCCTCTGGAACAGGCTGCTCCAACATGGGCTTCCCACAGAGTCACAGGCTGCTTTGGGAACAGTCACCTTCCCTGGCACAGTATCTTCCATGGTTGCAAATCCAAGTCCACAGGCTGCAGGTCCACATTCACCTCTCCTGGTGTCTTTGGGGGATGCTCTGCCATGTGCCTCCATGGGTGCAGGGGACAGCCTGCCATCTCCTCATGGGCTGCAGGGGAACTTCTGCTTGGGCACCTTCTTCTCCTTCTTCCTCAGCAGCCTGGGGATCTCTACTCCAGCACTGCTCTCACCTCTTTATCTCAGATCTTCTCCTTGCTCTCTGCTCAGGTTTTATATCAGTTCTTTCCTGTGTTAATCACAGGGGCACATCTATTGTCTCTTCAATGGCGCAGCCTCGGCCACCTGAGTGGGGGGAGCTTTTAGTAGTTTCTTACAAGAACCACCCCTGGGCCCCTCCCCCACTACTGAACCATGCCAGAACCAAACCAGCACACTTTAAATCTCTTAAAATTTGACCCAGAACTCTCTATTGTGTAGATTCTAGTTTCTTCATTAGCCACTTAGAAATCACCCTACCAGTTGTTTTGATTACATCTTTACATGCAAATAATTATTTTGTGCATTTTTGTATGCCTGTTGATGATTCTAATTATTGCCTGATGTGCAGAATCAATATAGAAGCTCGGAAATCTCCAAAGATGTCGAGAGCTGCGCAGGAGATATCAAGATCGCCAAGGTTACCAATAAGGAAACCTTCTATTGGTTCACCAAGCCTAACCAGAAGAGAGTTTCCTTTAGAAGATATTACTCAGGTATTTATTGTGCACATTGTTACCAGACCTGAGTCTAAATGCATCTCCTTCCAGAGGCAGCAAGTTGTGGTATACATCCAGTTATCACCAATAAATTGTTTTCATTTAATTGCAGTGATTAGATGGAACAACTAGGTAATTGCCTCTTCCAGTTCAATGTTAATGTTTGAAAGTGCCAATGGATTATCAGGCATTGTTCAATAAATCCTGGCACCACTAACTTCTGTCAGTTTGAATCCATGTGAGAGGTTTTATTCTAGATGATGTTGTTGGCTGTTAGAAAGAAATGCTTCTTACTCAGTTTCTCTGAGCTGTCCTTATGCCACTACAGTTCTCTGCTTTGCTAGGAATTGCAGAGATAGGTAAATGCTGGCTTCAGAGGGTCACATGTTCCTTGTTTCATAATTCATAGAATCATAGAGTAGCTTGGGTTGGAAGGAACCTTTAACAGTCATCTAGTCCAACCCTGCCTCTAATGAGCAGAGACATCTTCAGCTAGATCAAGAACTTGAAACAGCCTTAATTGGAAGGATGGCAAGGAATTAGCTCTTTGTGGTGTTCATGACCTCTGGGTAACTGAAACTTAGCAGGCTGTAGAACTACCTGTGTTACATATTTTATTAATATTAGTCTGTGTTCTTTTAATTTTGTTTTGTTTCATTTCAGTTGTTGGGGTTTTTTTTCTCTTTTTTCACTTTTTCTTTACATTGAAACACTCTAGATCACTTGCACTGCAGTGGTAGACAGGGTCCTTTGAAGAGGGCAGGAGACCAGTGGATTGAATCCTGCTTCTGATATTGAAAGTGTAACTCTTGGCCTTTCATAAAATCTATTGGGTCTTTCAGACCCATAATTTAATCACCATGGAAGCAGTGGTTTGGGAAGCTGCTTTGGAAGCTCCAGCAGAAATGTTTGTCATTATGAGTAATTAATTTCTGTCTTACTTATTGTTCTGTAAAGTGATTTATAAGCATGAAACCAAAGGGTAGGGTGTGTTACTTTCTGAAATCCAGAATGGCCATGCTCTTCTTGTGCAGGAGAAGCGAGTGTCTGGAAACAGACCTGTTCTCACTAAGCAGCCATCACATTGTTCAGTTCTTCAGCAGCTTTAATCAGCCTACGTGGCTGTTTTTAGCACCATTTCTGATGGTGTTCAGGTATCAGAATGGGACTTCTTAATAGGCATATTAGGGTATTTCAATAACATAAAAACAAGAGAAACTGAAATTACATTGTCACTTGCGAAAGTCTGATTGCTCTGCAGGTTTTTTATAGAGCTTGATACAGTTTTTATTAGGTGAAAATTATCTTCTTTTTGCTTTGCAGCACAACTACCTTGCTCAGGTCACATCTAATATCTGGGGAACAAAATTTAAAATTGTGGGTTTGGCTGCTTTCCTACCAACTAACCTTGGTGCAGGTAAAAGTAAATTCTGTTGACTTTTTGCATGTCAAACTCTTTCTAACAAAAAACATATGCCATGTGATTCTTCTTTAACAATGCACTTGTTTTCTGTGAACAGTAGGAATTAGCTATTACAAAACTCAGTATAACTAAAAGAGATTAAAATCTATAAATACAATAATGAGATGATCCATAAAAGGCCCAGACCTTTACTGTTACAGATTATTTGAACAAAACCCAAACGAATTAAGACAATTTTTTGCAAGACTGTAAAAATCACTGGGTTTAAGTTACTGTAATTGAAATATTTTTAAAACTCAGTTCTTAATAGTCATTTAGCTACTAATTGTACCAAAACAATGCTCTTACAGCATCATGCTCAAGATTTTTCCAAGTCGGTGCACAGCTTTATTATATGGTTCTCTTGCTGGAGCATTGTAAATTGGTAGCATTCATTAAAAGTAGCAGTTGTCTAGTCTCTTGACCTTCTCCTGTGTCAGCCATTTCTCCCTAGATAGTTCTGCTGAAAGGAAGAAGGCTAAGTAAACAACAGGGTAGCATCTAGCAGAACTGAGCTGTGAATCAAAATATTAGTGCATGTGTGGAAGTTCTATGACCTCTTTGGAAAACTTATTTTTTCCTGTGTTGCATTATATATGGTAAGGTCAGGACTACATCATGATGTCCTGGATGCAGAATTAGTTAAATAGATATCTTTTGTGGCTGCTGTTGGACAAGAAGCAGTGTCCCAGGTACTGAGAAGAGGAACTTCTCTGACCCAGTCTCCAAGCAGAAGGTTATCCTCCCAGGATATTGTCACCCTGGGGACAACCAATGCTACTGTTACAGGGCAGTGGCACCTTCTACTTGATGAAGTGTTATGGAAGCCCTCAAGTTTGTTCCAGCAACTTTTTTTGTAGTTTACAAATTTCTGACATCTGCATTTGCAATCATTGTCAAACGGTAGTGTAAGAATGACCTTACTGGTTCAGACCAGAGGTTGTTCTTATTCTGTCATTATCAATGACAGATATGTAGGGAAGGATACAAGTGTTTTTTAAGTGTGTGGTGATACTTTCTTCAGGTGTTCTTCCAGTCTCTTTGTGTGCAGTAACCCTCAACAGATTTTCTTCCTAAGAGCTTTCAAGTTTTTGCCTAAGCTCATGTAAGTCAATAAGATCCTGCGGAGAAGAGTTTCAAAAGTAGAATGGAAAAATTATTTCCCTTTAAAAAAATAGATGTGACTACAAGATGAAGCAATTCATTATTTTTACAGATTATTTAACTACAGAGATGCTGCTTCAATTTACAGAGAAATAGCTGAAAGTAACTATTTCTTTATCCTCTTTATACAGTGTTACATAGTGATTTGGCTAAGAATGGCCCATAAATGCATTTGTTCATTAATACATTAAATAAAAATAGTCATAACCCTTCAGTGTGCTTTGAATTGATTCTTTCTTAGCTTTATATGCTGTTTGTTTAACAGGGTTTTTTTATTTATTTCTTGTTCTACTCTTTCTCCAGTAATATATAAAACCAGCTTGCTGCACCTTCAGCCCAGACAGATGACAATATATCTCCCAGAAGTGCGGAAGATTTCGATGGACTACATTAACCTGCCTGTCTTTAATCCAAATGTTTTCAGTGAAGATGAAGATGATTTACCAGGTAAGGAGGAACTGGAGGAGCAGAGCCATGTTATGGGTTAAGCTAGATGGAGAATGGATCACTTGTGTCACTAGCCCCCTCTGGTAAACACACAAATCAAAATCCCCTAGTCTGATGGGGTCCTGTAGAATCAAATTGGAATAAGGCTGATATGTGTTGTGGACTAAAATAGGTAGAAAATATAATCTGTAAAAGTTTCAAGTTCATTGGAAAGTTAATAAGCTTCTATTCAGTTTACTGAGAATTCTCCGTAGACTGAAGCTTTGCATTCTGCATCTTTGTAGGACAGACTCGTAATGTGTTGAAAGATCAAAAGGGTGGTTCTTGTGACCTGATGGCAGCAAAGCACAATCTGCTGATAGGAACTTGGGTTGCAGAGCAGGTTCCAATAAAACTTGGCCATCCTTTGAGAAGTGATAAATGCCTATTCGGATTTTTATCAATACCAAGTCTTACAGAGAGGCTAAAATTGTAAGTAGTCTGTAAACAAAGGGGATCAGTAAGAATTTCTCATTTCTCAGTGGTAGTTCCTATTGGAATCACTCTCACCACTTTTTGCAAAAGGAACTGGAAGCATTTGAGCAAGCTCCATGCTTCTGCACAAAATTACCAGAATTGCTTCTTGCCTTACTGTTCCTTGTTCACCACCAGTGTGATATGTGGGAAACTTTCCCTATATGCATGTGCTGCTTTTCATATTTCTGACTGCAGCCTGTCCAAACATTGATGCAGAAGTTACCCTGACTACAGTGCCCAGTTCTTGAATCTTTATGGTTTCCCATCTTTTTCCTTAGATTTCACATTTCATGTCTCATCTATTTCCTCACATATTTTCCTTACAAATCTTCTTTCAAGAACACTTCTAGGTTTTGTCTGTATTTCATTCCATCATATTCCTCTCCCTCCTTTTTTTCATCGTCCTTATTTTTGTGTTACTGGTTGCTTGATCGCCCACTATACTGAAGAGAATGTAATACTCTCTTTTTGTCAACTGTTGTCTGTATTCTCCAGTTTTGCTAAGCTCACTGAGCCTGGGGACATGCTATTAGATACAATATAGCACCTTCAGCAGGTCTTCAACATTCTTTTTCTTTTCCTCAACTTTTTTTTTTTTTTTTTTTTTTTAAATGACTTCAAAAGTTGAAGACAAAACTCTTAACTGCTGTCAGATCAGGTCAGGCTTGAGGAGCATCCCTTCATCTTCCTCCTGAAGCTCAGTTCAGCATGGTGAAACCTGACTGGCTCTAGAGGGAGTCAGCATGGGGACAATCAGTGGGGACTTTTTTGTGCCTCACCATCAGGGAAGAGGAGCCCTAGAAGAAGGCAGAAGGCCATGTAAGTGGTCCTAGGACTAGGGGCAAAGAAAAGGTGGCAGCAGCCAGACGTCTGTGAGTGGATTTTCCTTTCTGTTGTTGATGTATTTATTATTTTTAAAAAAACTTCCCTGAAAACTAGTGCGTCCTGATGCAGCAAAACTTTTCTTGATTTGAGTAGAAGTAGTTAAAGGTGGCTGATAAGTGAATGGTAATTCAGACCCAACAGGTAAACTCCTTGGTCTGTCAAAGTCTGTGACAATCCTAGTATAGACTGAAAGCAAGCTCTGTAGTTTATTCACCTCTGAAGCATCACTCCCAAGAAGTTACTTTAAATTTGCTCACCAGCAATGACAGTGGGAATCAGTGGAGATAGGCTGGCTTCCTTGTTCACATTGAGGTCTGATCCATTGATTTTGGGATCTGATAGCAGTCCCCCCAAATGCAGCAGAGCAGTTAAGCAAGGACATAAAGATAGCAGGTAGTTTTAAAAGTCAGAGGTGAAGTGGAATGACAAAGTACAAAATAAGTACAATGTGGTTTTTTTCTAACTAGCTTTAAAAAACAATTTCCTCTCTGCTTCTGAATTTTATGTCAGTGCTGCCATGAATTTTCCCATTAAGACATTTTTAGTGACCTGCATGTCTTCCACTAGTGCTGGAAGAAGAGACCCCCAAAACATGTGAAACACTGCTTCAGGAAAATGTCCTATTTTCATGCCTTTTACCCAACTGGAGGTTGGTAAACAACAGGAGGCCAGGGCCAGCAATTCCCTGCCAGGCAGAGGGAAGGAGGATTCCAGGAAACTGCAGGCCTAGCAGCCTGACCTCAGTACTAGGGAAGGTTATGGAGCAGATCATCTTGAGTGCCACCACATGGCACATGGTCCCAAACAGGATGAGATGGCATGTCCACATGCGGGACAAAGAGGTCATCAGGCCCAGTCAAAATGGGTTTATGAAATACATGTCCTGCCTCACTGATCACCTGCTATGACAAAGTGACCTGCTTAGTGGTTGAGGGAAAAGATGTGGATGTTGTCTACCCAAACTTTAATAAAGCCTTTGACACAGTTTCCCACAGCATTCTCCGGGAGAAATTGGCTTGGATGGGCGTACCCTCTGCTGGTTTAAACACTGGCTGGATGGCCAGGCCCAGACAGTTCGGGTGGATAGAGTTAAACCCCAGCTGGTAGCTGGTCACAAGTGCTGTTTCCCAAGCATCAGTACTGGGCCCAGTTCCTTTTAATATCTTTATCAATGACCTGGATGAAGGGGATCAAGTGCACCCACAGTAAGTTTGCAGATGATACCAAGTTGGGAGGGAGTGCTGATCTGCTTGAGGGTAGGAAGGGTCTACAGAGGGACCTGGACAGGCTGGATCAATGGACCCAGGCCAAGTATATGAGGTTCAAAAAGGCCAAGTACTGGGTCGTGCAGCTGAGTCACAACAACCCCACACGATGCTACAGGCTTGGGGAGGAGGGGATGGAAAGCTGCTCAGAAGAAAAGGACCTGAGAGTGCTAGTTGACATGAGCCAGTGGTGTGCCCAGGTGGCCAAGAAGGCCAACGGCATCCTGTCTGGTATCAGAAATAGCACAGCCAGCAGGAGTAGGGAAGAGATTCTCCCTGTATACTTGGCACTGGCAAAGCCACACCTCGAATACTGTGTTTGGTTTTGGGCCCCTCGCTACAAGGACATTGAGGTGCTGGAGTATGTCCAAAGAAGAGGAATGAAGCTGGTGAAGAGTCTGGAGAACAGGTCTTACAAGGAGCATCTGAGGGAACTGGGCATGTTTAGGCTGGAGAAAAGGAGGCTGAGGGGAGACCTTACTGTTCTCTACACCTACCTAAAAGGAGGTTGTAGCAATGTGGGGGTCGGTCTCTTCTCCCAAGTAACAAGCAATAGGAAATAGGAAATTACCTCAGGTTGCAGCAAGGGAGGTTTAGACTGGGTATTAGGAAAAATGTCTTCGCTGAAGGGGTTATCATGCACTGGAACAGGCTGTCCAGGGAAGTGGTGGAGTCACCACTTGCGGTGCTCAGGGACATGGTGGAGCTGATAGTGCTGGGTGAGCGGTCGAACTTGACAATCTTCAAAGCCTATTCCCACCGAAACGACTCCCTGACACCCTGTGTTGTTTGTTGCAGTGCCCGGCGCCCCCGGGGCCCCCACCAGCAGTCCGCCCTGCACCGTCAACATCCCCATTGCGCCCATCCACAGCTCGGCCCAGGCCATGTCGCCCACGCAGAGCATCGGCCTGGTGCAGTCGCTGCTGGCCAACCAGAACGTGCAGCTGGATGTGCTGGCCAACCCGCCGCCCGAAG
>NW_009953483.1:2317438-2335064 GCF_000747805.2 Chaetura pelagica | reverse complement strand
GGGCCCGGCAGCTCGGCCACCTTGCGCATCACCGCCGCCGAGAAGAAGATGCAGCAGCCCTGCAGCAGCGCCACGCTGAACCGGCTGACGGTGCCCCGCTACTCCATCCCCAGCGGGGACCCGCCGCCCTACCCCGACATCTCCAGCCAGCTGTCCCAGGGCAGAAGCATCACGCAGAGGCTGGACAGCAGTATCATCCATGCGACTCTGCGAAGGAACAGCAGAGAGGCAGCCTTGAAGATGGCTCAGCTGGTGGATGGTCAGAGAGCCACCTTGCAGCTTCCCCTGAAGGCCAAGAGCGGCGCTGTGACGGCGCAGTACCAGCAGCGAGTGCCCACCGCCCTGTACACCTGCAGCCAGTGCAGCAGCAGCGGCAGTAGCAGCAGCACAAGCGCCGGTGGTGTGGGCAGCATCGCTAGTGCCAATGCTAGTAGCAGCACTTCCAGTATTGGTGGCATGAGACCTGATCTGAGCACGGGCAGTGGCTCCCAGCACAGCTCCGTCATCGCTCACTCTGTCAGTACTTCACCTCTGGCCTCCCAGTCCTCCTACAGCTTGCTGAGCCCACCTGACAATTCCCGTGACCGAGCAGATTACATCAACTCTGCCTTCACGGAAGATGAGGCCCTATCTCAGCACTGCCCAGTGGAGAAATCAATACGGCATGTACCTGTGGCCATGGCAGAGGCTGCCCTCAGTGTCAAACGGCCACCACCATACCAGTGGGACCCTATAGTGAATGAAGAGATATGGGTTCCTCAGGAAAGGACATCTCAGAACTCAATGCCCAACCCTCTAAAACCCACTCCTCTCATCATTGGTCAAGCTCAACATCTGGATATGTCTCGAGTGCCGTTTGTTTCCCCCAAGTCTCCAACCAGTCCCACTGCCACTTTCCAGACGAGTTATGGGGTTGGAGTACCTTACCCAGGAAGCTACAATGCCCCTCCCCTTCAGGGAATGCAGCCCCCCTGTTCCCCCAAAGAAGCTCTGGCCCCAACGCAGTTTGCACAGCAGGAGCCCACAGTTGTACTTCAGCCAGGTTATCCATCCAACCTCTCCTATTGCCCCTTGCCACCCATGTACCCAGGAAGCAGCGCCTGCTCTAGTTTACAGCTGCCACCAATCGCTTTGCACCCATGGAGCTCCTACAGCACCTGCCCACCTGTACAGAACCCCCAGGGCACATTGCCCCCCAAGCCGCTCCTTGTGGTGGAGAAGCCGGTGATGTCTCCTCCGCCGCCAGAGCTGCAGGGCCACGTGGGCACAGAGGTGATGGTGGAGACAGCAGACACCTTCCAGGAGGTGCTCTCCTTGACGGAAAGCCCCGTTCCTCAAAGGACGGACAAATTTGGCAAGAAGAGCCGGAAGCGCCTGGACAGTCGAGCTGAGGAAGGAAACGTGCAGGCCATCACCGAGGGCAAGGTCAAAAAGGAGGCAAGGACACTGACCGACTTCAACTCGCTAATATCCAGCCCTCGGCTGGGGAGAGAGAAGAAGAAAGTCAAGAGTCAGAAAGATCAGCTAAAGTCCAAGAAGCTAAACAAGACGAGTGAGTTTCAGGACAGTTCAGAGAGCGAGCCAGAGCTTTTTATCAGTGGGGATGAACTGATGAACCAAAGCCAGGGCAGCAAAAAGGGTTGGAAAACAAAAAGGAGTTTAAGGACATCCAGTGAGCTGGATGAATTCAAGTGCCGAAAGGCCAGTGAGAAGGAGGACGGGAGACTGGGGAGCCAGGGCTTTGTGTATGTGATGGCCAACAAGCAGCCACTGTGGAATGAGGCAACACAAGTTTACCAGCTGGACTTCGGAGGGCGGGTGACTCAGGAGTCAGCAAAAAACTTCCAGATTGAGCTGGAAGGACGACAGGTAGGAGGGGGTGACATATGTGGGCTGGGGTGTGTGGCAAAGGCTGGAAAAGCCATGCCAGAAAGAAGTTCTTCCTCTCCTGTGGCTGAGTGCGTCCCATGCACGTTAGCTGCTCCATGAAACAAAGCTTTGCCACATGGCTGATAAAAACCAGCCTTTAAAAGTATGGATTCAGAAAGGAGGATGAAGTTCACTTGTAAAGCAAAGGTACAAAATATGTTTGGTCTCGCTCCAGTCAGACGTGGGAATAAGTGCCTCCTTTAGTCTCACTGGCTCTCATTGCTGAAGGAAGGTGGGTTTTGTAATAAACACAACAGACCTCCCCAACAGCAGCTGCATTTGCCTTCAGTGGTTGTGGATGGCAGCGAGCTGAGTGAACAGTGCTCCTTCTTGTGATGCTCACAGAGGTTAGGCAGTCAGCAGATAGCTAAGGCAGAGACAAAGGGCAAGCAGTTAGGTTCCCTCCATGATGAAATTCCACCTTGTGGGTTACCAAGTCTTGGGAGTTGGTTCCTAGTGATAGAGGAGGGAGGCACTGACCCTCCCCAGACCAAAGTGCTCCTGGACTGCTTCTGAACCACCCATGGGCAGAGGGGTCTGTGGAGAGTTAAAAAATCAAAGCATTTCATTTTAGGCTCTCTCAGCTTGGCCCAAGTGGGATGTTACCACAGCAAACCCAGGCTATTAAGTGGTACCAGTCAGCAGGACACTGGGCTGAAACTCAGGAAACACACATTTATTTCCTTGTCCAGCTGTCCCTTCTCTGTACTCTGACTTCGAGGCTCTCAACTCCCTGTGATTTAAATTGGGAGTTAGATGTCTTAAATATCCAACATGCATGACCAGTGGTAGTCTCATAATTTTGATTGTCTAACAGCAGCTTATTAAAAATGCAGTGATCAGCATCATTTATACCCCTTTCTTCTTCAGTTAAATGGCTGTGGATATGTGTCTGTGGACAGCTGTGCAAAAATCACCTGGCCATAGGTTTTGCTGGTGGGGGAGCAAAACGTGACTCGGTTTGTACAGACAGCCTCCAGTGTAGCTCAAGCCTCCTCAGGATAGAGCAAGTGTGATCTGGGCTTCTGATGAAGTGAATTAAAAAGCAGTAACAATAACCCAAACCTCAGACATTCCCTGTGGAAGAACAATTAACAACCTGACTAGCCTTGCTTTACATTTCAAAACAGGTCCCGCTGCCCCTTTGCTAATTCATTCTCTGTGTAATTATGTGCTACTGAAGTTTATGCAAAGGAAAACAGAACTGCCAAGAACATCCAGCTTACCTGCTACCAAGTCCAGAGTCAGGAGACTGGTTATTGTCCTTCCCTGAAAGCTCCTTTCTTTGAAAACATCATCTGTTTTCCTGAAGGGTTAATGATAGCATCTCTCCAAGGAAGAGAATGGGATTTTCCTGCAGGAAGTATGAGGCTGGTGTAACCCACATCTGCTGAAGTAACTGGTGACAATATACTTACAGCAATGCTCTGTACAGTCTGGCATGTTTTGAAGCTCAGTTTATGCTATAGTCAAATACTGCAGTCTGTACTGTACTCTGTACAGACAAACAGCACAATGCTCTAAATCTTCTTTGGTATCATACCCCATTGTGTGAGTATCCCCGTTCATATGCTATCTCAGGAGGTGAGATGTTCTTACAAAGGAGCAAAAATTTGCTTTTATTCTTCTCTGGTTTCTTTTCTGTGATTCACTTTTTTTGACCTTGTTTCTCTTTTTCCTTCCCTTCTCCTCTTCCCCTGCTTCCCAGGTGATGCAGTTTGGAAGGATTGATGGCAATGCTTACATTTTGGACTTTCAGTATCCATTTTCAGCAGTGCAAGCCTTTGCTGTTGCTCTGGCTAATGTGACTCAACGCCTCAAATGAACAAGCAGAGACTGAAGAGAGGAAAATGCTAACCTTCTCATAAAGTCCAAACCAGAAAATGTCAGGGCAGCCTGCTTTAGGTTTGCGGAGGTGCCTGGGAGCGAAGGAGGCAGTAAAACTGGAAAAGTCTCTTGGTGCCCAACAGAAGGGCATTAACTCTAATCAGTCATGGGGTTGGAGGGTGGGGGGCTGTTTTCTGTTTTGTTTGTTTGTTTGTTTTCAGGTGTTTCTTTTCTTTTTAACCGTTGTGGTGGGTCTCAGAAAGATTGAAGGGTTGAGAGCCATTCAGTGTTACGTGGAGAAGTGTGGCTTTTGGCTTGTTGTGGTGGTTCTGCTGTGTTTGCTACAGTAGCTGATGTAAGCTCATAGGGGGATTAAAGACTGCTCTTTTTGATAGACTGCCTTTTATCATGCTGTTCTTTTTAAAACGGGGAACATAACTTTTTTCTGGTCCAGTTTGTACTACTACTACTTCAACATCAGTGATAGCAGCAAAAAAAAAGAAAAAGAATCTATAATACTTGAAGACGTGTGTTTTCTCTCTGATCTCTGATAATAACTGAGCACCACAAGTTCCAAGGAGGCTTATGTAGGTCAATGTTTAATTTAAAAATAATGATGTATTGTTTAGAAGAGAAACATTTGTTACCAGTGGGTGGTTTAAAATCCCACTGTATCAAAGTTGATGTCTGCTTGTTTTGTGTGCTGTTAATGGGGATAAGCATCTTCCAGTAGGTGACAGAAGATAGAGGAGGGAATAATAACAAGCATTGCTTCTTTGCTCATATTGATCAGCAGTATTCTCTGATTTGTCTGGTAGCTGGGAGAGGTACAGTGTGACCAGATGTACCTCTGAGGCCGCTACATGCTCCTTATTTAAATGTGTTTACACTTTATAAACGAAGTCTTTCAAGCAAATGTCAAGGCCTAGTGTATTCCATTTTTTACCAATCAGTATGAATCAAGTTCTACAGCAGTGTATCAGTGCTTGAATTAGAAAGGAGACAGAAGTATAGTAAGTCATTACAGAAAGCAATTCCATCAGGAAAGCAGTTTCATTACAGGAAACAACATCATGGCTTGCTGGAGAATTAATGATTTGAAAGAGGAAGGAAAAATTGGATAGAATCATCCCTTTTATCACCTTGCTATTTGAGTAGTCTTTGTGACTGTAGTTTGGGAAGATAATGCTCCAGATAAGAGTGGAAAGCCAAAGTTCACATGGAGTGTTTTAGAGGAAGGCTTAATAACTGTAGCATGACTGACTGGCTGCAGTTCTTTCTGGACATGCAGACCTGTTGAACATTTCAGAAGGGTTGCTTGCACAGAAGAGTTTCTGTGTTGTGCATGTATTTATTTGCTTTCTTCTTTTCCTCCTTGCCTACATTTTGATACAGAATATGTTTTCATATGGAAGTAGTTTCCCCAGTAATACACAAACCCCAAAACTATTCATGTAATTATTTGGACATTAGATTTTAAAACATACCTGCAGATTTCCTTCAGAAATTACTCTTTTGAAGTGAAAGGCACACTGAGAAAGGGATGTTGGCTGAGGTGTCGATGGCTGCTTTGTCCTTGTCTCATCCACCATTTCACTTCTTACTTGAAAAGTTTGATATAACTGAAGATGAATAGGCATGATTTGCTCTCTGCTTTTCTTAAAACCTAATGGTAGGACAGATGTGTTGATTCATCCTAGAGGAACAAAGCACAGAAGAATGTGCCGTAGTAGGAAGTTACCAACATGCGGTGAGCTTCTAACTTCTGCTCTGCTTCTAGAGCTGTATAGCACAGGGAGTGATGCCAATCAGAGAGGAGTTTTAGAGAGTTGCCAAAGGAGATGATAAGGTAGATAATCCACAGGTTATGTCCCACACAGTAAGTCCAGGAAGAGCCACCTGCAAGATGGTTTCCTTGGAAAGATCAAGCAGAGGAGGGAAGTAGAGAGTACCATGCCTATTTTATCCCAAAGCTCAGCAGCATTGGCTTCCGTGTGGGAGTGGTCAGGCACAGCATTCCCCTTGGCATCCAGCAGATTGTTTGCCTTAATTACTTAATATTGTTGAATTTCCATCAGTTTTCTGTGCCCGTTTGTATTTGTTTTCATGTGCATGATTTATTCAGCAGTTTGAGTACCTGTATGTATCATGTCTGTGGAACAGAGGAGAGGAATTGAAATGGATTTGGTTTCGGTCTCTTTAAAATCAATGGAAGTGTTTCCCTCAGATTTTTGTGGAGGAAACCCTATTAAGCCCTCTGTTGAGTTACACGCCATCCACTAATTCCAGTACACAAGGAGGAAAGTTGACTGGGGGTCCTCACCTGCCCTAAGGTCTATGCTGATCCGTTGTACCCTAATTGCAGTGTAACAGGCACACACAGGCTGAGCAGTGTAGCAGAAGAAACGTGCTTGGCCACTCAGCCACGTTAGAAATCTGCAGCTGGAAGGAACATCACCTTTAGTTTGAAGCCAAAGGTCTTATTACATGGAAACAACATGAATATCTGTTTCTGAACAAAATCTAATCAAAGCAGAAGGACTTCTGCATGCTTTCTTTAGCCTTCCTGGGAACAACGTACCTTTTCACTTGGTTTGTTGTCAATTTTTCCCACATATCAGCAGTTTTATGCTAATGGAGAACCAAAAAATTAAACCCAACACAAGATGTAGCAGAGCTAGTAACTTGGTGGCCCAGGTCATGATTGTATCCTCCTGATTGCACTTACAAAGAGCCTTGGCATAGAAGAGACATGGTTCCTGCCTCAGCAAAGCTCAATGAATAATTATAATAAATTAGGAAAATAAATGCCCAACAAAAATAGCAAAATAAATTTCCTACATCATTGTCAGAAAATACTATAGGATAAGACAGCCTTTTATTTTCTTGAAAATGATTCAACATGATCCCTTTAATAGAGGATTTTAATGGCATAGAGAATACCCAGCATTAGAAAGAAAAAATACTCTCAAATATATAGAATATTAATGAAAGGAATGGGAATTATGTAAATGTCTTGAGTGTGCAACTGGATCCTAAATTATGCAAAGAGCAAGTGAAAGTGACAGTTGTTTTCTTTTTCATTGAGATACAATATAGGAAACAAATGTAAAAGTCTCCCTAATAATTAAATCCTGAAGATGGCTATTCCATTCAGCCAAAAGGTGGGTGTTATATTTTATATTTCATTAGTAAAACCAGGTTTTCTGTAGATAACTAAGTTCTTCTAGGAAGAATGTAGCAAAGTGTTCAGAAGTATCTAGGGTTTTTAATAACTACAGTAGTTCCCAGTAGTTAAGTATGTTTTTTCCAAAGCTTTTTATTTTTATTTTTAGTTGTGCAATAATTGTGACAGTCTAGGGGTTTTATGTTTTTTATTGTTGGTTTTTTTTGTTGGCTTTGGTTTAGTTTTTTTGAGGGAGTTTTGAATGATTTTTAAAGATAATTTAATGCAAACTTTCTGTTAATGTCCAAAAGACAAGTTATTTATCTTGTGTAATGTATTAAGTGATTTAGGGATTATTTTATTACTATGTATCAGTGAGTTATACACACTTTCTAATTTATATTTAAAGAGCATCTTTGTAAGTAATTGCTAGCAGTATGTTTTGCTGCAAAGTTAAAAATGCATACAGGAAGACCTGTTTTTGCTGGATAGTATGCAAATTCATAATGCAGGCAGGCAAAAATATTTTTTGGCAGCTGAACACAGTGAGTTTGCTATGGAGGACTGTGTAGACTACAAAGAAGGTGGATTACTTCTTTGGGGCTTGCAGAAATCTGTCCTCCACTGATTTTCTCCTGTGTGCATAACTATATTTCAGTTGGGAGTGGTTTTAGAAGTGCAAGGCTTGATTTGTTTTCCATCTTCTTAGTACACTGCTTTTCCTTGAAATATAAAATGAGGTGGCTTATATAATAAAAGAGGGTGTAATGATGCAGGCTTGGTTTGTAAGAAGTTCATTGCATATTTAAGTAGGGTTTGGCAATGGTGTTATTCAGTGCTATGCAGGGGTACAAGCAACTTAGCTTGGAGGAAGCTAGTGGAGGCACAAGGAATAGTGTAGCAGTAGACGCATTTTCCTCTGCTCAGGATTAGTAGCACTGCTTCAGCTGCCCTCAGCTGATTCTAGCACAGCCATGGTGCTGCTGATGTCTGAGCTGATGCTGCACAGAGCTGGTGGAGCCAAGCCCTGTCGCTGCGTGCAGCAGCTTCACCTCTTCCAGACACTCCATCAGAGCCCTGCTGGAGCAGGTGTTCCTCCACCTGTCCTTCAAGGTCTGCTCCAAGAGTAGCATGCAGCTGCAGAGAAAGCCAATGGCTGTGGTGGCCATTTGGAGCTGCAAAGGGATGTAACAGAGGACCTGATTCTTTTGAAAAAATATGGCTGATATCCTCAAAATAGAGCTCCTAACAGACTCTAAAAATTGGTATGAAGTGCGCCATTCATGGAGCGGGAAGTTTTAGCTTGAAACAGCAAGGATGTCATGTTTCTGCATCACCCTAAGAAACTACGAGGAGAAGGAGGATGAAAGAGGCAAAAAAGGAATTATCATGTTAATGTTTTTGCTCTTGTTCCAGAGGTAACAGTAACATGTGCCATGGGCTGCCTGGATATCAGTAAATCTGCACACAGGTTCACCTCAGTTAGATAAACTTTCAGTTATGCAAACTCAAGTAAAGCAATTCCACATGCCTCTCACCAGCTTTTAGGAAGATGCACAAAGGAATACAGGTGTCAGAGATACCTGACTTGGCTGGAGTCTTGAAACTAGACTTTCCATAGGTCCAGGTTTTTCATTATGTGTCTTCTTGCCTGTTTGTTGCCTCAGACAAATTTCTGTGCATTTGCTTTTTGCAGCCTGGTGTGTGTGATCCTAAGTTATACTGGTGCCCTGTTACCTGTCAGAAAGTTTAAATCCTCATATGAAGAGAGCAATACATGCAAAAAACTGATTTGAGTGAGAGAAAGGGGACAGAAGACAGAGTGAGTTTTCATTAGCTTTAAAGAAAGTGTTTCCCAGAGCAAGTTTGGAAATTGCACATTCCTGCAGAGCCTAGACCATTCCAGGCCACTAAGTCCAAGTGTGACATGCTGGCAGGGGGCCAACTTCTAGCCTCACTACATGGTTACACTGAGATACATAAGAGAGTAGAATCCAACCCAAATGACTTATATGACCCATATATCCACTGAAGAAAATCATAAAGCATTTACCAACAACTATATTGACAGTTCTGTAGAACCCTCCTGAAGAGTCATAGAAGTAAAATCATTTAGGGTTTTGCCTTTTATTTCCATTTCTAGGATTCCATCACAAGCTGTTTATGTTGTTTAGCAATTGGTATTATGGTTTCCCCAGTATAAGCCAGCAAATGTTACCACTCTGCTGACAAAAATGGAAAAATTCTGGTAGACAGATTTTTTTTAATGTTTAAGTCCCTTCACTTAAGACAAGCACAATCCTCCATCAGCAAATGCCGATTTAGAGCTCTTCTACCCTAAGGAGCAGTCAGTAGGTAGGCACCACAGTCTTCCTTGCAGGATTGGAATTTACATGCACCATTCTTGAAGGAATAAGATTAGTTACTACTTGTGAACAGCGGGCTAGATGAATTATTTTATCTTTGTATTTATTTAATTTTCTTATAAAAATACCCTGCAGAGGAGTTCTAAGATTGAAAGACTCAGCTTTGCATGTTGCCTGATACCTCTGAAGATGTATCGGGATAATTTCTTTGGGCAGTTGGATTGTTGCTGCATTCAGAAAATTAGATGTTTAAGACAAAAGCAGTTATCCAAATAAAATACTGAAATAGGATTCAGTGAAGCAATTATTGCTAAGAAAATTAAAAACTTCACCGCTGAACTTTTCATTTTGCAAACAGATCTGTATTGAGAAAATTGTGCTTCAAGGCAAACTGGTTGTTGTGGAGCACTGTGCAAGTGCAGGTGTTTGCTGACCCAGAGCTGACTGCAGGAATAAAACACGATTTTGTGAGACTTAAATAAATGAAAACACCAAATACTTACTTCTCCAGAGTGTTCAATTGAAAAATTACATTGTAAAAAAAATTAAAATCAGTGGTTAAAGCCTGCCAGTTTTTTCTTAAGCTTTGCCTTCCAGTTTACATTATTACAGATTTTAAAATGTGATCTGATTCAGCAATTCTGAATCCACACAAATGTTCTCTATTTGTGGAATGTTTATTTTACTGGCCAAGTAGATGGTTTAAGGTATGGATTAAGATTAAAGTAATAATCAAAGAGAAACCTTTTTGAGCAGCGTGTGGACGCCCAAGTTTCAAGTATTGCATTGGAATAGTGCTCGGCTTTTAATTCCTACCTGTGTTGTTTCAAGCTGTTTGTTCAGAACTTTCCTAATTTTCCTTTTGTTTCTTTTGTTGGCTTGATACACATTTTCCTTTTGTTTCCTTTTGTTTCACTATTTCTGCATTCACTGCTTTTTCTTTTTGTGTGTTGTACATTTGGGGAAAGGTCTGTTCAGTATCTCGTTGTTTATTGTAGATAAAATATATGGTGTTGCAGAATAGCATGGATTGAAAAGGCACTGTAGTGTTTCCTAAAGAAGAAGGGGAGTTGCATTTGTTTATAAATGCATTATTTTGGTACTATAACTTTGAACATGATTTTGGATTTTTTTTCTTTGTTTTTTTTTGTTTTTGTTTAATGAGCTTATAGTCATGCAGGTGCATGCATTCTTAAGCTAGCAAGCCCAGCATGTTTTTCTTAAGGCTTTTGAAAATTTGGTACACAAATGTGTACTTTTACGTATCTATACTATTTTTTAAATATATGCTTTGAATCTTGAGTTTTCTTTTTTTTTTTTTTCCCCCCCTCAGTATACCATGGAATACAGCTGGTTTCCATTGTACTTTAAAACTACCCTGATCTGCTTCTCCTTTTATGTATCTTGTGTCATAGGTTTTGCAGGAGGTGCCTAGAAAGCGTTGTTGGTTTCCCTATAAAAATGTGGTTTGTCCAAATTCTTTACTGTCTACATGACTGAGAGATGGACTGATTGCCCTATTTTTCCTTGATGATTTGGAGTTGTAAGAGTTGTCCAGCTGTTGCTTAATAAAATTTTGCAGACTAGAAAATTCCTCACTTGTTTTTGTTGCATTCTGCATCTTGTCAAGCACCTTAAATACTTTGAAAGCGGATGACAAATCTGCACTGAAACGACCTGAGTAACAAATAGCCAGATGCAGTTATGCTTTCTTTTTTCTGTAACTGTATCCACAAGTTCCACTGAGCTTGATATGTGCATCAGCCCACTATACTTTGTATAATTCATATGGGAGGATGGATGGCAAAGATTTTGTGGTAATAATGTTTCTATCTGCCTGGATATGAGCTGATTCTTGTGCTATTTCTCCTCTGCTTGCTTTACTTTTTTAAGGAAATCACCACTGGGGTCTGTGGTACTTCTCATTTTGTCATTGATATACTGGAAACTTTAACATTCCCACAAGGGATTCTGTCCTGTCATCCTTAATAACAGAATAAAATGCTGTGATGACCAGTGTTTATTCTCTGGTTTTTAACTAAAATAATCATTCTGTGGGCTGAGGGAAAAAAAAAAAAAAAAAAAAAAGGTATTAAAGTACCTTACCTTGTGTAATAAACATCCCTGCTATGGCACGAATGAGAAAATCCTGGCATGGATCTTCATAAGGGACCCAGGCTACCAGTGGAGTTTTGCAGGGGTCTGTGCTGGATCCTTACCTGTTCACTGTAATCATGGGTGGCCTTGAAAAGAATTTGAACATTAGAGCTACAAATTTTATTGCTGATATAGAATCATTGAACGATTATTGTGGTTGTTATGAGGTTATTCAAAATAGTGAAAGCAATGGCCAATTGTCCAGAGTCACAGAAAATCTTTACGAAACTTGGCAATAAAATGGCAGGTGAAATTCAGTATAGGTAAATGCTAAGTGATATACATGGGAAAATAAAACAGTTCTAACTTCACATTTGCAGTACTGGCCTCTGAAGTGACCTGTACTGCTCAGAAGAGCTCCACAGCTTGCTCTCTGAGAAGATCAGGTTGGTGCTCAGCAGCAGTCAAAAGAAGAAAATAAAATATTAGTAATGTTTGGGAAAATAATTGACAGCAAAGCAGACAATACAGGGTTAATGTGTAAAATGGTCAGTCACCACCCTTTGCATAGTGTGCAGTACTGGTCCCCTTGTTTTAGAAAAGGGAGGTTAGATCTAGAGAAGATTTACAACAGGGGAACAAGGATGATCAAAGGCATAAATCAACTTCTATGTGAGGAATAACAGTGAAAGCTAGGAATCTAGCCTGGAAAAGAGATAGCTTAAGGGGATTGCTAAAGAGCCACCATAAGAGAAGCAACATGGAAAGGTGAATAAAGATTTTCTGTTGATGTCTTCCTGCAGAAAAACTAGGAGCTATAAAATGAAAAGTGAAATAACAGTGTGGTAGGATAACAAACAAAAGAAGGGAAGACTGGAAAAAGGTGTGAAGGAGCAATTCACTGTGAGACTGAACTACAACAGGGGCAGAAAGTTTCCTGAGTTGAAAATAGCCAGGGGCTGGGAGAGTACTAGGGAAAATACTATGTGAATTTCCTCTGTTCTTGCTTTTCCCAAGGAATCTGCTATTGTAGAAGACAAAACACTGGGCTTATATATGGATTCTCACTGTGAACCAGTGTCACCATTCATATGCCAGCATTTCTAAAACAAGCTTAAACCTGGAGTGTCAGCCTCTGGGAATGAGGAGAAAGGGGAGGATTCCCAAACAACTTCACACTGCAACAGCAAGAAGTCCTCTTCTAGCATCAGCAATGCTCAGGGAATGAGTGCTGAGGGTCTGCCAATATTAATGAAATCTGCCTTAGCTCTAGATAAGTATGCAGGTGAAATTCAAATTCTGCTTAAATGCAGAAATTATGACATTATTTGTTACTATTAGAGATCAGAAGGACATGTGCAGATAGTGAGAGAACAATATTTAAGCAAGGATTTTTTAAAAAGAAACTGGGAATACAACAGTTATACATACACTTATGCTTGTATAAATTATTTAATAACTACTGGCTAGATCATGAGCTTTTTCACCAAGAGTGATTATTTGTTGGTGGTGTTTTCTGGTCAATGGCATATTCCAGTTTTTATTGGCATTATAATCAAAGTAACTATTAATAATACCATAGCAGTCTTTACTGACTGCTATTTTTTTTCAATGGCAGTCAGCTTTCATTAGGCAATCTTAATGGAACAGTCTCAGGAGAGACTTTTTACCTAGTTGTGAGGGAATTGTTTGAGATTAGGAAAAAAAAAACTGGAGCACTTCATACCAATCAAGATTCATCTCAGACCTTTCATCTTGCTCCTCATGCATTATAGCTGCATATTTGCATATTCTCATTTTCTGTTCTGTTTAAAACAGACACATTTCAAATCTCATTTTGTTTGATCAAAGGAAAACTTAGGCATCTGGGGCAGTGTTTTGCTTTGTTGCATCTCCTGGTATTTTTATCCTTTCCAAATGCTCCACTTTTTTTTTCTTTCTCACTTCCCTGTGGATAAAGAGGAAAGTTAAATTTGAACTGCAGTAAGGAATTCTACTTTGTTCTTTCTCATTGCACTGTGTTGATAGTCCTCTCTCTTAAAACAGCAGTATCTTTATTGCCTTGGTTGCATAGTTTTGGTGAGATTAATTTCTTCCCTTTTCTTTCAAAGCCTTCTAGGACTTTTTCACTTTTTTTGTGATCTGAGAAAACATTTATTTTAGACAAGGGTCTATAGGAAGCAGTTACAGCAAAAGCAATATACTAAAGATGATTTAAACATTTTGGAGTCTTCTAATTGCCTCACACAGAGACAGCCAAATGCAGAGTCTTATCTTCAGAAGTCATGTAATTTTTATTTGACTTCTAAGTGACTTCTCTGTCTCATTTTATGGTGCTTTCTAATAAGAGAAGCATCCTTGTTTTCATCGTATCTATGAATATACCTTCAGATTTTTCTCCTTGAGCTGCTGTGGTAGCCAGTATAATCTGAGGTAGCAAACATTAATTTTGACAGGCTTTGTTTGTATGGCTTAGAGAGTCACTAAACCCAGCATTCCAGTTTTGTTCATAGATCCACTGCTAGTATTCCTATCTATATGATACTAGTAATTCTATCTGCACTTTATTTTAAAAATCATGTTTTAGCAGATTTTAACTGGATGCAATCAACAGAACATATTGGTGAGTGTAGAAAAAAAAAATCATGGACATCCTTCCAAAAACCATGGGGTAGGTATAATGCACACTGGAAGTTCTGCTATAAACTTCAGAAATTCCAGAAGCCAATGAAGTGTCCTCACAGGCCATAAATCGAGAAAGCATCCTTCAGAGAGCCAGAATCCATTATTAGATTCCACTTCTGGAGACTATGGAAAACTCAAGTGAGAGTAAAATGCATCACACTGAGTGTCATGATAAGTACTGCAGGATGTTCATGGTGAAAAAGCTGTCCAAAGAGCAAGGCAACAGCAACTGAGAAAGGAGAGGCTTCTAGGAAGGCAGTGAAGCTGTCAGGGGTGGTTCAGCCACATGTGAGACAGAATATATTTTACTTCAGAAGAAGTAAGAACAAAACTCATGCACTGATGCATTAGTGTAGATCATTCCTGTTCAGAGATATCACTGCAAAATCTGCAGTGGCCAGCATCCATGCTGTCATCACTAGAAAGGCAGTGGCTATTACTTTTTTGTGTGTGTGAAAATTGTTACTATGTGAATATTAAATGTGAAGATAATAAAAATAAAATTTTAGAAGATGGTGAGAATTATTATCTAAAATTAAATAATCTGAAATAGAAAGTGGTGCATACTAAGAGCCATTTGCATCCATTAGTAAAATATCTTTATTAATCCAAAGATAATAACAACCTCATAGCAAGTCTGCTTGCACCTCTGAAGTTACAAGCAAGCCAATGAAGAAAAGATCCAAGAAGTGCAGCTGTCCTAAGATGGAGATCAGATCTGAAAAACAAAACGTAAAATTCATGAAGGTAAGTGATACTTGCCATGTTCCCAAAGTTGTTGCATGAATCTACTATGTGTAGATTACTCAGTGCAAGAGACAAAGATGAAAATAATTTAACCAAAAGAGCAGATGTTTAAAATGGTTTTAAGCAGAGTTTTACAGACAACTGATGATGTCAAGTGTCTTTAAATTGCATCTCTACCTTCTTTTGGGAGAATCTTGGCGTAGCAGGCAATGGAGAAGTAATCAGCTGAAGAGATTCACAGAACAGGATGTACAATGAAATATACTCTCAAAATAGTTAAGTAAGGTGGTAATTATATGCATAAGTTAGTAATCATATGAAACAACTGACAGTCATGATTTTCAAGGTAGCTCATTAAGACCTGTATGTACATGACTATGAAGTATCGTGTGGGTGTTGAAGCTTTGTTTGAAAAGTTTGAGAGCACTAGGTAAATGCAGTCAGTGCTAATGAGGCAGATGCTGTCAGTCCATCAACTACTTGGCCAATTTCCTCTCTGATGTTGTTGATAACCTATTGAAGTATGTGAAGTTAGGGAAGAATGGTATTAGGACGAATTTTTTTAGAAGTTACTCGCCTTCATCGAAACATTATGACTAGATATGCAAGTAGAAATTTAAGATGTTTTCATGGACCAACAGAACAAATGGAGTTGGAAGGTGCTCAGCAAAGGATGTTGGAGGAGTTTGCTAGGACAAATATTGTTGTGCAACACAGCTGAAGGAGTCCCTGTGTGTTTCCTGGGCACTGGCAACATTGGATGGGTTACAACTCTGACTCCTACTGAGATCATCATTATCTCTGGTTAGTATGGAATTAATTTAAGCCAAAGAATGAGCAGTGTTAACTAGGCATTGACGTCACTGGTACACTTAATAGCACTACTAAGTGATACAGAAGCTGCAAAATTTTTCTAATGGTTGATATTTCCAAAAGATGGCAAAAAGGTGCAGAGAGAGCAACAGAGGATCCAAAACTCATCTCAAGAAAAGAAATGTGTAGCCATGGAGAAAGTTTTTTAATCCCATCAGCAACTCAGGCCTCATCAAATTCATGGCGGAAAGAGAGTAAGTTTATGTGATGAATTCTCCATGACATGAGTCCCTGAGCTAATCAGTGCCTTGGAAAAAACGCAGACTTAATAAATTATCTTAAGAATAGCTGATGAACATTTTTGCATGTAGTCTGTACCTCAAGTCATCGGTCCAAACCAGCCACAGTTACCGCTGAAGAAATAACTCATAATTATTTTTAGCTTAGTCTCAGATGCAGCAATTTTATAGCTTTCCCAGAATATAAAATGATTGGAACAGAAGCGTAGACAAGATTAACAGGGATCCACGAAGCTGATTACCCCCCTGAGGCTGATGTTTGTGGAGCATTAAAAAGCCTCTGTGTCTTGTTTGGAGTGTTAACACTGCTAGTTCTTTTAGAGGTGAGGGAAAGTTGGGAGGGAGGAAACTCAGGCAGGTGTAGCTATAAGCACCAGCATTTTCATCAGGTGTTTTTTGAAACACAGGTGACATGAAATCCTGTGATGGGCAATACTTGGTATCAGTAAATTTCTTTTATTAGCTTTTCTTCACAGAATCTTATGGGTTGGAAAGATCATCTAATCCAACCTCCCCCACTTCCAAAATAAGTAGGTCCCAGCTGTCTTTGGCCATGCACTGTTTCAGTTTGCCCTGTGTGCAGTTAAGCTGGCAGTGGTTGCTGCTGTGCAAACCTCTTTTGCTCAGTCCTGCAAGATGTGACTAAGCAACGGGTACCCAGAAGAATCTGGGCAGGGAGTGGATGTTTGGATCATCACCACCATGGCTGCCTTTCACATATTTTCTCAGGTCCTCCTTGGCCAATGCACATGTCCATATCAGTAATGTTTTTCCTTGAACAAAGAGGTGCAAACTGCAACTTTATGCTTACTAGAAGATTAAGAGATACGGAGAAAAATAATTTCACTGAAGATTTGTAACACATGGAGATGAATTATTTTATTTGAAATAGAATCTTACAACTTTTTCATAGTATATGAACATGTTAAGGGAAGATGTTACGTTGTATGGTTTTGGTGCTTTTAAACAATGAATGCACAGCATTCTTAATTGTAATAATAATCAAATTTTGACTGAGAAATATGTAAAGCTTAGATCTTACAGTTCAAAAATATGTTGCCAACAGGTAGGGGACTATTTTGAAAGCTTAATCATCACTTTCAAGCTACCAAAGGCTGTAGGACCTGAACAAAGTCTGACAACACTGATGTCTTCAAAAAGCATTATTAAACTTTACTACTTCAAATGACACCAGCAGCTAAATTTCTGACCTTGGTTCATTGACTTAGTGAGCTGAATGCTACTCCCTGGAGCTTTACACACAGCAGGCTCACCAGATTAACTGGATTTTCCTCCTCGGTGGGTCCTGACAATGGCTTCTCTAAAGCAGTGACACAGAGAAGCCCTATAACCATGGTTATATCTGACTTTGAGTGATTGAATGAGCCATCGTTTCAGCTCCTCTTTATTGCGTTCTAACAGCTTTCCTTTTATTCCCCTGTTCTTTCATTCTTTCCTTCGATGTATTCATCAAGACAATTGAAAATTTTATATATATATATATATATAAATATATAAATGAATAAAAACAACTTCATCACAATACTCTTGACTTCCCAGTGCGTGATGCACACAGCATACCAGCAAGCCTCAAAGGAGCAGTGGTGGGGCAGGGGCTTTTCATAACAGCTCACCAAGAATGAAGAGGGAGCATCAATAATCAAACACCAATTCCTGAGAGGCATCTGCAGCAGGAA
>NW_009953483.1:2310724-2317413 GCF_000747805.2 Chaetura pelagica | reverse complement strand
TCATCATGCCTGTGTGAGTTCACCAAGAGGGGGACTTTCATATGGAGCAGGTGATGGATGAACTGCAGCTGTAGGTACCAATTTTAATCTTTGGAAAGCCAGAGGAGATCAGGAAACTGCAGGCTGCGGGAGTGTCTTATGGTATGTCACAAAAATAAAGATTCTTGCTGCAACAGAAATCACCTGGGACTGCAAAGCAGTGGATTTGAGCAAACTGGCAGGAGGAATATTAATTTTAATTCCCTGAGAGACCAGGCAGCACACCCACGGGCAGCCAAGGAGAGACAGTTTGAATCATCAAAGAATGTGAGTCTTGAGACCACTGCAGAGATGTGAAAAAACAAACTGTGTTGCATTCAGTTGCTCATAGTACGGATGCAGTGAGCAGTACCCAGGAGGTGGAATTAGTTTAAACTGTGACTAATTCCAAGAGCTGCAATTTTTAAAATCCTCAGCTCTCTCTTGTGGACAGTGATAACTGGATGGAATCCTACTCTAGCTTTAAACTTACTGAACAGCCCTGAAGGAAAATGCTTCTAAAGAGATTCCTTTCTCACACAAGGAGGCAAAAGATACATGAAGGCATTAGATAGTGTGTCAAGAGATTCCAGGCTCCAGAGCCAGTTCAGCAATTTCAGCTATAAAGAAAAATCTCTTAAGTACATGAGCTATGAGGTACATGAGCTCACTTAAGGAAAAAATGTGGGAGTCCTCTGCTGTACTTTGTCACCCTGAGTGATGGAAGATGGTATCACATACTACTTCATGTTGGAGAACATACTGCTAGACTTGAGCACACCTAACACCTTCCTTTCTTCTCTGCTAAAATAGATGGATAAATTAAGTACAAAATTAAAGCACAAAATTAAATATCCTGCCAGACTCTTTACTCAGTATAGTTAGTGGCTTGCAGTAATAGCAAGATTGACCTGTGTCAGTTAATACTGTTTCAGTCTTTTTTTAAAAAAGGTTGAGAGTTGGCTAGTTTTGTCCAGGTGTAGAGCAGGCTGAAGAGAATTCCAGCCCACTGGTGTGCTTTTAAAATTAATTTTATATAGTGTGAGAAATTTCAGTAGCCTGAGAAAATGCTTAGTTAACAGTATTTGATAAAAGGACGTAGGTAGCAGGACAGCCGTGCTGACCCCAGCAGCAGGCAAAATAATGAAAAGGGTGTTGTAGGAGTCAGTTAAAAGCTGTAATGTAAGGATGTAAAAAGAGATCTTACCCCGCTCTGTCTTTTAACACCATTATTTGAGGTTATTACCTCAATTTGTAAAGAAAATTTCATTCACGGGACATTTGACGAAATACTGCCTGGGGTTCCAAAAAACAAATTAGCAATAATTAGTGTGAACAAGGAGTGCTTTAAATGGATTGATTGCATACGAACCCCAAGATCTCATGAAGTAGCCTGTGACATGGAATTGTCACTGAGCAGACTGTTTGTGGTAGGTTTGGTAGGATTTTTTAGAGATAGGTACTAGATCTGACAGTGAGCAGGACTCAAAAGCAAGTGGTGGATCAGATCTGGACATAGCACAAAACTGCCAGAAAGGCAAATAGCACTAAAGGCAGAGCAGTGAAATGTTACAGACAAAATACATTTTTAATATAGACAAATTTGAAGTTAGACTTTTAGGAGCAAGGAGTGAGACCTGTAGCAGTATTTTAGCTCTGAAAACTGCAGGTCTGATGTGGAGGTACAGATCAGAGCAGACAAGCATCTCAATGTGATGTGCTGGCAATCCCAAGAGATCTTGTTGCAGAAATAGAGTTATTAAAATCCTCAGGTTCGTAAGTAAGGCAGTGGAAGCAGAGACATTATTTCACCTGATAAAATACTGACTCTGCTTCTGCTGTCCAGAAGTTTAAACTGTCTTGGAAGAAGGAAGAATGTTGAAAAACTATGAAGTTCAAAAACTGAAGAAAGTGCCTTGCAGCAAAGAGATTTGTCTGTTTGGCTTGTTTCAGAGAAGAGCATAATTAAATAATTCTCACTATCTTTAAAAACTTAAGTCAAATAAAATTCTGGTATCAAAAGGAACTTTAAGTTAGCAGGGAAATGCACAGCAAGCAGTAATAACTGAGGGCTGAAGCCAAGTACAAAAAGAAATAAAACACATTTCGTGATGAAAACAATTGACACTGAAACAAATTCAAGGAAGCCATGGATTTTCCATCTTGTGGTGCATTCCTATTAAGACTGCTTTAGTTAAATGCACTTGAGTGGATATAGAGGTAAATGTGTGAAACACACAATGACCAAAGGCAAACTGGCTGCAGAGGCATAGGTCAGGGTTTGCCAGGGTTTGCCAAGGCCTTGGCGTCCCCATCAACCAGATTATGAACTGCCTGGAGGACATTCCTGTTCCTTCATCATCTGCACACCCAGGCTTCAAGGAAGGAGAAGTGAGAGCCTCAGGATGAGGAATCCTTGTCTCTTATGGGCTCATGATTTAGCCAAACATGCCCAGGCCTAGGAGCTTAGAAAAAAGGCCAAATCCTGCAAATTAGCTGTAGTCTTAAGAGGCTGAGTAGGAGACACAGTTGTTGGGTTGTGATATCATTAAGTAAAGGTTCTTACTATAAATTGATGTGTAGCTGTGTATGTAGGCAATAAGCTACTTCTAAAAGGAGATGAGAAGTTTTCCAGAATCTCTGGTACTTTTCACTATTTCCACATTACTTTTCATTGCTTCTCTTGAGATGTACAGAACATGGTTCAGAAACAGAAGAATTATAAATAATGGAAAAGTATTATGAAGTATTCTATCTGAATCATGACATACAGTTTGGGGTGCAGGTGTCCAGGTGCTGGCACTGGGGGGCTGCAGGGCTGGCCCCTGTGGGAAGAGGCTGGGGCTGCCCTGTGCTGGACACATCATAGAATAACAGAATAATTTAGCTTGGAAAAGACCTTGAAGACCATCAAGTCCAACCATTAATCTAATAATGCCAACTCCACCACCAAACCATGTCCCTAAGCACCACATCTGTACATCATTTACATTTTTCCAGGAATGGTGACTTAACTACTTCCCTGGGCAGCCTGTTCAAAAGCTTGACAACTCTTTCAGTGAAGAATTAGTAATTATTATTCCAGGTATAGTTTGAAAGCTAGTGGTCACACCAGAAGACCATATTAAAATGTCAATTTATACATGGGACCCACAACCTAGTCATGCTCCCAGTTAGGCCATTTCAGTCATCCAATTGCCTTCTACATGGCAGTTGAGAAAAGCCATGCTGAGATACACAAGGTTGTGGGTCAGGGTTGATGAGGATTTGCTTTTTGTCATCCTTGAAATCAACTCGCAGGAGATTCTTCTTAAACTTTGATCAAAAGATACTATAAAATTTTATTTTATTTGCTTGTCTTCACATCTCATAAAAGCATTTAGGGAAAATTCACCCTCAAAGGCAGAAAGAGAGTGCCAAGTCTTTCTTGCTGCTGATGTGAGGGTCAGGACTGCCAGCTGCAGCCAGCTGTGTAGAGCTTTATTCCTCCCAGCAATCACATGAGCAGCTGTGGTTCTTAAGCCCCTGTCACCTCAGAGATTATTTGTTATGGGTGATCTGCCAGGAGCTGTCCCATCTGATGCCTCTGTGCCAGCTCTTCAAATAAAAGAGAAGCCTTGCTTCCCAGTGGGCACTGTGCTCCTGCTGAGCTCCCCAGCCCTGTCCCCAGCAGGCTCTGTCATCCTCTGCAGCCACAGCAAGGGCTGCTGGAAGCAGTTGTCATGTCACTGGTTAGCTGTGACAAAGTCTTTTTCTGACAGAAAACAGTCAAGCCATGATGGCCTGGGGTAAGGCAGGGGTTATTACCTTCCAGAATCAAGGCAGTGAAGAGGGCAGAGTGGACTAAAGTCCTGAGGGTCTCACCGCAGTTTCTAGTCATGCAATCCGGGGGCATTCAGTGACAACTCCTGTATGTGGCAAGACTCAGAGGCATGTTTACATTTTGTAACATCTATAGCACAGATTCTGTTATCTTGAGAGAGTCAGTATGGATGTTTGCTTGTTTGTGTGCCATCTGATGTGCCAGTCCTTAACTCCATTCAGAAGGGAAAAGGCAGTTGCTGTTTTCAGCCAGCAGCTGCCACTACTGCCTTTCTCTGGCTCAAAATAATTTTGAAGGAGAAAATATTTGCTAAGCAGCTGGACTGCACTGGTTTGTGGTTTTGTTCCTTTGCTGAAAAGTGAGGTACTTCAGTTGGCAGCATTTATTCCCCTACATTCTCAGCAACAGCTGCTATTGCTTCTGAAAGAGCCCAGAGTAATCATCCTGGTGCTTTAACGTGGCTTGCCAGGCTTTGTATATAGCTACTATTGCAATTTAATTTGTGGCTGATGCTCTAAAAGGCTAACTATACACAGGGGGAGAATCAATAAGAAAAATTATATGGGGGACTTCTGTGAGGCTGCACCCTCAAAATAAAGTCTGTCCATGTGACATGATATGGTGAGTGCACTAAACAGACGTTGAGTTTCATCACATCTTAGTCCCAGACTCCTGGAGTTTTTCTCTCCCTCATGAAGGAGGATGAATTGAGATTCAGATAATTCAATTCTAACTGAGATGTATAGGACTCTCAGTTTTCCTTTTATTGATTTGTTCTCAGATGTGGTTTGATGCTGCCTCTCTATTATGTGATGTAAAAAGCAGCAAAACAAGATTGACACAGAAGATGGAGCACTTGGATAGATGAGTCAGGGTGTCCTGAAATGAGTGGGGCAGCTCATACCCCAGGGCAGGGACCCAGTCCAGCTAAGATGCTGGTTACTCTTGCATCTTGTCTGCAAAGCTCTCTGTTAAACCTTGACCTTGCTTTTGGTGAAGTTGTGCTTCCTGCAGAACCAAAGAGGTTTTTTGTGCTTGCCCACTCTGTGCCATGACTGCACTGAACGGGAAAGAAGGACAACCAATGAAGGCAGAAGGGTGACCTGTTGGCATCTGCAGGGCTAAGGGTAGTTGAACAGCTAATCAAAATGTTCCATTCATTAGGTTTTGACAAAAGTTTTAATAGAAGTGTCTGCTTAATATTAAAAGTTTGTTTTAATATTTTTCTCATTTAAACCCCTCCCCCCCAAAAATGCACAACAACAAAACAAACAAAAAACAACAACCAAAGCCCCCTGTGAATTCTTTGAAAAAAACCCCACACATTTGGACAGAAGCTAATTTTTTTTCCCTAGAAATGTCACCTAGGAACTGCTGCTATGTAGCAAAGGCTGCACCTTTTTCTAACAAGCAGCGGGCCAGACTTGTAACAACTACCGTGTCATTTTCTCAGAGTTTCTTTCAGGTGGCTGAGCTACACAGAGCACCCATGTCCTTAGCCCTTGGGTGCTCTGCCAGCTGCACAAGGCACGGCTGGTGTCTCCACGTGCTTCCATGCCTGGTCACTTCCCAGCCAGGGGAGGCCAAGCTCTGAAAACATTTGATGTGCACACTGGTCCATGGATACACTCAGTGTATTGCTTGTTTCATCGATGCGTTGAAGAGTTTTGGAAGCTGAAAATTAATTTGCCCTTCTTGGAGTCCTTGAGTGTTTAATATGGGCCAGAATGGGAATATGCAATTAGTTCGTGTCTTCACACAAACTTCACTATTCACAAGCCTAGTAATTTTAATCCTGTAATGTCTGGTAATTTTTAGTTGAAACACTGCCTGGCTGTTGTTTGTTTGGGTTTTTTTGATAGCAAAAGTTGATGGGTTGATATATGTCAGTGCTAAGCCCTTCCCTGTGCGAGCAGCATGCAGGCCTGACCATCAGCCTGAGGCGGGGGCTGCGATTTCCTCCTGCAGCACTCGAGGTGTAGGGGGTGGCACAGCTTGGAGCTGGTCTGGATGGTGTTCAGCACAACAGGGAGGGAACTAGATCGTACCTCTGGAACCGTGCTGCTTTGGGGGCTCAAGTAAACCCTGTTCATTTTTTTGAGAGATAAATGCAATGCATGTAATTAGATGCTAATCCATTTTTAATCTTGGAGCTTTTTTTTTTTTCTCCTCACTTTGCTGCACTAATTGCATAACTCCCAGCAGTGAATGTGTTTTCACTCAGCTGAAGCCTTAAATGTTTTATTTCCTCCTCTTGGTATTTACCATGTAAAGGCCCCATTCATACTGGCCACCTCAGAGTCCGAGGGCTGGAAGCAGCATATTCATCACATATACCAAAGCATGTTACTCTTTGCTTTGAGGGAAACCACGACCCTACTGTCTAGAAGCAACAATGACACGGCAAAAGCAGCGTCTCTTCGTGCTCAGTGTGGGTGCCACCGTTGCCACCCATTCACTGAGATGCTTAAGGCTTGAGGAGAGCTCAGGAGAAGCCTCCTTGAAGCCCTGAACAGCTTCGTTCTCACAGCTGGACCATTTATAGCATTATAGGACTGTGAAAATCAGGCTTGGTAGAGGATTTCTTTTACCCATAGGATAGGCCTTTTCTGGTGGTGCAACTTGTCCTCCTCCAGCTTGGGTGAAAGAGACAATAAATACCAGGACGCTGATATTAAAATAGCGCTGTTTAACAACAAAGCAGGGCTATTAAAAATAAAAATCAGAGGTGTCTCAGCGCAGATACCACCAGGTCCCTGCGCCCTTCCCTGGGGGCTGCGGGCGGGAGGGGAGAGGCCGGGGCCGGGGGAGGCCGGGCTGCCCGGCACCGCCCGCTGCTGCGGGGGCC
>NW_009953483.1:2304912-2310032 GCF_000747805.2 Chaetura pelagica | reverse complement strand
GCCCTCCGGGCGGGCCTGGCGGGAGGACTCCGGGCTCCTCACAGGGGGGAACACCCGTTCCCGTTTGCGGCCCCCGTGTCCCGGCGGGCTGGGAGGTCGGAGGGGGCAGCAAAGGTGGAGGCCAAACGGGACAGGTGCACCGAGCTGACCGTGTGCCCTGTGTGCCCGGCCCTGGCCCTGCCGGCGGGAGGCACCGTGGCGGCTGGAGGGGGGTCACGTCTTGAGATCACACACGGCCGAGAAGGACTCCAAACGCCTTGGAGGGCTGGGCTATAAATTAATAGAGTTTCTGAACCCAGACCCTGAAAGGGATCTGAACTAGGAGAATGAAAATCAGGAGAAACAAATGCCAGGACCTGCAGAGGGAATGGATGTGGTTCAGCCACGCAAGCACGGGTTGGGGAATGAGCAGCTATGTGATGTTTTTGTAAAAATGGAGATGGGAATGATAACGCTTTAAAAAATAACCTCTTTCAGCAGTGACATCATCATGACAGGGGTAAAAGTGATTAGGTGTGTACAACAGGAGCACAGTTTGCAGTAGCTGAGGATTAAACCATCTGATTTAGTCACTGCTCCAGGCCTTGGCTGGAACGGTGTCCAGTTCTGGGTACATGACAAGGGTGTGCCAGTGGCACAGAGCTTAAGGACAGAGATACAGGGAAAAGCCTAGAAAATACAACTGTGAGGAAAATTTGGGATTGCTTATCCAAAAGAAGCGTCCAGACTGTGGGAACGGGAGTTTCTGTAAAGAAAAACTTACTGCTCATTTGGACAAAATGCTACAGAAAAACTGTAGCAAGGAAAGGTCTTATTAGACATTAAGAAAAAAACTTCTGAGGGGGTGGGTGGTAAAACACTACAGAAAAGGTTATTCAGGGAAACTGTGGCATCTCCATTGCTGGAGGTCTTTAAAAACTTCTTTAAAAAACTGTTAACGGAAGAACTTCTGAGACAGAAGGAAAGATTAGGTACCTTGTGAGGTCTCTTCCAGCTGTACTGCACTATGAATCTGAGCATAGGCCCTTCTGCCTGTGCACAGTGCCCGAGTTGTCCTGTGTAGATCATTTGACTTCTGTTTGCTGTGTCTGTCCCCAGTGAAGGGGCATGAGGTCCATTAGATTGAATTTGTCCCATTGTTCACAACAGCAACAACTACTGAGAGTCACAGTTTGGAAACCCTGCCTGGCAGCTTATCAGAGTTTAACATAACCACCATCCTGCCTGTCAAAACAGTGGCTCCTTGTACCTGAGCATGGTGTGAGAAGCCATGGGAGATGATAAGGAGTGATGGCAACCTACCTGTGTGCATCTGCCAGCATGGTAATAAATAGTGGCACTAGAATGGAGGAAGAAGAGAGAGATAAGCTTTGGATTAACAAGTAAAAGGTCCTGGGAGAGGCATTTATCCAGCTTTGTTTCCAGAAAAAACCTGAGCTCTCCAAGGTAAATTGTCATTAGCTCATTTTCTTCTTGTGTGCTGTGCTGGTATGTGCTCCTTCTCAGTGAGAGGGGATTCAGTGTGAGGGGATGACCCAGCTCGGAGACAGCTGGTGAAGCTGTTATCCCAAGTTAAGTGTGCTCTCATCCACGGGTGGCTGAGTCATTTCTGATTCAGCTCCAAGGCTGTCCCAGTTTAGTGACGTCTTCTGATGATGGTTTCCTTTAAAGCAGGGTGGTCTTGAGGGTGACAGCTAAGGGTGGCAGGCTCCTCAGCCATCTCAAGCTATACCATCCTTGCTCTGCAGAGCCCCAGGGCCCTCATCCATGCTATACAGATAGATGAAGGGGTGTCAGTGTTAGTGAGTTTTGTCTGCCCTATAGCCCAGAATAATCTCCAGATTGTGCTGCCTGATGTATTCCCCACGAGCAAGTGCTAGTTTACCCAGCCATCTGGGAGAGTTGGAGAGGGCAGGGTTAGCCATGGCTCACCACACGCATCAACACCATCCATCTAGGTTCGTAGTTCCCTTGGGCACTTTATGGTATGCTTGCAAAAGAGACCGTATACTTACAGACTAATGGGTATGATATCAAATAACCTCATTGGTAACCCCAATACAAGGTTGGTCTGGACACAGTACACTTAAGATTAGTCTGTGGAACACCATGATAGGCTTGATGCAGTAGATAAGCTCAGAGAAGGCAGAAGAAGGGAAGTGTTACACTCTCCCACCAGTCCTGGGGACTGCCACAAAATATATCAGATTTATTACAGCAAATTCAGGATTGTTCTAATTTATGCCCCTGAAAAATTGCTCTAAACGAGCCATTTGAATGAACAGTTTGTTCTCTGGTGTCTCTCCCTCCCACTCCAGTATGTTACTTCCTTCCCTAGCATGCCTCCTGGCCAGCATGGCAGGGCAGGGATTGCTGATGAGGGATGGCAGCTGATGGCTCCCTCCCCTGCACTAGGCAATTTTAGGTAAACTACTGGTAGGAAAAAAGCTTAGTACCAATGGTACTAAACCATCTGAATTTTTACCTCTTTGACATCTTGTCAGTGATACATCAGAAGACAACAGACCTTGCAATCATCTAACAGTTATTTCACTGGGAGCTTCATAACTCTATCCCCTAGCTCATGTCAAAGAGTTCAGCATGCTGAAAACATTTTGATAGGAAAGCAAACAATGAAGTGCATTCCTGATAGAGAGGAGAGAGCACGAGGGTGGCCAAATTGTGATCAGACATCATAGTAGCAAAACTATAAGTAACAATTTGGTATTCTTGAAAAATCAATTTCTAGGTTAATGAACATATCCCACTGGCCAATCAGCTTATACAGGGAAGCACAGTGTTGACACTGAATTTAGTAATACTACCCAAAGATTAAAACAAATGACCTACAGTCTGCCCTGCTTTAAATACAGGATTAATTTTAACTCCTGTAATGCAATAATTTGACATTTGGTATATAAAAAAGAATATATTTAGGACATTGTGAAGCATATTATTTAACTTTCAGCTTTAATTAACGTTTGACATTGCTTATATGGATAACAGAAGAGTAGTCATGGACAATACCACTGTTCCTAATAGAGCTACAGAAGCTCTTTCAGCTTTTGTCACTTGAACTGCAGGTATGAGCCACAGAAATACAAACTGGTCAGGAAAATACAGTGTTAGTGTTAAGGTGGTATAAACAGAATCCTGGCTGAGGTAGCATTCTTCCTGCTCATTCACAGATCAGCCTGCCTCTTCTCACCAGCCTCATTCACCACACACCATCCAGTTGCTACTACAGGGGGGGCAGACAGGAGCTTCTTGAACTTTCACCCCAGAAAGGTCAGACCAGGCACTGAGTGAGGCACCTTCTTGCAAGGAGCAAAGCAGAGTGAGACCTGAGTCTCACCAGGGGGTGAGGGATTGAAGCAATTGTCCAAGTAGCACAGATGCGTGCACACAAATGGCAGCAGTTCTAACTCTGCAGCTGTGCTTCCCAGAACACTGGGAATGGCCACAGATGCTGCAAGCACAATTCCATCATTTGTCGGCCAAGGAGTCTTGCTGGACAAGCCTGGAATGTGCTGAAAGCTACACAATGGTCACCCCAGACCTAATGGCTTCAACCCATGGCTCAGCAGTGCTGTCTTGTTCTGAGCAGACATGGTTTGTCAGGTTGTCCTGACAAAGCTTTATTTTTCTTCCCCACAGTAGTGATTCTTGTTGATTTTAACATTTATACATTACTTTCCTTCATCACTTGGTATTTTGCATGTCTCAAGACAGCCATTTGCTGAGATTTCTAAATAATCATCGGTGCTGTAAAGCACAGATCTAACTGATGGGATAAATACTAGAATCAATGACTAAGTTAATTCCCAGCATGTTCCTTCTGGGTGTAGTGTTGTTACACTAGAGACGTACTGGGTCCCACAGGTCATCAGTGATGACATGAGTTGCCAATAGGGCAATGGAATGAAATGAGTAATATTATTAATGTTAAGGACCTTTAAAAAAATGGCAATAAAATTATCTTACCATCTCAGTAAGCTTTTAATGGAAGAATTTGATCGTTGAAGAGGTAATTTTGAAATTATATGTTGACTAATCTCTCTATAAACATTTCTGGGATTATCCTGAGGTGACTCTACCTCCTGTATATGACGAACAGCAAAGCCCTTAAGTTACTCTCAGTTTTTCCTAGGCACCAAGTATCCCCATATGCTTGAGCAGCCTTCCATAAACAAATATTTGAGCTATCAAAAATGACTACAAAGTATAACGTGGTAAGATCCCTAAAACTGCCTAGTTTTTATCGTTGCCACTCAATGGATCAGTTAGTGATCTTTGTTTCTCAGTCTCAGAGTATTTAAGAGGAAAGCAGAACAAAACTTTACCTCAGCATTTATGCCAGAACAAAATAGAGGCGATGTGGCGATTTGTGTTAAGTAGTGTGTCTCAAGTAGTGGCTCACTCCTGGGATTTAACTTGTGGCACCCGTGAGCTGGCTGGGTCCCCCGTGAACGTGGTAGCACCGATCTCATCTCCCGAGCGAGCTGGGTCTCTTGAGCTTGGACCCGAGGGGCAACCTCAGTGTTCACAAACGTGTTCAGGGCAGAAATAGAGGCGATGTGGCGATTTGTGTTAAGTAGTGTGTCTCAAGTAGTGGCTCACTCCTGGGATTTAACTTGTGGCACCCGTGAGCTGGCTGGGTCCCCCGTGAACGTGGTAGCACCGATCTCATCTCCCGAGCGAGCTGGGTCTCTTGAGCTTGGACCCGAGGGGCAACCTCAGTGTTCACAAACGTGTTCAGGGCAGTGTCAGGACGGAGCCAGGCTTTGTTCAGTGACAGGACAAAGGGCAGTGGGTGCAACCTGGAGCACAGGAGGTTCCATGTGAGTATCAGGAAGAACTTATTTCCTGTGAGAGTGACAGAGCCCTGGGACAGGCTGCCCAGAGAGGCTGTGGAGTCTCCTTCCCTGGAGACATTCAACCCCCCCTGGATCCTGTGTGATGTGCCCTGGGTGCCCCTGCTCTGGCAGGGGGGTCGGGCTGGATGGTCTTTCGAGGCCCCTTCCAGCCCCTAGGGTTCTGTGATCCTGTGAATACCGCAGGGCTGCAGACGAGTGACCGCGGTCACGGCGTCTTTCTCGGACGGTTCGAGCTGCGCGCCC
>NW_009953483.1:2264357-2304284 GCF_000747805.2 Chaetura pelagica | reverse complement strand
TGTTTTCTTGGGTATATTTCTGCACGGACTGAGGCGCAGTCCTGAGGCGCAGTCTCGCTTCACTGTTCAGACTTGGATGAACAAACCAAACAAGGCACTGCCAGAAAAAGCCAAACCCACCCTGTGCACTCGAGCCGCTGGTCACAGTCAGGTTTAGCTGTCAGTTGTCAGGTCGCAGTACTAGGTAGTCCTGTTAGTTGTGTGCATCTTTTCCTGTCACCGTGTGCTGCCCCATCACCTGTTAACTATTTTGCAACGCAGCTGCAAGGAGAAGTTCAGGGTCTTCTGAGGGACGCTGAAAGAAGTGTCTTTAAACTGTGAGAAAGTGCAGTTTGTACAGACAGACCCTGAATTATAAACATCTGTAGCGTATAAAATCATTTAAATCAAAGTGGTTTGGATGGTTTTATTTGGGAATGAGCTTAAAATAGAAAAGAGCAGTTGGAAGCAGCAGCGTTGAGGCTAGTTTGTCAGAAAAACTGTGGTGTGTAAAAGTGAGTTATTGCTGGCTTTCATATCAGCTCTGTGCCACCTGCTGCTCAACCCCAGTTTTGTCACAGCCTCCCCACCCATAAAGCAAGACTCTTAAGTAAAAACGATGGTATAAAAGGCCCTCTTTTCTTGGTAATCTTCAGTAAAGACTGTGTTGTGCAGGCGTAAGAAGTGATTTGAAGATGAGGAATAGCCTGAGAAACATTTTGCTTAACCGTTTGAAACAAAACTTTACTCAGAGAGCAAGATTTAACCTGCCTTTATGTTTGACATATGAATGGCTGCTGAAAGATAGCAGTTGTTATGAGTGTGCATTCTCATAGTTCAGCCTATGACAGATGACATTAGTGCAGTTTTTACTGACTACTATTGGAGATGTCTAATATTTCTCTGTATCTCAGTGCTTTCTGCTCCTTTGCAGTTGTTTCTGACATATCCAATTTAATGGCAAAGCATTTAGTTTATGTCTGAGTTAGGATAAAATGCAGTACAGATGGCAGAAGTTGCCTGAGAAATGTGCAGACCCTTGGATGGCTGGTCTTGAGCTCCTTGGCTTGGATGGTTAAAGCATCTTCCATTGGTAAAGCAAAGCACAGTTCTTAACTGTATTTGAACAGGAGGTTCCAGAGTTAGGAACCTTTTTTTTTTTGCTTTTCCCATAAGTGCCTTTCAAACATTTCATTCTTTATTAGTCCTTTCAGATGTAAGACAGAAGCTGTTAGTGAGGGATCATCAACCTGCACTTATGTATATTCATAAATTTGATACAATCTTTTTCCGAAAGGCAGATGTTAAACAATGAATACATGGCAGGATTGATCTGCTTAGTGTGTTGGCTGGTGATAGGTGGAAATGAGACACTTAAACCACACAAGGAAAAATTATGTTATTGCAGCAAGGGGGCAATGAAGAATACATCATCTGATAGGAATGCTATAAATTGCTTTCATGATAAAGGTATTTAAGATTTGGCCAAACTCTTATATTTGCTCTTAAAGTAACTGTCCAGGTTTCCTTACTGACCTGTAAAGCAGCACATGCAGTCAGTAGCTTAAATGAAGCTTCAGGAGTACCAGTGTGAAAGGAGGGAAAACCCAGAGTGTGTCCCTATCCCCTCTGGTCTCTGCTCTTTAAGTGCCAACATGACTGTTATTAGGCAGGTGTAAACCTACCCATTTTGACTACTATGTGTTGCACCATGTGTAGTTGGGAGCAGTGTTGGAATAGAGGATGAGCCAGTGTCTGGAAGATGTTTCTTTGAAATCTTGCAAGTGCATCTCTGCTCTGGTGTATGAGTAAGCCGAGGTGATGATTGTCAGTAGCTGTAACACTGTGTTGGCTGGGTGGTGAACTGTGTTGTCTTTCCTGTAAGGACTGTGGAGATGAAGCTGCTTTTCATGTTCACATTTTGAAATGTCTATAGAAACTTTGAAATTAGGAAGATTTTAAAAAGAACTGAGAATATGTATAGCATGTGAGAAGTTGTCAGACTGTCACTGTTAAGTGGATGCCCAGATCTAAGCTATTAAAAACAGCACAAGCATCTGTGATACTTTCCAGCATATATAAGATACTCTTCCAGTCATCAGCTATTCTCAACTCACAGACTTTACCATTCAGACCTGGTTTCTGTGCACTGAGTGATCCTAAGTGTGTGTTCTTACATGAAGTGTTTGGTATCCACATGAACCCATATATATATCCACACATATATCTACATGAACCCATAGTATAAGCGTATCAAAATTTTGTATACTTTTGTTATACTCAAGGATTTGCTTGTTGAGATGAGTATTTTGGTATCTCAAGATAACATCCCATATATTGGTATTCTTAGGCAAACAAGGAATACCAGGTCATCTGTGGAACTGAAAGAGCCCTTGGAACAGATAAGAAAATGCACCTTAGTCAGTTAATTTTAGTACTAGTACAGATGGCATAGCTTTAAAGTGGTTTAAGTGCATGAAGGGTGACGTGTTAAGACATTGATTACAGGAACTGTAGCTATAGCCCTGCAAAAGTTGTGCAGACAAGTTCTGGTTTGAAATGCCTCTTTTAACTGGCATTTTTCAAAGTCAACTTAAAATCCTATTTGTCTATGAGACTTCTGTGTGATGATGAGAAGCTCAGCATGAGCTGGCTATGTGCATTTGCAGTCCAGAAAGCCAGCCATATTCTGGGCTGCATCGAAAGAAGTGTGCTCAAGGGAGGTGATTCTCCCCCTCTACTCTGCTCTCATGACACCCCACCTGGAGAACTGTGTACAGCTCTGGAGCCCCCAGCACAGGAAGAACGTGAAGCTGTTGCAGCAAGTCCAGAGAAGGGCCACAAAAATGATCAGAGGGCTGGAGAACCTCTGCTATGAAGACAGGCTGGGAGAGTTGGGGCTGTTCAGCCTGGAGAACAAAAGGCTCTGGGGAGACCTCATAGCAGCCTTCCAGTACCTGAAGGGGCTACAGGAAAGCTGGGGAGGGGCTTTTGACAAGGGCTTGCAGTGATAGGACAAGGAGGAATGGTTTCAAACTGAAATGGGGATTAGATAGCAGGAAGAAATTTTTTAGTGTGAGGGTGGTAAGACACTGGAACAAGTTGCCTAGGGAGGCTGTGGATTTCCCAACCCTGGAAGTGTTCAGGGCCAGGTTGGATGGGGCTTTGAGCAACCTGGTCTAGTGGAGGTGTCCCTGCTCATGGCAGGGAGTTGAGAACTAGATGATCTTTAAGGTCCCTTCCAACCCAAACCTTTTTATTATTCTGTGATCTTTAGCTGATTTGTTCCTGTTAATAATTGTGACAGTCATGTACGACTTAAGTCGTTTTTTTTCACCTGTACAGTCATCACTTTGGACTTAGAATGTTGCAGGATTTTTGCTCTGCATAGTGATGTGTGGCAAGCCAAGTTACACTGTGTTTGCAGGTGCTGTGCCCAGAGTCGTGTACAGCCAGTGTGTGCACACCCCTAACATCTGCACTTGCTTGCAGTTCTCATTACTTCTGTGGGTTTTTCCTACCTTCCCCACCTCCTTTGCGAGTTAAATGAAAATTTAGGTCTTTCAAACTTTGCAGTAAATGAATAATTATTTAGTAGTGCCTCACTTGGAGAGAATGCGGTGATTCTTAAATAAAATAGAAGTTCTTACTAAGTTATTTTACTGGTTTAAAGTGAATTGTTTGCCTTGTTTTTAAGGGCTGCCTGGCATGGAGGCATGGGGTACCTGGTCCTAAAATTTAGGTGGCTTATGAAAAGGGTTCCACCACCTTTTCTGCATTTCTTCATTCATATGGTGAGGCAGTAAGAGCACCATTCAGCTGCTGAAAAGTAGTTTTATTCCAAGCTGAAAGGGAGCACTGTCATCAACGTCTTTCAATTCTTTCCATGCTGGTGCTCCTACAACTTTATTGGAAAATGTCACAACCAACACCACCCCCCACATCCTACAGCATTCCCCTATAAACTTCACAGCTTTCTATGATCATACCTACTGAAACAGCAGTAGAAAATTAACTAGATTGTGGCTCAGTTGTGGCATGACTGAAAACAAAATGTTGTCTGTCTTTTGAAACATGGTGCGTTTGTCCTTTTTTGAACTGTGCATTTAACAGAAAGGAGGACAGAGCAGAGATATGTTATGTAGGATTAATTCTTTGATCTTACTTCCTTTAAGCTGACAGAAGTGGAAGTTACCTGCTTCCAAGAGAATGCAATTGGTCTTTTCAGTACTTTCTCCCCCCAGTTTAGTCTTTAATGTTATTCTTGCTCTCTAAAGCAGCATTAGTATATTATTTTTTACTTAGTGTTACATGTTACCTCAGAGCTTGGTTTAGTTTTTTTTGCAGAGGAATGAATGGGATCTGTTCCCCCACTGCCTTAGAAATATGACCAACAGCTAATTCTGCTCTTTCTTTTGCTTCCTGTAGGTTGGCACCGATGCGATTATATACACTGTCCAAACGGCATTTTGTTCTGGTCTTTGTAGTATTCTTTGTTTGTTTTGGTCTGACAGTCTTCATAGGAATAGCAGGTAAGGATTTTGTCTTTTTAAAAGATTACAGTTCTTGTATGCTTTGTCTAAACCTCTTGGTATTTACAGATACATTTAAATGCTAATGCGCTTACTGCCCCTGAGATGTCTGAGGAAGCATTAATTTGACAGGGAGAGGGGAATATTTCTTCCATCTCATTTTTTCATAGGAATGCTGCCTACACAGATTTGGTATTTGCAACTGCAAATGCTTTATTGAGAAAACAAAGTATTTTACTGAGTCAGTAAAGTAAAACAAAACCGGCTTCATTGTAAAATTTTTCAGCAGACTGCTACATTAATTTTCTTATTTTTATTTCAGTCTGTAAAATGGTGGTGCTAATACTTGATTTTCTGTGAGGAAAGTGTTAACTGTAAAGCCTTCTAAATGTTTGGGTGATAAATGCCACAAAAATATAAAATCTTTTAATGTAAAAATACGAACTTCTGCTGTTGAACATATATGAGCTTTGGTCTCTGATTTCAAATACCTTTGTGGGAGTCATGAAGTGATCTAGGAGGCTAAGCACTTAGTGCCTGGATTTTTACCCTGGAGATCAGAGAGATTTGCAGAAGTCTGGTCAAAGAAGATGCAGAGTGTCATGTGGCAGATGGAAAGCATGGGAGTTCTGTTTATTTAAAGCTTTTCAGAGAGCTTTTCCAGGTCTAAAATGTACTTGTGAAGGCAGTCGGCATTAGCTGACAGCTAATACTCTGCTGTTAGTGTAGCCTTGTCGACACAGAAGTCAAGTGACAGGGAGAGAGGAAGGGAGGGCTTGTTCTCATTAAGCAACCAACCCCCATGTACGACTTATTTCCATGTCACCCAGCATGTTCTGTGCCACTCACCAACACCTCTTGACGTGTCTGTAGGGTTGTCTCTACGTCTGCCCTGCCCTTCACTTCCTTTGGAATGAGATGGGTTGCCTGGGACTCATCTGCTTTTGTCTGCCTTGGAAAGAAAAGGGGGTTAATTTGAGGCAGCTGTTGGGCTTTGTGTGCCCATCTGTGCTTGTAGCCAGTACATTCTTTATAATAGGATTAAATAATAAAATTTCTATGTGAAATAAAACCTTCTCTTCTGCTGTTTGATATATTGTAGCAGCTTAAGGTCCAAACAGACTACTGATATTCTTGTGTCTTGCCTAAAAGTGCTGAAGGGCATTATTTGGCCACTAAAATACCATATAAATACATTAACAAAAATACATTTAATATGAATAATAAAAGAAAAAACAGCAACCTTGAATTACTGAATGTAGTGCTATTTGGCTTATAAAGTGAACCACATTTTAGATGTGTATTTATACTGCCCAGCTGCAGTAAAGGCAAGAAAGTTGCTTTACATAAGTCTAGGCAAAAAGCAGGACTCCTGGGAAAAAATATGGAGCATTTAATTCTTAGTCGGTAGCAGATCCTGAAAGAGAGCTGTGTTGGTGTGTTGTGTTGTGTCTGCGTGCAGGGTTATCTGATCATGTGGTTGCCTTTGGTACAGGTGACTTGGCTATTGTAAGAAAGGCCTGGTCTTATATACCCTGCTGAGGTCCTAGGACTTGCCCTGATTCCCTTCAGGAACTGGCAAGGCTGTGGGATTCTTGTTCTTGTAAGATTGGTTTGCTGGGTAGTTTGTTAACTACGTGTGAACACAGTTCATTATGCTAACTTAATTATTTTTAAAAGAGTGCTGTTTACCTTGGGAGGAGACCTACTGAACACTTAATGTGATGTTTTGTTGACAGCTCCTTGCTTCCTGTGAATAGAGGGAGGAGCACTAGTAGTATAGTGCTCCCTCATTAAAGGGTGCCCTTAGAGCAAAACTCACCAAACCCACTAAGTAATTGAAAAAATGGGAGATACATCCGTATTTTCTGTGCTACTTCAATATGCCACTGGAAAGTCTAGCAGAAGGCTTGCTTCTCATCTGAGAAGACAGTTTAGTCTGACATGGCTGTTGCTCTTCCATTCTTGTAATGTGAGACAGATGCAGATCAGGTTTGTTGTTTTTTTTCCAAGCTACACTCAATTTCTTTCCCTTTTCCCTGTGGGTGTTATCTTTGGGGTGAGACAAGTGCCAAGATGCAAAGCTTATTTTCAGTACCTGTGCAGTTTTCCTATTCACCACCTTAAGGTAGTTCTTTGCTTTCAGATGTGAGTCCCTTAACTGAGCAATACTGAAAGAAAAACAGTAAAAATGTAATTAAATCACCATTTAAAAATAATATAATAATGGCATAATTTTGGTCAGTTGCTTTAAAAAGCTTTAATATGTTGCTTGCTAGAGGAGGAGCAGTTATAGCCGCAGAACCTCACTATATTTTTGGTTGCTTCTTTTAAAAACTGGAGCTATGATCTCTCTGCCCTAATATTGGTTCTTATCTTCTGGTTGAAAAAAAAGCCTTTTAGAAAGGCTCATTCCATTTTTTTAATACTTAATTACTGAAATATGATGAGTTATCAACAGTGAGTACTTACTGGAACTGAATTATGCTTTTCCGAACAGTTAGATATTAGGAATTTTTTACCATAAGGGTAGTTAAGTACTGGAACAAGTTGCTCAGGCGATTTGTTCCTCAAGGTGTTCAAACTTGAATGGACATGGCCCTGAGCAACCTGATATAATTAAAAAAGAGGGTGGACTAGATGGCCTCTGGAGGTCTCTTCTAACATAAATTATGATTTTATTGCTTCTTATTTTCTGAATATAGAACTATACATAGGGTATGAGTGCATGGATGCGGTTGATCAGTACCCATAAAGTGTGTGTGCGTCTCCAGAATGATTGGAGGAACGGTTGAAAATGGCATTAAAAGTCTGGTCCTGAGCTGAATATCTCCCACTGCAAGTGGGCATGAAACTACAGTAATTAAATGGGTTGTCTGTTTTAGGATAAATTCTTTATAGAACTTTTATGCAGTTATGTTTATTTATGCGATGATATACGTAATGTATTATATATTATAGCCCAGTATTTCTGTAGAAAAGGAGGGGCCCAATTTGAGTAGACTGAGAACTGTTCCTAAACAAATGTGTGTGTATCTTGGCTTGAACTATGATGAAAATCCAGCAGAAGCAAGAAAGTCCTGTTGTGATTGTACAAGCAAGAGTATGTACATGAAAAGGCATTAGCATCATGCACTCAAATACAATGGGATGTGTTTGCCCTGGTGCCTGAGCCTTGAGTGCAATGCATTATGGATGCTATGCTCTATATAAATTGTGTGATGCTTGCAGTTTGGCAATAGAAACTTTATAGTGCAATTATATACACTCTTTTCTTCGGTTTTTTTTTGCAGCCATTGTTGAGCTTGAAGTTGCTGTAACAGCAGAGCCACTAGTGCTTAGCTGCCTTTTTCTGTAGCTGAGTACTTTTGTGACTGCAGCCTACAGCTTAGCTTGGAAAAAACACCATGTGGTTTGTTGTAGTAGTTTAGAGAGCACATGCAGGGCTTCTGCTATGGAGTTCTTGATTTAATTTACTTCCTGCTTAATCATGCCTAGACATACAATGGCAGAGAGGCCTAAGAAGAAACATTTAGGCCAAGTTGATTAATGATATTGAAATATCTAAGTGGTTTACCCTTCAGTTTAAATATCTAAAAAGTGGGATACTATCCACCTGCTTTGCAGGGAAGTATTTTGTACAGTCTTTTGAAATCCTATACTTACATTATTACTTATCAGTAATACACATACTTCAATATTATTTTATTTCTTCCTTCTTATATATTGTGTAGGTCCCAATGTAATTGAAACTTCTGTAGCAAGAACTGACTTGAATAACAGCCTAAAGGTAAGAGTTAATTAATATCACTGGACTACATTAATGGATTTATTTGATGTCAGTAATGTTAAACATTCCCCTCCTTCCCCCATATTATTTTTGGTAGTTAGATTTTTACTGGAAAATTTCTTGGCCACGTGGTGCTTTCCAGCTTGAAATTGAACATGCAGCATTGTCCCACCAAGGTGTTATTTCATGAGTGGCCCACCAGCAATTCCCAGTCTCTAATTTTTGTGAGCTGATAAGACAGAGAACTCTGTGATGTTTCTGCACAGTAATTTCTGATAAAGTAGCACCTGAGTGTTGACAGGATTCCCTAGTGAGTTCATATTGGATATTCCGGTAGGGGGTCCAGAAACTGAAAACATGAACTGAAAACCAGTTCTTTCATGAGGCACTAATGATAGCCTTCTTGTGATCTTCCCTGTTATCAGCTGGGAAGGAATACTTTTTCTTGTTAATTGTTCACTGTCACATGACCAAGACATGGGATTTGGCTTCCTAACATGATGAACCTTCACATTCTTTTTCTTGAAGACTTTCATATTTTGGTTCTCAGTTCTTGCATTTTTATTTCCATCTACATCTTTGTTGTCAGCCTTCTATCTAAAGTAATTTTGGTGATAGTGCCAAAAAGGTTTTGATTTTTTAAAGTAAATTTTCTTTAAATACACTGGAACATTTTTTTTTTTTTGGTCTGTTAGTCATTTTTATATGTTTGGATTGATACTGTATTATGAGTGGATTTTTTTTTTTTTTTAAAGACATTTTCTAATATCAAATAGGAAGAGTCTTTCCTGCCTGTAGATTTTAGCTGTCAATTATATCTTCCATGTATTGGAAATGAATGTAAGATTTTTAGAAGACCCAGTGGGCAAATAGTTTTTGTTTCTGTAATGATAATTGAACAGGTTTAAAAATGGCAGGTGAGGGATCACAAATCTGAAATGACTTCTTATTTTCAAGCTAGGTCTCAGGGTTTTGTTTTTCATATCTGAACTTCTTTGTTTTATAGCTGCTGCTTTTATGTGCCTTAAGTACTTATACCTTTCCTTACTTCAGTGTTGGGCAAAATACATGTGCTGTTAAAGCTCCTTCTCTGGAAGACTTATATTTGATCTGCTTATCATGCTATCCACAGAGTAGCACGTACTACAGCTATTTCCAAAAATATTGTCACAAACAGAATTAACATGCCTTTCATTGTTGTGACTACAGACAGAATATAAAAGAAAAACAGCTGCTGCTAACCTTGTGGGTTTTTTTACAGCTGAAGCCATTTAATCTAAGTTCACCACCACTCTCAACTTACAATCAGCAGCTCTGGCTGACCTGTGTGGTCGAGTTGGATCAGCACGATGGTGAGAATCTTACCTAATTCTCAGGAAACTTCTATAGCAACCTGTATGTTGCATTGTTGATTTAATCTGTCACATGCATGGTCCTGTTGCTTTCTGGCTCTGGTTGGTGGGTTTTCCCTCAGATACGGTTTCTCCCCCTCTGCCCTCAGTAAAGACATGGACAGCACAGATCTTGAGAACTGGAAGCAACAGGTATATGGGAGAAACTGCTTGTTATTTCTGTGAAAGCAGTAGTATCCAGAGAATCTGTGTCTCACAGAGTCCTTCATTTTGGGGGGGAAATTAATTTTTCAATAAAACTTCCCTGTAAATATATAAGAGGTACTATATTAGTAGCTGTTCATCTGTCAAGATCCAGTACAGGATGTTTGTGGCTGCCCAGGTATATTAATAAACAGTTTTGTGGTTTTCCATTTATATACTGGCCCATACTCCAGTAAAGTATAACTGAATAACTCTGAGTAATATTTGGATAATATATGTGTGTTAAACTATATTTGGAATTGTATTTGAGATTCCATTGCTGCCTGTAGCAATAGCTTGATTTTTCTCTTTTAATTACAGTATCCCTCAAAAAGAACGTTACTATGACAGTCAAAGTACTTGGAGTGGTGAAGGATGGAAGCACCCCATATGTTAATAATCAGGTTCACAATCGGACAAGATTACTCAGTTGTGCACAAGTATGTTCCTGCTTAAACAAAACTCTGATGCAGTAGACTTTCTTTGAATCTAGTTTTGTGCAGGTTGCATTAAATTGCAAATGAGAATAATATATCTATGTTAAGTGTGTCTCAGGCAAGACACTGGAGTATAGTTTTATTTATAATTGCAACCTAGCTAATAATGCTGAGCAAGGTACCTACTTATTAATCTTTTTCTATTTACTTCTATGGCTTGTGTCTGTTACCCTTTAAAGAACCCTCTTACTTGTTGAACTAGCTCTCTGCCATCAAAGCACTGTGTCCTGGTTAGTCACCTAAACAGATACTGAGGAAAGGAATATTGTAGTAGAAGACAGGATATAGTGCTCCAGAGGAGAGAAAACTCCCCTCTGACACCCAGCTGAGAGTCTGGGTGAAATCAGCTGGCATCTGTGTTCTGAAACCAAATTTCTTGCCACCTGCCTATAAATGTTTAAGGTTTTGAGTTTCTAGTATAATTTCTCACTGAAATGTTTAAGCTGAGACACATCTGAAACAACTTCTCCAGATTCAAGTCCTTTAGGAAGGGCATAGCTAAAGTTTTGACAGAGCTACTGAGATTCTTCCTGGTGCTGGTGCTGCAAGGAGTTGCTTTCACCAGCTTACGTGAAAATCCAGCCTTGTTTATTAGTTCAACCTTTGATTCTCCTAACTGACTTTATCAGTTTCTTCTGCTTTGACTGATATCTGTGGGTCTTGTTTGAGTTTTATTCTGACTCATCAAGATTGGTAAGGCATATAATATCAGTATCAATTAGAAACAAATTCTCCAACCTCTACTAACTGTGTATTCTGTAATAAATTGAAGGCTCTTACATACTATTCTTCACTGTATGTGTTCACAGAAATGCAGTGAAATCATTGTTGCTCACCTTGGCTACCTGAACTACACTCAGTACAACATATTTGTTAGCTTTGAAGATCGAAACAAGTTAACAGACATTCAGAATATTACTTTCACAGTAAGTATAAAATTTTCTACTAGCAAAAGAAATCTCTTTAATTACTGATGCTGCAGAAGTCTGCTTTTACTGTAATAAAAAAGTTCCCTCGTTTTTGAAGATAAAGGTGCATCATAATTAATTTTTCTATCACTACTAATGTCAGAATTACTACAACATTCACTGTTAATAAGGGTCTAGACCCATTTTTTTTAACTCTGTAAGGAAAGGTTTATCTTTCAGACCTGCTGTTGCTCTTTTCTGGAACAAGTAAGTTTAGTCCAATTCCTGGGAAATATTTTTAGCAGAAGGCAAGCTAGACTAGTACATCCAGTTTTCTACATTTGCTTGTAGGGATGTTGCCTCTCTAAAGCATGATTTTTTTCCACCTTTCCAGGCAGGAGGTGTATCTGAATTAGTGTGATTTTTCCAGACTTGACAAAAGTGTGGGCTAGAGAGATTAAACAAAATTAAAAAAAATAATATTTTTTTTTTACTGTCCATATGAGGAAGAGAAAAATGTTTATTCAGATAAATTAAGCAGACTAATACAATAATGCTTAGTGAAATAACTAACTCGGTTCGTTGTTCTAAAGATTGCTTACAAAAGAGTTACATCATCAGTGTGTGCTGATTTGCTCCAGAAAAATTTAGAAACATTTGCATTGGGAGAAAATGGAACTAAACCAAATCTGTACTACAGGTTACTACGGTACATTCTACCCCTGTGCAGCATTTGGTATGTCAGAGCTGGTGTCAAGCAAAAATCTTACTGTAAATCATATACTAAATGTACTTCCTGAATATTATTATTTGTAATATTCTAGTGTATAAAGCACATAATTAAAAATAAGCTCTAAGGGGAAAAAAAAGCCAAAGTCAGAAACTCTTGGCTTAGTTCCAGATTTCAAACAGGAAGAGCTACTGGAGCATTTATAATGTACAGTTTAGTATCTTGCTTTGTAGGCTGCCTTCAAGGTAGACTTGTGTGCAAAACCAAAAAAGCCAAAGCCTTGCTTTTCCCTGCAACAAAATTTGCCATTTTATTTCTTTATTACAACAGTTTATGGTGATCTCAGTTGAAATTATAGACAGCTTTTTATATGATGTGATTCTTCACTTATAATTTTCACTTTCCATTTATGGTTTAAAACAACACGACAGAGGCTGACAGCTCTAATACATTGAAGGGTGTAAAGCTTCTTGCTTAGATGGGCAGAGCGTATGTTATACCAGGGATTTTACATTTCAAAAGTGACCTGAACTGAGAAGCATGCCAGGTGTGAGATAAATTGTCAACAGAGCAGAGTTCATGCAAACTGACACATTGTAATTAATATTTGTGCGCTAATAATTAAAGGATTAGAAGGAGCCTTTCCTCCTTAACTTACAGAAACGTTATTTATTTTTGGTTATCTCATTTATTCTTCCCTTATTTCATTTTATTTTTTAACTTTTGAAGCAAGAGAATAAGCTTTAAGAAAACTAACCCATGACAGGAAACATGACTGTACATTATCAGCCTCTTCATAATCAATTTATGAATCTGAACTTGGTAATAAAGAAGAACATACAGGATTTACGAAATTATTTGTATTAAAACTTTGAATGAAAGTACAATTGAAGTACATGAAGAGTATCCTTTTTGTGCTGAGAAGCACTTTAACATAAGACAGCACAGTGAGTATGTTACAAAGTGGCAGGGCAGAAGAGATGCAAGGATGTTAGGTTATCTTTTCTTCAGGAAGTCTTATGGGTATGAATTTGTCTTTGTCTTTCCATGGCGACATGGTGGCATTTAGTTACACCTATACATTTGAAAAGCCAGATAACTTTACAGTATCTACAGAAAGTGCTACTTATTGGTGTCTTGTGTACCCCATCAAAACATTGTTCACTGGGCTATTTTCCTTCTGTTTCCTTGTAGTGGAAGACCTACAATCCAGCTTTTTCACAAGTGGAAATATGGTTCCGATTTGTCTTTGTAGTTCTTACTTTTATGGTCACGGTAAGATTTTGTTTCAGTTTTTCTGGAGTATGTTATATAGGCAGCTGATAACACTGCTCTGTAGTGCTGTGTTTAGTAACTTAATCCTGAGCAGTAGAGATATCACTGAATGTGTGTAGAAAATGTTTCTAAAATACTGATGAAGTTGCTGCTTTTATGTTTTTACAAGTAGTATTGAAGGGAAATTAAGAAAATAAGATGAGAAAACTTGTTCTTCCAAATGCTGTTTTTGAATTGAACAGAAAGGAAATTATGATTAGATGCTGGGAAAAAAAAAAATATTGTAATGCAAGGCTCAGACATTGCAGTAGGATGTCCAAAGTGTGGGCTTACCAGCTTGGAAAATAAGCAAAACTCAGTTGAGTGTGACTTTGATCTAACTTAAAAATCATTGCAGCCTTGGGTGTGGGGATGGACCAGATGACCTGCAGACAACCTAAATTATACTATGATTTAGATTATTTTTCCCCTCCAACCTGTTTTGGCCCCTAGAAAAGCAGTGTTTGGGAAAAAAACCCCCACAACATAAAATGTAAGATGCAGAATTTTCAGAGTGAGGACACTGTATTGAACAAAGGACAAGTAAGGACAAAGCATTGAACACTTGCATAGTGTTTTCCTTACATAGATGATGCAACTGAGAAGGTAACTGTGAATGTGATGTGGAATCTGCTTTTTAAAAGTTAGTTTAAGTGGAAGTTGTTGGTAGTGTGTGACCAGTTATTAGGCAACATTTTTTTCACACATTGTTGATTTGTGCAGCACAAGCTGGTTTCCTTCTCAATTTGCTTGAGAGCTTAATAAATTTGCATTGGGGTAAGCCAGCAAAAAAAAATAAAAAGTACAGAGGAAGATAATGAAGCTAGTGAAGGGCCTAGAGAATAAATCTTATGCTTGAAGGAGCTGGGAATGTTTAGTTTGAGGAAGAGGAGGCTGAGAGGAGACCTTATCAGTCTCTACAACTACCTGAAAGGTCACTGTAGAGAGGTTGGTGCTGGTCTCTTGTCACAGGTAATTGGCGACAGAACGAGAGGGAATGGCTTCAAGCTGCAACAGGGCAGCGTTAGACTAGACATCAAGAAAAAATTTTTCACAGAAAGAGTGGATAGGCACTGGAATAGGCTGCCCAGAGAGGTGGTTGAGTCACCATCCCTGAGTGTGTTTAAGGGTCGTTTGGATGAGATGTTGGTTAATATGGTTTATGGGAGAACTTTGTAGAGTAGGGATGATGGTTGGACTCTGTGATCCCAAGGGTCTTTTTAAGTGGAAGTTGTTGGTAGTGTGTGACCAGTTATTAGGCAACATTTTTTTCACACATTGTTGATTTGTGCAGCACAAGCTGGTTTCCTTCTCAATTTGCTTGAGAGCTTAATAAATTTGCATTGGGGTAAGCCAGCAAAAAAAAATAAAAAGTACAGAGGAAGATAATGAAGCTAGTGAAGGGCCTAGAGAATAAATCTTATACTTGAAGGAGCTGGGAATGTTTAGTTTGAGGAAGAGGAGGCTGAGAGGAGACCTCATCAGTCTCTGCAACTACCTGAAAGGTCACTGTAGAGAGGTTGGTGCTGGTCTCTTGTCACAGGTAATTGGCGACAGAACGAGAGGGAATGGCTTCAAGCTGCAACAGGGCAGCGGTAGACTAGACATCAAGAAAAAATTTTTCACAGAAAGAGTGGATAGGCACTGGAATAGGCTGCCCAGAGAGGTGGTTGAGTCACCATCCCTGAGTGTGTTTAAGGGTCGTTTGGATGAGATGTTGGTTAATATGGTTTATGGGAGAACTTTGTAGAGTAGGGATGATGGTTGGACTCTGTGATCCCAAGGGTCTTTTCCAACCTGAATAGTTCTATGATTCTGTGAAGCAGAAGTAGAAGCTTGGAGATGTGGCTCCTGTTTTCTTAGTGGCAAAGACCTTGCAAAGTAGCATTTGCAATGTGTTGTGTTATCTCTTTACTCTGCTAAAATGTTAAGGCTGAATTACTTCCTTCAAATTTTTGTTGTTATTTTATAGTGTCTGTTTGCACATTCCCTGCGGAAATTCTCCATGAGAGACTGGGGTATTGAACAGAAATGGATGTCCACCCTCCTTCCCCTGCTGCTACTTTACAATGGTACTTGTATCATGGAAATTTTAGAAAAGCTCCTTTTAAACAAAAAAAGAAAAAATAAAAGTGAAAGAGAAGGCAAAATTAAATATGACCTTGAACTTAAAAGCAGCTGTTTAAAAGGCTTTAGAAAACTCTTTTTAAAAAAAAACAACAACCTTTTAAAAGTGTATCAAATTCAAGAACATAAGGAGTAGGTGGATTTAATTTTTTCCAGTCATGTGAATGTCAGCTTTATTTCTTTAAAGGTTTAAGTAGAGTAAGTAACTGCAACCATACTGAACCTCTCAGCAACGTATAAATAAATGCAATTGCTGCGTTTGTCTGCTGAGGCTTCTTCATTTTTCAGATACTCACACTTTTGTTAAAAATGGCGGCTATTTTAGTTGAATAAACCACAACATAATCTAGTGCTCTCTAGCAGTACCAAAAGAATATTCAGCTTTTAGTCATTCTGTGATAATTTTTTAGATCATCACCAAGAACAGTGGTTTAATAGAAAGTCTAATAAAACCTGAAATCTTCTAGAAGTGTTGGTGACCATTTCAGATTATTTCTAAAGCACAGAGGATTGCTGCTGGAAGCACCATTTTCTTTGTAAATTAAGATACAGCAAACTTCAATTCCATTTACTGATGTAATTTGAAAAATCCAGAGGTTTTCATTCCTCTGAAATACATTCTGCTTTTACTTTTCATTATGGAAAAGATTGTGCTTTTTCCCCGAGTTTAACCTTTTTTTCTTACTTTTTTCTAGATCCATTTTTCCCCCTTTCCTTTCTGGTGAACAGCTGGTTTCCTGGAATGCTGGATGATCTATTCCAGTCACTGTTTCTGTGTGCACTCTTGTTATTCTGGCTTTGTGTCTACCATGGTATAAGAGTACAGGTGAGGGTGCAACATTATCTGCTACTTACTGAGAAGAGAGTACTTGTTTTTCCAGTACTCAAGAAAGGTGACAAATATTAAACCAAATTTTTACAAAAGATATACTCACAGAACCGTAGAATAGTTTGAGTTGGAAGGGACCTTGAAGATCCTCTAGTGTCATGCTCCTGCATGGGCAGGGACACCTCCCACTAGACCAGGTTGCTCAAAGCCCCATTTCATCTGGTCTTGAATGCTTCCAGGGTTGGGGCATCCACAACTTCTCTGGGCAACCTGTTCCAGTGTCTCACCACCCTCACAATAAAGAATTTCTTCCTAGTATCTAATCTAAATCTCCTATCTTCCAGTTTTGATCCATTACCCTTGTCCTCTCACTGCCCTCATAAAAAGCCCTTCCCTAGCTTTCCTGTAGCCCCTTCAGGTACTGGAAGGCTGCTATAAAGTCTCCCTGGAGCCTTCTTTTCTCCAAGCTGAACAGCCCCAACTCTCTCAACCTGTCCTTGTAGGAGAGGTGCTCCAGCCCTCTGATTGTCTTTGTGGCCCTTCTCTGGACCCTCTCCAAGAACTCCCATGTCCTTCCACTCTGTTGCAAGACAGTCTTCAGAATTATGTCATTATACTTTGTTCTTGCTTGTATATAGTGGTTTTTGTATATAGTGGTTGATTATTTTTTAACCACTTTGAACTACTGCATAAGGTAAATATGAATTATAGAGCATATTCCACTATTTGCAGTATCAGTGAAATATGTGGTACCTTACAAACAGGATGCTCCAAACCTACTGCATCTTATTGACACAAATGATACAATTTTATGTCTCCTGTAATCACCTGTGCAAGTTAAAAATACAGAAGGCAAGCCTCTTAATCTAGTTCATGTTGAATGAATCAAAGAATGTTAGTTATTTTACTCTATCAAGAATTAAATAAATCTCAAATGTGTTCTCTCCTTTACCACACTATTACTTTCTCAACAGGGGGAAAGGAAGTGCTTAACTTTCTATCTGCCCAAATTCTTTATTGTTGGACTATTGTGGCTGGCCTCTGTTACACTGGGAATATGGCAAACGTAAGTACTTTAAAATTTAGAGCAAAAGTAACAAGCCAAGAGTGTTCAAGAATTAGAAGTTTGTCTATAATTAGTGGTATCTGTCTTCTTCTTAATGCTCTAATTGTGATATAGGAATGGAGTTAAAAATCTTCCATCTTTCTGTTTTGCAAATAGTGACTGATTTGAAAACAGAATTCCCCACGGATTGTCTCAGTAGTACCTAATTTTATAAATCAGAGTGAAATCTAGAAATCATTCCTTTGTCAATATGTTATGGCTCCCTACAGTGCTCCCTCTGGCACTGTAGCTTAATTAGCTCTTAGTATTTGAAGCAGCAGTTTCTCTGTAGTTAACTATTACACAGCTTGACCAAGCTTTCTCAGCTATGTAACCTGCATGATTGGTATTGACACTGCTTAGTCAAGCTCTGCGTCTCTCCTCAAAACTCAGTTCTTCTGCTTGGTTTAGTGTTTTAGTTTGGGGTGTTTTTTGTTGTTTGTTTTGTTTTTTCCAAGGTGTTGTGTTAACATAAAAGTGTCATTATTCCCCACACAGAAAACTTTCAGTTTTGGTACATTTGTAGTTTCTAAACCATTTTAGTCTCAAGTGCTTGCCTCTTGATTTATTTCTCAGAAGGAAGATACCTTCTTACCTTCTCCACGCCGTTGGATGTTGCTGAAAGCAGCAGAGTGGTGGGAAGTGCTTGTGCTAAAGTCCTGTTTGCAGAGTTGCAAATGAGGGAAGGGTTTATGCCACAGTTACTTCTTAAGTATAATTCTTTTCAACAAGGATAACATTTAAACACAGAATCCTGAAGGCTTGTAGGAATTTACAAGATTAGACATATTTCAAAAAAATAAGTGGGGAGATTAGACATTAAATCTGAACTTAAATCTTCTATATTCTTTCAAAAATGGTTTTGGGAAGGAGAATGTAATGTACTGTAAGTCCTCATGACCCCACTTGAATCAATGCATACATTTATACAGCCAAAACCTTTAGTTAAAAGCCCTATGTAGTGACTTGAACATTTTCTTAGTGGGTTTCTTGGTCAGTATGGCTATTTTGGCCTTGCCTTTTGTAATGGTGTACCATTACAAAAACTCAATTTACTCATTTTCAATCTTCTCTAGTGTTAATGAAGTACATGATCCTACATATCAATACAGGGTTGACACAGGCAATTTCCAGGTAAGTCAGAAATGTTTTCTTATCATAGAATCATAGAATGGTTTGGGTTGGAAAGGACCAGAAAGATCATCTAGTTCCAACCCCCCGGTATGGGCAGGGACACCTCCCACTAGATCAGGTTGCTCAGAGCCCCATCCAACCTGGCCTTGAGCACTTGCAGGGATGGGGCATCCAGAGCTTCCCTGGGCAGCCTGTTCCTGCTGTTAAATTGTCAGGTGGAGTTAGGCGATAAAAGTAGGTGGGGCTTGTTCTTATATTAAAATCCATAACACAATTTAGAAAATAGCAAATGCTGGTTGGATGGTCTTATTCTGTCTAGGATACTTTTAATTTTGCATTAGATCATGCATAAGCCATATTGAGTTCCATCCCAATGAGAAGAATAAATTGTCTGGCAAATCTGAAGACGCCAACACCACACTTTTAGTAACAGACTTGTGACTGTTGGGATTGAAAAAAAAAAATTTAATCCTCTTACTAAATCAGTTTTGCACATTTTTACTCCTGTCAAGATCCTCTGTCCTAGTCAATTTAAGAATTTTTTGTTGTAAAGGAAGAACTGATTTACACAGGTCCTTTTATTCTCAGGAGCTGTTTTTCTAGAAAATCAATGCAATTCAGCTCACTGTGAACTTAATGAACAAAATTATGGCTTCCATTAAGCATCCTCTCTTTGAATATCCTGAAAACCTACCTTGATGTATTGAATTTCCTGAAAACCTACCTTGATGTATAGCTGTCCATGCTTTGTACTTCCTTTCATGTGCCTACTTTTACTGAATAAATGGACTGTTCTATTTTGTGCTTTGGGAAACAATGATTTCCACTGAGGAAAGAAGGAATAGACCAAATCTCTTTAAATAATAAAAACTAACACTCTTCTTGTAGGGAATGAAAATCTTCTTCCTTGTGGTGGCAACAACATACATTCTCTACCTTTTGTTCCTGATAGTGAGGGCATGCTCAGAACTTCGTAACATGCCTTATGTTGGTAAGGAGAATTTATTTTGACTCCTCCCCAGACAGACTTGCTTCACCTAGATGTACATGTAAATTTGCTAATAACTTTTCTCAATCTTTTTCAGATCTCAGGTTAAAATTCTTGACTGCATTAACATTTGTAGTGCTTGTCATTAGGTAAGAGTTTTCAAAGTCTATTTCTCAGGACTAACTTTTATAACCTTTTATTCAGGGCTTTGAATACCATTGGGTGATAATAAAACTGTCAGTGAAACTGAGGAATGTATTTTTATATTATTATTATGGCAAGCATTTCTGAATTTTTTAACCTTTCTTGAGGTTTTTAGAGCTAACTTTATGTTATTTCCATTACCACAGCAATACATTGAAGGATTTAGAGGCTCACTTAGCAGAGATGTTTTCTGTGCTGCTGAGTGGTCTGTAGTGCATCGCTCACTTATTTTGGAGTTGTGTGAGCTTCACTTACTAAAAGCAGAAGTTCAGAATTAATTTATTAGATTATTGTTAATATCTGTCTCCCCCACTCCAAGCAGTTACTTTGAATTACTGTTGACTCTTAGGTTGTCTGTAGTGGATGAAATCTGAGAGAGGTAGAACATGGGAGCTGTTTTTTGCTTTACTCAGTTGACTGCTGACTTTTAGTCACAAAAGATTAATTCTTAAGTTAGAACTATGAAAGCAAATGAGTCTTAAAATATATGGTCAGCATATTAACATATTTATTTTCTCATACAGTCTTCTATCAAGCTACCATTTCAAATTTGTGGCTTAAAGACACAGTACACTTACATGCTTTAACCTTTTTCCACAGCATTGTTATACTCTACCTGCGCTTTGGAGCACAAGTTCTACAGGACAACTTTGTTGCCGAGCTGTCGACTCATTATCAGAATTATATCCTTATGTTGTGGTACTGCTTAATTAGGAATGTTAATCTGTTTTCATGCAGAAGGTACTTAAAAATTCTGTACTGAGGGACATGGTTTAGTGGTGGACTTGGCAGTGCTAAGTTAATGGTTGGGCTTCATGATCTTAGCGGTCTTTTCCAACCAAAACAATTATATGATTTTATGGTTCTATGACTGAGACCTTTGACTTCTAGGTGGGCTTTTGAAGTTCAGTGCAGTTTGATAAAGGTTTCATGTCAGCATTTTACAGTGGCTGTTTGTAAAGATGAGCTGAAACAGTTTCAGTCTAATTTTTTTACATCACATAAATCACAACTGCATTTGGTGAAGACCTAGATATGCATTCATTCAAGTAATTTTAACAAGTTATTGTGACAAGTTTGGCTGTATTTGCTGCTTGAATTTAGTTTGCTCTATACCTATCAGTTGGCATGGAGTGTACCAAAATATATGAGAAATTAACAGCTTAGAAGTCACTGAAAATGCACTGGTGTATTGGTCTAAGTCTGCATGTGGAAGAGGTCATAGCAGAGAGTTAAAGTGACTTGACAGAGACTATTTCTGATGTCTGTTGGCAAGAGGACACAAACTGTTGTTTCTGGACCTGAACCATGAGATTCTCGTTCATTCTGCTTTCTGAAAGTGCCTGTGTGACTTCAACTGCTCCAGTGACTGATGAAATTCTATATGTTTTGGGAGCTAGTAGAAAACAGTAGATAAAGCCTTTAATATCATCCCAAAATGATGGCAAGAAGCCATCCTCAGAGTTCTATCTATAGTTAATCCTTTTTCCTTCCTTCTCAATCACTGTGCCAAGCGATAACTTTTTAAAAAATACACAAAACCAACACAAACCCACCTGAACACCTCCCTTGCCTTTCTTTTAGCACTGTTACTCAATTTACCATGCACTCCACCACTCAAGAGTAGACCTTATGTGAGCAAATGTTAATTGTGTTAAAGCTTTGTCTTTGGTGGGAGCTTTACTCCAAAATGTCTCAAGCATGCTGTTTTGTTTAGCCATTCATGCTCTCCAACTTCAGTGAAGTAAACATTCTTTCAATTGAAACAGCTTGTGTATGGTTTGGGTCCTGTTTCCAAAGTTATTATGTATGGAACTACACTGAGCAATATCCTTGACTATTACTACCAGCAGAATTCTTATCATTTTATGGTTTATTGAACTTTTATCTCTACACATTAGCCTTCGTGTATTCCCCTTCAAAGAATGCACTATATGGTAAGTGTAAGCAATTATCTGGCAAACTTACAGAACAAGAGCTGCCATATTAGCAGATACTGTCTAACATCTCTACGTTTTGGCTGTCTTGTTAACTATTTCAATTTGCTTTGAGTTAACATAAGCTGAAGCTGCACTGGTTCTAAGCAAATTATTACCGGAAGTATGAAGGCTTACATAACATGGATACAACTGGTTACCTAGTCTTGAATTCTTTGGCATTTAGATCAAGCCTATAGTCAATGTGATGTTTGCATGTAATGCACTAACTTTTGCTCTGACTCAGACAGTCCTTAAGGAGCAACAATACTTGATTTGTACTTTGTTCTAACAATGAGGTTAATATATTGCATGCTGGCAAACTGAAGAAATAGGAGTTAAGCTGCTTTCTAACATGGGGAAATTTTTGGGAACTTGCTATGGGGAGAGGGTTGCATGGAGCCCATGTAGAGTGAGATAAAGGACTGAATCAGTGGCACTTCTGTTTTTGCATTCTTATGTAGAGGGTGTAATCTGGCTCACATGATGATTATAAAGCATTACCACTCTCTAACAGAGAAAAGACTGTTTAAAATACATATTTATACAGAGTGTATTCTCCTCTTCAAGAATTACATTTAAAATGTAAAACCATAAAACAGCCCAGGTTGGACGGGACATGGAAACATCATCTGGTCCAACCTTTAATCAGAAAGGGAGCCTGGATGAGGTTACCTGGCACCCTGTCCAACCACATCTTGCATGCTGAGAGTTGTGCAGGGGGAAGGCACTAAATAGTGGAGCTGGTCCTTTCTCTAGAGTTGAGATGGATGGAACTGTTGCAGAAAAATGCTCTATTTCCATCAAACAAGACAAATGGCTGGATGAGGATTAAGTTAAAAACTTGCTGTTCATTTGCAAGAAGTATTAGTTTATAGAAGGAAGTAAATATATGTTAGGAAAAAAAAATATTTATGGCAAATTGCTGGATTTAATTTTACTTGTATATAATTAAGAACTGTGGCTAAGTAGCCCAGATTATTCAAGAAGTGGAGGCCTTAAATAAGGTAGAGGGAATTGTCATAAACAGCCAATGGAAAGTATCTGTTTCCTTCATGGCACCATGAAGGTACAAGGCTTTCTCTCACCTATTACAAAGATGTAAACTGGCTAATCATTGACTCACATACAGAGATTACAGCTTTGGTCTACTATATTTGTAGCTTAGAAATAACCAAGAAGTTAATGAACTTTTGAATAATGATTAATGAAATATGGCTTAATTACTCCTATGTGCAGGTTGAAATAATGTTACATAGGAAACTGCACAAGGGGAGAAATCTACTTATGTAACGTGGAGAGTATATCTAAAAATAAGATGAGATAATTATGTTATCTCCTTAACTCTTAAGAATACCATGATGTTGTGGCTGAATGGTGAAGAATTTAAAAGAGGGAATTTCTGTTTGGATATAGTTTTTTAAAATGGTAATCATTATGGTCTTGGAAGTTGTTGAATCTCTTGCTTCAGTGTTGGATTAGAAATACAGCCAGATTTCTGTATTTAATGTGCTGAATTAATCCCTACTTGTATTTTCCAGAATCACAGTTGAAAGACAATCCTGCTTTTTCTATGCTGAATGATTCAGATGACGATGTGATTTATGGGTAAGATTATAAAATAGCAATGGAGAGTTACTTCTGGTGTGTCATTTTTTTGTAATGTTCTTTTCCATACTCATTAAGTGAAGGCTTTGTAGGATTTTAGTGAAAGTATTCAGTCTAACACAAGCACAGCCTTATTCTGAAACAGAAACACAATGTGAATGCATGTTATTTTATTATTTATTTTTTTTTGGTTTCTAAAAGGGATTGTCATGGCACTGATACAAACAAGTAAGAAAGGATTAGGATGCTGGTAGGTCATGGAGTGAAGGCAGCAAGAGACATGAAAGGAAAGAACTTCCTTCTAAACTGGGAAGGATTGCAGGAGTCAGGGGAGTTAGCAAAGATGCCGTCACTTACTGAAATAGGAATAATCAAATACAGCAAAACTTCCTGGACTTGTGTGCGTTATGTAATATGAGAATTACAGCAACACTTAAAACCCATGCAGGTCAGGTGTCTCTGTGCTAGGCACTGAGCAAACTCATTATCTGCCCTTGATGTTTTCACATCCTACCAAGGACACTGGAGTGGCTACAACAGTAAGGAACCTGAACAAGTTTGTGCTAGACTAGCTATCTGCATTGTCTGAGATAGCTTGCCTTTGTTTAGCTAGATGAGTAGTGGTAGTACCAACTTGCTTCTGTACTAATCCTTGTGAAAGGTGGCTTGTAGTTACTGGAATAACTTCTACTGTGCATCATCCTCTGGAGAGAAGTCACATATATATTGTTCATGTCTCCAACAAGGAAGGGAAACATACCACCTTACCCAAATAACAGTTTGATGCCTCAGTGTAGTTTAGAACTTTTCTGTTTATTTTTAACTTCCTATCTGAACACTGTGTTCAGGATTTTTAAGAAGTATCTGTTTCACAGGAGTGACTATGAAGAAATGCCTCTTCAGAATGGCCAAGCTATTCGAGCCAAGTATAAAGAAGAATCGGACAGTGATTGATTTTGATGTAGACAGACTTGTTCAGCTGGAATTAAACCAATTTTGAAGTTTTCCTACATGGACAACTTCTTTGGCTTCCTTACAGTCTGCTGTCATCTGAACACCGACTCCCAGGAAAGACATCCTACTTCTGTTTCTGTTTACAAAGCTAAAACTGAAAAAAAGAATGCTTGAAAAGCTTGCAGTGAAATCTTCAGAAACCAATGTTTACCAGTCTTATAAAATGCCTGATAGCACGATGTCTGTGGATGAAAATATTTCCACTTGAAAGTGTCACTGATTATATAGTGATTTGAAAATTGCTTCCTTGATCCTTGTTTATTTTGGGTTTGTTTTTTATTTGAGGATTATGTACAGCATATTGGCATTCATCTGTTGCATTTGTGTTGGCTCCTTTGTATGTTGTCCACTGCTGTACGAAGTGCCTCATTTCCCTTTCAATTTCCTACCTTAGTCTTTTGAGCTGGAGGCAGGGAATGAAGTGGTTTAGGGTTTTCTTTTTTTAATGCAAGAAAACAAGCTTTCCGTTCTTCATATGAAGAAGTGATACAGACTTAAGACCATTTTTAATATTAATTTAAGTGAGTTTACCAGATTTGTAAATGTGCATAGTCAAGATCTAGTGAGCCAAAATAGGTTCAGTGGAGCAAAATTATTTGTATGATATGTTTCTCATAACCTGCTTTGCCAACAGAAGTGTTTGTTTTGTGTTGTGTTTTGTTCTTTTAAACAGCCCTTTCAAATGGTAAGGTTTAGGCAGCAACAACTCTGAGAAGGAAGCCAGTACTCTTTTTGGGGTTTTTGTATGCTGGAGGAGATTGTTACAGAGAATACAGTATGCAAGTTTCACGAGAATTTAAAATTTTCAAGCATTTCATTTTTAGAGGCTTTTTCTACATCAGAATTTTTCCTTAAATTGTATTAATAGTTAAACTACATCCTAGAAATGACCGTGGTTGCTCATGCATTGAATGTGCATGAGAGCAAACCTTTGAACATGTTCTGTGCATAGTTCAGCTTCTCTCATACCACTGTCACCACCTCTACTGATCAAAACTTTTACTAGTGCAGTTTGTGATGATCTGTATTCCAGTCTCTGCTGGAATGGAGTTATATGGGAATGAAGTATTCCTACTACAATGCTGCTGCTTCTGTATTTAAAAGTTGTTTTTTTCCTACACCATTGTTCTGTTCTTTATTTAAGTGAAAGCGGTTTTTCTCTAACTACTTTTCCTTCAAGGTAGTTGACCTGTCTGAAAATATCTTTTTTGTTTTTCATGGATCCATAACTGTGATTTGCTCCTGTAAAATTTCTCCCCTGCTGCTGTAGAAAAGACTTTCAAAAGCACTGTTAGTGCATTAGACAGAAAATGGTGCTGGCTTATACTAGGGAATTGTGCTTAGCATTGAACTACTTTGACAGAGTGAAATGAAGTCCTACTAGACTTACTGAGTCATACTGGGGAAAACATAGATATCTTCTGCTTTGGTGCAGCAACCTTTCCTGTTGCAGTTATCTCCGAGTAGCCATTCCAGCTCGTGAAGGGGAGATGTCACAAGACAGCAGTTAGCTCAGAGAGGACCAAGGAAACTGCTTCATGTGATTGCATCTTGCTGTCATAGGTTAGTTCAGATTAAACCAGTGCTCTGCTAAATACAAGTGAGCTAAGATACCCTGAGTGTGCAAGCAAGAAAACTTGTCTCACGTTATGTTGAGCTGTGAATTTCTTGAGGGTATTTGAAATTTAAACCTTTCTGTGCCAGGGATCATTTATTTGTTAAAAGCCAAAGTATTATTATATGGCTAAAACAAGGAAACTGCTGTGGAGGAGGGGAAGGTTTCTTCCTTTCATTTTTTAATTAATTAGTGTTAGTTTAGAAGAACATACAGGAAAGCATTAAAGAAGTATTTCAAGGTAGTGGTGGTTTGTTGGGTTTTTTGTGGGGTTTTTTGTTTATTATTTTTTCCAGTGAACTGTAGTGAGCTGTACCTTCAGCACTTCCTTGTAGACTTTTTTTTAACAAGTGTGGAAGATGAGCTCTGTATCCCAAAAGAACAGAGTAATTTGTACCATTCCACGATTGACTCTCTTGCTGCTCACAGCTGAACTTGCAAAGTCAGACTTGGGAACCAAGTAGGCATCTGTTGTGTACCATAAATCCTTTCAACTTCTACTGGAGTAACAGTGGGTACAGGAATTAGAGCTTTAAAAAATTGATATTTACATGATCCTTATCTATTCAGATCTTTTTGGCTGTGATACTGTTGCATTGTTCTAAATTGTTCTGAAAACATCAGTGTTTTATTTGACCAATTTGCAAAGTATAGTAATGTTTCTTGTCACAGTCTGAACTGGTTGTTACAGTTAGCCCTCAAAAACAGTGTCATGCTTTGGGATGTAATTAACTAAAGAAAATATTGGTTATTTAACCTTCCATTATTATTTTCTCCTAAACTGTTCTAAGCCCATTTCCCTTGCCATTTTGTCTGCATAAACTTTTCTGCATCACTACATACCAAGTGGAAACAGGAAAGCCAAGAATGAGAAATATGTACTTAATATAAGTTATCTCACTACAAAAATAGTGAACAAATAGTTTCCATGTTAATTTTTAGAGTTTATATTTAAGCAGTGTTTGCCATGCAAAATCGTTTTATATTTCAGAAGTGCCAGAGTGTAAAGGGAAGCTTGGTTGAAGGACTGTCACATCAAATTTAATACACAGGAAGAAGGCAAAAGCAGTGAAACAGATGAGGAAGTAGTTTTGCTAGGCAGAAATCTCAATGTCACTTTTACTGCCACAAGTGAAAAGCAGAGATGGTATTTGAGGAATATTACAATCTGGATTGGGATTAGGCAGCATAAATTCACCTCTGAGTCAAGTATTGTAACCTAAGGGTGAAACAATCTGGATAAGAAACTAGCCTGGCTTTCCTTTCATTACTGCAAAAGTAATTAATTATTTTCATCACTAGTGGAGCTGTATGAAATGAGAAAAGTATGCAGAGTTCCTGCTCTAAAGGGGATGTCATCTTTACATAACTGCAAGAATTCCATGTACACAATGATCAAGAGGGTCTTTCAAGAAATCAGTAATCACTGGCTGTGAGCCATTCATGGCAACCATTTTTTTTAGTAAATTGGTTGGAAACTTTCCTAGGACTGGCAACAGGAAGGATAAGGCTCAACACTCAGAAGGAATAGCCAGTGCAACAGATCAGTGGAACTAATACTGAGGTAAAGTGGAAGGATGGTTCTAGCTAGAAAAGACTTTGATCTGCTGTCTTTCTTTGAGCCAAAAGACAACTTTGTATCCAGTCAACTAACTTTTACCCCGTTTCCTTTTGCTTATGCCAGTAATAACCTTTGCATTACTGTAAAACTTTTTTTTAGAAGTTTGTAAATATGTAAAATGAAAATATGGAAAAATTGTGTACCAAAATGGTATAAAAACGTGTAAGATAAATGCTCTGTTTAATGAGAAGCTGTAATTAAATGCTGCTTTGAGGAAGTGTGCATGAGGATGTGTTAAATATTCTGTGTTTAGCAGTTGTGTCAATTGACAGCAAATTATCCATTTGTATCAGAAAACTAAATGCTATATGAAATATGAAGGAAAAAATATTTTACTTAAAGCAAAAGTTGGATATTGAGTTCTCGGAAGACTTCATGTGCGTAATCATTGTTAAATATGTTCATAATAAAATTTTATATATTTACATTGTATCTTGGTTTTATTTTCCTTCTAGTGAATAACTGACTTTACCACTTTTATATTACACATCTTTTCAGTAGATGTGTATTTTCTTATGCATATTTAAACTTGGTTAATTGTATAAGGATAGTATCCAGGAGCCTGTGTCAGCATGGATTAACCTTTTTGTGTTGGTTTTTTTTTCATTACCCTGCCTGGTCTTGGAAGGAGGAAGAACAGGTTGCTAATTTTCCTAAGAACTACACCAGCCAGTTTACAAAGGGGAATTGGCATTCCCAAATGGCTTCACAGTGGCTTTGCACAGCCTGCTGTGCTCATGCTGGCAGTAAAACATTCACCCCGGAATCAGTGCCAGCTGCCTTCCTGCCAGCCAGGCTCTAAGTTCCCCTGCAGTGATGCAACCTCTCAGCACACTCAGCAAGGGCTGCCCCACCATCAACCCACTGGCCTCTGTTGAAAAGAGGTTTAGAGACAGTGAAGATGCTGATGATCTTCAAGATCTTCTCCAACCTAAATGATTCTATGCTTTTATGATCTTCAAGCTTCTATGATCTTTCAAGAATCTCCTCACAGCTGGTAGGCTGCAAAAATTATCAGCCTGTCACCCTCCAATTGGAGTGATGCCCTTCCCTGTTCAAATTTGAGGAGAGACTGAAATCTCATGTGCTGAATAAACTGGCTGTAAACATCTCTGCACAAATGGCTACTCAGCTTACTCCTGCTTTAGCATCAGACATGTCAGGGCTTCCTTACCAGCAGCAGTCAATTCTGAAGTAATTTTCTTTAGGTTTCAGTTAAATGTGGCAGACAGGACAGACTCATCTATGACAGTCACAGTAAATTATGACCTCCCTCCCCCTCCACTGATATGCCTCTGATTGAAACAGAGACTGAGTTTATAATTACCTTCCTGACGACTCCAGCTCACAGATTGTGGGGTTTTGTTTTTTTTTTTGTTGTTGTTGTGTTGTTTTTTTACAGCAAATTAATTACGGACTTTGCCAGCAAATCACTCTAATGTTCTATTTCAGCATTGAGGTGAGCTGGCCAGCAGTCTTTGAAAAAGTAAGGTTAGATTATTAAGATTTAAAAAAATCAGTAAGTGAACAACAGCAAGACTATAATACACCTCTGTAGTATTTTACAGAAAAGCCCTATCTTAATTCAGTGTTGGGGAGTGGGGGGAACAAATACCCCCCAAAACTCCAATCTCTGTTACGTTGCAAGCACTGGTTATTGCTTGCATGCAAAACAACCTGTAGAACTCTACCTCCTTTCTGCAGCACACCTTGTGTGTTAATGCAACAGGGTTTTTTCCTCCCATACAGCTTTTACACTGACAAGCATCTCAGAGGTGTTTGTTTCTGCAGTTCAGCATGAGTGAACCAACAAACGGAAAAAAAACCAACAACACAAACCCAAAGGTTTGCTACTATTAACATGAAGGACAAAGAAAGTTTAAGTGGCTTGACCAAGAAGCCAAGAATATCTAGAAGTAAATACTGACTCAAAGTGCAACAACTATTTATTTTAACTACAAATAAATAGCTGGGTAGATGCTACAGTACCACCATTATTCTGGCATGTTGATGGAAAGGAGATATAGTACCCAGCCATGCATATAAAAGATTTCCTTAGCAATTCAGAGATCAAAGATTTATTCCCTTTGTGACCAGTTTCTCTTGCCCTGGTGACTATTTGAAGCACTTAATGCAATCTATCCTGGTTTAATTTTTTTTTTTTTACAAGTATTGTATAATTTCTGACACAGAATACTCTGTATTGTTTCTAGTAAAACACATGCTAAAACTCTCTGCTACAGAAATAGAAGGTACCTACTCCTCAGAGTAGGGTGTATACATGCTGTATAGCCCTGCAGCACTCACAAAGACATGGTAGAAGAATGGAGGTGTTTAGGGAAGACAACCTTTTTGCCCTACTGACAGCGTTTTCTGCAGTCTGTTTGGATATGCTCAGTAGAGCTCTGTGCTAATAAATCTTCTACTGTAATTTGATTTTCTGTATTACCTCTTTCCAGGTAACAGAAACATACTGTTGTATCAGCTGTCATCTCAATCTGAACAGCTTTAGTTAATAGCTAGATTCTGAAAACATTTGACAGGGCTTAATAGAAGCAAATACAGGTCACTCAGACTGTGAATACTCAGCCCAGGAACACTCTCCCATCCTTGTTTTGTAAGTAATTCTTCCAACTTGACTTAGCAGTGAGCTACTGCTTATAAAAGCAGCACAGCAGTACACAGAGGCAGTTTGAAGTTCATAACATGCTTCCATTTCTTTAATTAGCTCACAAAGGAAACCTTATCCAATCCTCTGCTGAAAACTTGTTTTACCTGTTATTCCTCTGCAACTTTACTCTAGAAGGCAGGAGACTTACTCGTAAGTTATTCAGTTACATTGCCTTGAGGCAGATTTTCCTCCCTTGCAGAAAGGATCATGTTTCATTAACGATCAGAACACATCACACTATCAGCAGTATCAATGCAGAAGGTAAGTTTAAGACCTGTTCAGTTGGCTGCAGTAGAGAATGATTACCCATGTATAGCTGAGCACTCCTAGAATGTGATATACATCTTACTTTTGTTCAATGAAGAGTTATTTTTTTGTTACAGTTCTGTGACCTAAATACCATACAATCAGATTAAACAGATTTGAAAAATGCAGTCAAGTTCATTTCTGGAAAACATGATCTCATTTTCTTCAATTTTGTAGTGACTGGCAAAATTGTGAAGACCCTTGATTAATGACATGTATCTGAACTCCCTTGAACAGAATTAAAATAATTGGAATATGATTTTTTTGTAAATAATGAGTTAGGTTTCAATTAATCACACCAATGGTTATGAATTTCAATAATTTAATGCTAACCAAAAGTACAAAGTAGGAAAGTTGGTGTCTCATTTATATTGGTCTTAAAAAAGAAATTCAGAGAAAGTGTTTACACTGCAGCAGACTTCAGTATTAGCACCTTGAAGAGAAGTTATTGAAGTGTTAAGACAGTGTGGCAACACTGGTATGATACTAAATACAAAACCACGTAACAGCATGTTTTCACATTTCTACACTTTTAAAAGGTTACTTAAAAAGTACATTAAACCCAGAAGTTGTTCAGTGTATTCACAGTTTGAGTAGAGATGGAATCAAGTGCTGGAGTAGAAAAAAGGAGTACGAATTATTCCGAGGCAATTATATTGCAAGTCCAAAGGCACTGACAATGCAGTACATAGTCTTATTTTCCCATCTCACAGTGCAGGTTCCTACAAATACAAAAAAAGGACATCAGAGAGAGAAAAAAGCTACAGTTATGAAATGCATATCCCTATATGCATGTTTGTAATTGCTTACATTAAGAATCTTAAGATGAAGTTTTCACAACAGCTAGGCATTTCCTATACATGACAGTTAGCATCACAGCCAAATGGAAAAAACACCAAACTCTGTGCTGTTACCCCAAAAAGTACAGCACTTGGAAAAAAAGAAAAGTATGCTGCTTAGTCTCAATGGGGCTAGCATTAAAATTGCAAGCTGAAAAATCCAACAGTTGTGTTTCTTACCATCACTGGAGTTGTCCCAGAAGCAAGAGCTTGCTGTATGTAGCCCAGCACCATTCTTTTGCATAATCACACAGGTCACTGTTAGTCAGTGGAGAAGCTTTTATTAATATAATGCTTGCATTAATTAACATTAGCTACATTGTTGCTAGCACAGTACATACACACACACACACACAGGCTTATGATTAGTTGGCAGACATTATTTTTGCCAAGATATTCACCCCACCCTGTATTCATCAGTGCACTTGACTGTTACCAGCTTTAGCAGAAGAGAAAGCTGAGCTCACCAATATACTTGAATGGCTTCCCCAGCTTTGTGAGCTGACTCAGCGTTTGTTCCACCACAATTGTTGTCCACTGGTTCACTTTGCTGTGCTGGTAGGCATTGCCACCGATCGCACTTTCTATGGCCTGGTGGTGACAAACATGTAAAATCAGCTGTGCTGTCATCAATCTGGGAGGCAGCCACTATCCCACAGAGCACTAAAGAGGAGACTCCATATCCACAGAAAAAATCCTAAATACTTCTTGTCCATACTGATTGTTGGAAATATTTTCAATTCTTAAAAAAACCTCGTGGGTCAGAGTCTGAGACAGGTATAGGGGGAATTACCATGGGTTCCATCCTCTCTTCATTTTCTGATATTTTTATTCTTTATTTGTAATTCCTACTCCCATGTATTGAAGCCACAGTCATGAAAAGGGTCTTGCACTTAAACAGTCCTGAAGAGACTGAAAAAATGCACACAACAATGGCTTATTCACATAACCTTCTACAGAAATGAACTTTCAGTAGAATAATTTTTTGGGGAAAAAAACCCAAATCACAACAAAAGACACATGCAGTTGCTGGCTACTAACAGAGCAGCAGCCTTCAGCTAAATAATCCTTTTTACTTATGATAAGTTTCCCCTTTACGATACAAAAAAAGTATATTAAAGTTGTGTGTTTTTCATAGTTACATTTTTTCCCCACAGAAACTGTTTAAAGAACAACCACAAGATTATTTCAGATTCAGAAGAGACAGGAGGATGTATTAAAGCATACATATTCAATTTACAGGGCCTGAACAAAATAGCTGGTTTGCAACAAGAAAAAAATTGCACTAGTCTAGTCTACATGAGGAATTCTGGATACAAAACAAATCTCTCTGGAAATTTTCTAGACAGGAAATTGATGTTTCTTAGCAACAAGGACAGCTTAATCATTTCAAACAAAAAAAAACCCCTCATTTCAGAGGAAAAGCATCTCAAAGAACACAGTAACATGCATGTGCAGATAGCCTATGAAACCCTCTCTATATTACTGAAACATAAAATCAACCTCTATAGGACTTAGCATACAACATCCCCCTAGAAATTTTAACAGGGATACACTGCAAGCAGAGAGGAGCATATGAAATTATTTCTATTATCTTCTGGATTTCGAATACATATCATAACTGAGGCTGGGTATCATTTCCACCTAAAGTATACACATGGGTTAAATCAACCATTATCTATACTTTGATAGTCACTTATCTAGAAATCTATCAGATTTTCTTGAATGCTTTTTAGCACATAGCATATAACATACTATATGTTCACACCAAGAGAATGAAAATTTTAGCTTACCTCTTTAATGATGCTACTAACTTCATCAACAACAAAGGTAGTCTACAAAAAAAGTAGAGTTTTAAATAATTAGTGTATACATTCTTCTGTTTACAGAGCTCAAGACTGGTTAATAAGAACATGCACTAGAAGTTTAATTTATCCTTGTCAGATTTCTTGCAAATCCAAAGATACTGAGTCTTCCTTTATTTGTTGACACATACTCTGGAGCTCCCTGAAACCACCCAAGTTAGCATTCTTAGCAAAGTAATGAAAAGTAAGAGAAAAAATAATATTGGCTGCCCTTTTGAATCCAAGTTTTCCATTTTAATTTGAAAGTACTTTAAAACAATATGCATAGCACTTCTGTACATGTATATTCTCATTTTACAATATGCATTAATATCCCCAGTTCACTGAGCAGGGTTGCAGAGAGAACCTCAGTGTGCAGACACAGCCTATAGGTAAATGAAACTGATGTCACCAGGGCACCGACCTGGACAAAATATGAATTCACAGCTCAAGGAAAAGCTGTCACAACAAGCTCAGCTGGGGACAAAAAGAAAACTACCCCTTGGAAACCAAAGGGGAAATGTAGGTTGTGGGACTTCCCACCACCACCTTCAGCCTTCTCTCCAGCTCCAAGGAGTAGCACCAGGAAAGGTGACAGAGAAGGCCCCAACATTTTACTAATCTTAACACTACTTCCTCTTTTCTTCTAGGGTTAGTGTGTTTTTCCGTTTCAGTCCCTCAGCCATTATTGCCTCTCACATCAGGTGGTTAAAACAAGGTGCTGCCAGGGGCAGCCCAACCACCAGGATCCCACACGGCACCTCCCAGCCTCACCTCATGAACCAGAAGAAAGGAATCAGCCAACAGAAACACACACAGCAGCAAACTAATTAATTTCAGAAGACTGAATAAGGATTTCAAAATTAAGCTAATCAAGCATACATTGACTGAGTTTTCATTCGGAGGTCTATCAGCTTCTCCAGCCAGCCAGCACATGTAACAGCACAACTCGGGTGTGCAGGCAGGACATAGTTACACCCACTCGGGAGACTTCAACATTACTTTCATAAACTTCTGGTCAGAAGGAGAACAGTCCAGTCAGCTGCAATGACACGCAACCCTCAGAGAGATGCAAGCAGCCAAGTGTGCTGGGAGAAGAAACAGCACATGCTGGGAGATGTGCAGACAATGCCTTTTCTGTAACTACGCAGAGGCACCAACTTCCTCACACGCTTCCCTATTTTTAAAGGGTTGTATATGATGTGGAAAATTGGCTTTTATTTTCAGCTTATTGACTTTGATTTGATTTTAATAGGCCTCATTTGTTTTCATGGTACTGGATTTTACAGGTGCTCACATTTAAGGTGCACCCTTGTATTTAACCCAGTGCAAAGAGCCACACATGCATGTAAGAATTTGGTTCTAAAGTTTTTATTACTTCTTGAACCTATCCCTTTTTTGGGATGAGAGCATAAATGGATTTAGATATATGAAATAATGGAACATAAATGTCCTGACACCCAGCTCTGTAGTTCGCATGCTCTAAGTTGCTTAATAACACAACACTATTCCATCCGTTTGTAAGATTATAAAACAACTTTTTAAATTAAAAATAAAGGGGAAAAAAAATCAGGAGCTGTGTGATTGCCCTGCACTACCCTTCTGGCACATTAAAAGCAGACTTTCACGTTTCCAACGCCTTGTTTAAAAGGGGCGTTCCCAGGGGAAAAAAAACCCAAACAAACTGCAAAGCAGCATTAAATTTAATTCTGGAGACATTTCTGAGAACAGCCGTAAGAATGATGTTCAAATATGTTAATTATCTGGTTTTTAAAAACATCTCTCCCTGTGTAAGGCAGGCCAGGCCCTGCACTCGGGACAAGGCTTTCAGCACAGCACAAGCCCGACACACCTTCCCCCCTGACACCGCTTCGCTATTGTCTCCCCACGCCACAACGCAGCTGCGGGAGAGCAACGCAGCGAATCATCACAGCTCGGAAAAAACCGCCCCTCTGCAGGAGCAACACTTGCCCGACAGTCACGTAGCACAATGAAGAAAACGACCCCCGATCTGGCCAACTTCGTGTCTCCCTCAGGGGGTGCAGAGAGAGCAGTGTCCCGCCTACAGCTGCCTCCCCGGACCTTCCTTCGGCACACACAGCTGACCCACCCCCGGGCACCCCGCGGGCTGGGGACGGGTCAGACAGACACCCTCCGTGACACCCCCCGCCCCGTTACCTCCTCCCCGGACTGGAACTCGTCCATCTTCCCGCCGCCGACGCCCCGCGCGCCGCAACCGACACCTCGGCCCCTCCGCGCCTGCGCACTGCGCGCGGCGCGTCCCGGGCGCGTAGCAACGCAGAGCCACCCAAGATGGCGCCGTTGCCATAGCGACGGCGCGGAGGGGCCGGGCCCGCCCGGAGCCCCAAAGCCCGGGCCCAGAGTGAGGTGGCTGCTTGTCGCCGCTATGTGCTTCAGACAGCTTGTATGTCGCTGGGTTGCGGTCACTAACCGCTTGTGATCACTGGGCGTGCCTGCGGATGCACCCGAGAGGTGGATCTGCATCTTGGTTACAGACACAGCTGGAGATGAAGGCCGTGTCACGTATGCCCAGGGACTGAAAAAAGTCACGGAAAGACACGGGGAATATGTTAATTCTTACAGCTGTAAGCAGAACCTGTTATTTTCACCAGCCAGAATCAGAATCTGGAGAATTAAGGGCACGCTTTCAACAATTTATGGCTTTTATTTGTGTGAGCGTTGTGTTTACAGATTGCCAAGATTGCTGATGAACCCAGCCTCTGAGAGAGGAAGTATGCAGTGGAAGATGCTGTTCAGGTTCAGAGGGGCCTGGGTGAGCTAGATAAATTAGTCTGTATAAAGGAGAAAATAACTTGGTGGGGCAAGCACAAAGGCCTGTGCTGAGGCAGGAATAACCAGCTCTGTAAACGCAGACAGGACACCACAGCTACATTTGGTAGCTGTTCCGTAAACAACAGGGTAGGGAAGTGTATTAGGTTGACTTACCTCCATCTGTCATACGATGCTGCTGTTAAAAAAGGGAGATGCCATACTAGGATGTGTAAATGGACATACATCTTGCAGGCCATTCCCACGGTGTTCTGTGCAGTGAAGTCTCACAAGCAGTGCTGTGTCTGGTGCCAGGAATTGTATTTCAAGGTCATGAGAGACTTACAGCCTCTGGCTGCAGGTTTACAGACAGGCCTCAGCTGTGGCCACCTCCCTGAGCCACCTGCTCCTGTGTCTGTTGAAGAGGGTGACCCTGACTGATCAGGTCTATGGGAAGGCTGAACAAGTGGGGTTTGTTTAGAAAAAAAGAATAAAAGGATTAAACTTGGTTATGTTCTTAGTATCTACAAAATACTGCAGCAGTTTTACATGTCCAGAGGTGAGAGGGAAAAATACAATGAGATAAAAGTGTGACAGTTAAGGCTTTGGTTAAATAGTAGTGGAAAACATGCAGTAAGGCTAATGTTCCTTAGCCCAGCTTTGTGATACTATAAATCTGTTGTCATGGGTAGTTACAGTCCTCGGGTTATTTATGGTCTTTCACTTAGTTAAAGGCTCAAATCCAAATATTCTTTGTTGTTTTAGCTCTGTGCCAATTGCTTTCTCTTCAGTGACACAGTTGAAGAAAGTGATTAAACTTGACAGGCACAGGTGGAGGTGTTTGAACCTGTTTAACTTAATGAGGTTATTGGATGCTATTTTGAACTTCATTACTCACACATGATTGTACAATAGTTTGAATTGGGATATCCAGTCCAAATCCTATTTTAGTTGTTATCTGAGATCAGATTTCCAATTGTGAGGTAAAACAGTTTTCTTTTTTTTGAAGATGCATAAAAAATGAATTATTTTAAGTTGTTGTTTTTTTTTCTCTGGTAGTTGCTTTGTCATTCAGACCTGAATGGAAAGCTTTTGTTTCCAGGATAAAACTGTTTATGATACAAGCAGGGTTTTCTGTGTTAGTGCTGGGGACATTGAGGTTAGTAGAGTTTTCACATCTGTAGTATCAGAAAAAGAAATGATGTATAACTGAAAGCCACTTCTCTTCCTGTGTGTAGCTGGAAGACTGAGCATATTTTGATGATATCAATCAGCTTTTATAGTCTCTTCTGTTTAGACTCTTTTTAATGCTCAACTCATGTGTTTTAATGTTAAAATGAAATAAGAATAACTTATCTTTGATTGCTAGTTGCTGTTGCTGGTAACAACACCAGAGACTTGGCAAAAGCTGTCATAAGAGTAGAGCTCTTCCTTGAGTGTACTTTTAGCTGTTTTGGGGATGCTCCTCTGTACTTAAGTCAGTCTAATTTTGGTGTGCAAAGGAAGGAAAGGGGGCGGAGAACAACCACCAGTTCAAGTTAAGGAAAGACAAATAAATTATAACAGCACTACTCATTTCCTAAAAGCAGTTTGCTTCCACGCATCTTTCTTTTATGGCTGCTGAAAAGGTAAGGACATATTTTTAATATGTTCTGAATGACATTGCACAGGGGGATGCATTTTTAATTACTGGAATGGTATTTTTTAGACTAAAAAGTTTTAATGGAAAGACCACAGCTAGAACGTAGAAAAAAAGTTGGTTTGTTTTTTTTTACTTTAAGTGCAGTTTTTTAAAGTTTTTAAAATCACAAGACATAACTTTGGTAAAACATTATTTAAAAATTATTAATAATTTGCATGTGTGTATGCAAGGATGTGAAAATTAAACTGTCAAAACCAGGTAGTATAAAATAACACTTGTAATTTTCTTAACTAGGAATAAATGTATGTCACTGTCCTCTGCATAACAGAAAAAAAGACATAAATTCTGGGAGCTTTTTGTAATAATGTTTACTCTTAACCTTCTTTATCTGTATTCTAGTTGTGTTATTCTTCTGGGTTAATGGTGGAGTAATCCAATTATCTCAAGTCAATCGAGGCTGTGACTTTAAAAGATCGGTTTACTTATACTTGGTTAAGTGTCATTATTTTGCTTATGCTGAAGGATCTGAAAGGAGATCAGTAATACATTACAAAAATTACAAAACTGCCTTGAGAAAAAGTAGCTTGCTAAATCAGGCATTTCTAAATTCAAAACTTTATTTAAAAAAAGTAGCTACCTTTTGCAAATTTAATCTTGTCCTAGGTAGACCTTTTGATTTATGTTCAATTTCATAATTACAAACTATTTTAGCCCGATACAAAAGAAAGAAGCATGATCTTCTGAGATTGCACTGTGTGTCTGCCTCCCTCTCCTAAGATGTGACTGTGTTGGTCATCCCATCTCCCTTGCTTTGAGACTGCACATGATAGTTACAGAAAGCTATTGATTTATTTGCAAGGTGCCTGACACTGGTTTATTTTAAATATGTAATTTAAAATAATGCTTGAACAAATTATTTTATGTGAGCTTTGTGCTGAAAAGGAAGAAGTGTCATGGTGTCAACCTCATAAGGAGGTTGATGTTGCTTTTGATTTTACATACGAGATGCTTGGCTTTGAGGTTGTCTGACCCTGTGAAACAGCTAGCTTGATTCAATGAGTAAACATGAAAGAAAGGTGTTTGTGAAGGTTTTTAAGATTGTTTTTTTTCCTGTCAAGGAGGGTCATTACTGAAAATACTTTTCTACTGATGCCAAAAGACTAATCTACTGCAGGCAGCTTCAGTATTAGAAAAGCTCTTCTTTTACAGTGGGAGAGAGCTTTTTGGTCCAATTTGAACATCTCTGTTCACACCTGTGAAGTGATTGCAAGTTCAAGTCTGTTACGGGGCACAAGTATTATCTCCCTTTTGGGAGATAGTTCTTTATTCTTAAAGCTACCTCATCTAGATTTTGAGTTATCTTTGAACATGCAAAAAAAATTGATAGAACAGAATGATTGTCTGAACTTAAATCTTCATGAATATTAAAAACACCCCACAACTATTGGAATATCCAGGTAATATTGATAGAGCTGCTGGCTACATGGATTTTAAGCTTTATTCTGTGCAGCCTGGATGATCTTGCCCAGTGGTGAGAGTCACGGAGGCTTTTTGTCTCTGTGCATAGTGGAGATACTGTGGGACACAGGGCCCCTGCCACTTCTCTATGCAGCAGGTTTGTTCCGTTGCTGGATGCCAGAAAATGATGCTAGTCTTTCCATCTTGGTCCTTTTGGCTGTGTACTGCTGCCATTGGATTCAGTGCTTATGGTTTGCCACTGTGAATAGAATATGAAGTGCAGCAACAGGCCAACTGGTTAGTGTGATGGTGTTTGCACTGTCACTGGCAGGCTGGAGTCAAATGCCCTTCTGAAGAATCCTGCCCTGGCTACAGTAGAATCTGTGTCTCCCAAGGGGTATAGCGGCAAGCAAGACAAAGTGGAAACAAGGGGAGGATCTAAACTATTCCTTTGCTCACGCAATTTAGATTGTGCAAGCCTGAATAACTGAAAAAGTAATTTAAAAAAGCAACCATATGCATTTCTAAATAAGATTCTGTATGCCCCCAATATTTTTCATACACTATTATGTCATTTGAAATCCAGTTCCCAAAACAGGCTTGAAATATGGGAAACTTCGTGCTCGTCTGTGAAAAAGAGAGGTAGTCCCTTTTTAAAGAATTTGAAGGAGATATCCAATACCGTCTACTTCTATGCTTGCTTATCTGCAGATGTTGCTCTTAGTAACTGTTTTACAGTGGCATGTTTTTAATAGCTTTAAGATGTTTATATATTTTCTTTAAGATCACTAGAGCAGTTTTATTGCATCCA
>NW_009953483.1:2257816-2264311 GCF_000747805.2 Chaetura pelagica | reverse complement strand
TGTAGATATGCTAGCCTTTGGAAATGCTAGGAGTTTTTAGAAAGCACAACTTAATGCTCCAATGGGTGGTTTGGTATCCTGTATAGTGCAGAAGTTCCTGAGTTTGCACTGTCTGCTTTTTCAGATTGTATTGGCTTGGATGGCTTGAAACATGATCATCAATTCTGGGAGGTATTCTTGAGGTATAAGATGAAAGCAAATGAAGGATGTGAGGGCCTTTGGAAATGACATATATTGTATTTAAAAATTGCTCAGGCTTTATAGGTTTCATTTGAGTCATTTCCTGTGAAAATGCAGTTGGTAAGGAAATAAAATATGATTATGTCTATCTCTGTCTCTTTTGTTTCCACAGGAAACCATTTTTAATTTTTTTTTTTTCTCCTTTTGTTAACACTGCTTCTATGAAATGCTTTGTCCTTTTGGTGTCTGTTGACCCATTTCATTAAAAATATGAAAGAATGGAATACATACCATTTATAAACACAAATTATCACCTCCTGGTTTTTTGTTTGTTTGTTTTAATGAGAAATTAAGTAACTTAATTGGGATGAGTTGTATGTAAAATGATTCCCTGCACCAACAGAAATACATTATCACATATATATATATGAAGTTTTGGTTGTCATTTTTTTAAAAAAAAGCTTAAAACTTGCAGTGTTTTATCATAATGATCCAGCAATTCAGATAGTTGGTCAGATTCTCAACTGTACAAAAAATGTGAAGCTGTATAGTTGAGTGTTTGTAGACCATATGGTGACACTGTCTGAAGAACATCTTAATACCCCTCCTGTATCTGAATTAGTGCATGAAAGGTCTGAGGATAGCAAAATGTGGTCTTAACATACTATTTGAAATGTCTTGAAGAGATAATAAGGTGTATTCTTTTTTTCCCTAGGCCTGGAAATCCCAAATATACAAGACCAAATAATAATTTTAAAAAAACATTCCCCAACTGCTTTACACCATCTCCTGGTAAATTGTCCCTCCATCTGTTGACAGTTACATGCCTATGTAGGACCTTGCTGCAAGCTCTCATCTCTTTTGGAACCACGCTCAGCAAAAGAAGAAAAAATAAAAGAACAAGAAGTTATTTCATGTGAAAAAGACAAGACTGCTGTGACCTTGCATAACTGTTCATGTTCCCTCGGTAGCATAGACACATACATAAATGATTACTTGTGTGAAAACAGACACAGTTATTTTACTCTTCAAGGGTATGACACAGTGAAACGTATCACCGATCAAGTAAAAGTGCAGGCACTTTGTAAACATTCAGACTACATTATACTTTCTAAATTATTATCCGTTGTTCTGGATGTAATAGAACCGTAGGATAGAAGTCCATAAAATAAGTGAAGTTTGGTGAAAATGGCCTGTGAATTTAATCTAAACTTCCTTAAGGAATTGGAACGAGAGGCTGTTCTGGAAGTCCTATACCGTGACCAGACTCTGAGAAAAACAGAGGAGGAAAGAATAAGGTATCTGCTGTTCCCCTGTTCCTCTATTTCTATTCCATTTTTTTTTTTATTTTTTTTTTTTTTTCTTCTCAGAAGTACTTTTCATCCTCTTTGCTGTCCTTCCAAATATATTTTTTTCACTTCTTGTTAGCTAATTTTTTTTATTTTTTGGGAAGATTGAAGGTTATCCATGGCCTCTTGGATTTACTCTTACTATTATCTACTGTACAATAAAGATGAGCAAATACTGTTCAGTGAATAATCTACTTGACAAATTTACTTCTAGCCTTCATAGAAAATTCAGTTGCTGCCTGTGTTTTTCCTGTGAAAGTTTTACGGTATTCTCATAATATTCCTGTGTATGCATATATAGTCCTGGTAACACAGAACATGCTTATTCCTGGGTTATTTAACTTACACTGTGCCAAATCTGGAGTTAGAGATAATTGGATACCTGCTCAGTGTGCTGAATCCATCTCTGTCCCTTCTCACAAACAAGCACATCACACTGTCTCAGAGGTTGTTGCTAGTGTCAATAGGTGTCATTGGTTAGAAAAATTTTTAATTGCTTCACACTATGCAAGCATCTCAGTTGTGAAGGAAAGGGACAATCCTCCAGCATTTTATTTGCTTTATAGCAGTGCTAGAGCAAGCATTTCCTTGAACCTCATATCTTGCTTTGTTACACTGCATCCCCATGCAAAACAGGGTATTTGTGTTGCCAAGTTAGATTTTTTTTGTCACCTCAATGTAGAAACTTAAATTTGCTCACAGCAAATATTTATGTCAGTATTACTGAATGTATTAAATCATTGTGAAATCTAAGTAAAGGGTTATAAAGAAAGTCTAAATGGATTAGAAAATCCCCAGCAACTGTTGATGATGTCACTAATAAAAACATGGATCTTGATTATTGGTACATGTAGTGGAAGCAAAGTCAATGAAAGGGAGAGGTTTTGATACTTTGGTCTGTGGGTTTTATTTAACTTTTAGATTATGCATTTGTTATTATTATTTTTACTTGATAGAAGGTTTGATTCTTGGATAAGTTTGATTTAAAAAAATTATAAAATGAAAGGGAACACCATTTACTCTGAGCTTTTTTCTTTTTTTATGAATATGTGAACACTCGCATATACAAGTTCAGTGCCCTGCCCTGAGTGTGCATAACTGACACAAACAGAACCTTTTTATGCTCGACTATTTCTGTGTTTGCATGCACAGATGTGGTTGCATACACAGACACACTGCAAAAATGCTGTCTGGAGAGGACTTCAGACAGTCCTCAGTGGGGATCAAACCTCAGAGCTTGTCTCCCACTAGTAATGCTATTGTGCAACCAGGTATTAGCTTATGACTTACATGGGGGTTTTGGTCTATTTAAGTAATTTATTGATACTTATTTCTTCTTCTGGGGGAACTAGGAAACTGAAACAGCAGCTGCAGCAGCTTCGGTGGAAAGGGGCGAGAAATCTAAGCCATGAATACCAGGAGAGATCTTGTGCTCGCTGTCAGAAATCGCTTGGGCTATTGATGAACAGAGGTGCAGTGTGCAATGGGTGCAGCCATCGAGTGTGCTCGGAGTGCCGAGTCTGCCTGAATCCCTGCCTTTGGAAATGCACTGTCTGTTATGCTCATGGGTAAGAAATTTTACCAGTCACAGGGAGTGCTGTTTTGTACTGGTTTATACTGGGTTTGTGCGTATCTGTTGCTTTAAATAATGAATGAAACCAAGTGTAGGTTGGAATGAAAATGTTGGATGAAGGACTTGAAGCAATGAAAATGATGGGAATTTTGCATTACACTTTGTGTAGTCAGGATCTCCCTTCCTGTATCTAGCAAAATGGATCCTCAAGGTAAGCCAGAGGTATTGTGGCAAAGATGATAAAGCACTAAAAGGGAAAGGTAAAAAGTTAACTTTAATTTTCCTCCTCTAGATGCCTCCCTCCACTTCCTCTTCTTTTAAATTGTTTTCCAGTTATTTGGTGGCCACAGTGGAAATCCCCTATAGAGAGCAGCTAGTTAAACTACCGTTTGTAGTGCTGTGTACCCTTAGTTATTTAATAAGCTTGTCTGGGTATTAAATGGTAAAACTAGGAAAGCACTATTTAAATTAATTAAAAGACATTTTTACTTTTTTCTTGAGGAAGTCACTTTTTTGTCTTACTAATATAGAGGAACTCTACAGCTGTCCTTGAAATTCTCTTTATACCAAAGAGACAGCACTTTTGTTCTTGTTTATTCGTGATACAAAGTCCATTTAAAACCAGTCAGACGCCTTCTGTTGCCTTCAGTGAGCTTTGCAAAACTATAAATCTCAAGAGAGACAGGGAGTGCAGCATTGTGGTAAATGCTACTCAGTACCTTTTGTTTACCCCAGTGTGGGAAAAACTGGGTGACTAAGAAACATAAGAGCTGCTTTTCCAGCCCTGAGCAAGCATAATTTTGAGTCTTGGTTACCACTGGAGTATATTTTCCTGAAAAAACGTTAATCCTAATCAGCAATACTGAGATTGTCTTCTAGACACTAGGGTCATGTTTGTAAGGAACATGCTTTAACACCTCCGTGGAAGAGCCTGCAGGGATAGCTGAATGCTTATTGTTTATAAAATAAGAAATTTAAAGCCCCACATGGACTGATGAAGTTTCTATCTTTCAACTTGAAGAGGCATCTCTTACCTGAATGGAGTTAGTGCAGTGTGGTTTTTAAATTAATCCTGTCTTTAGGAATCTAGAGAGGCATTTGCTTTGAAGGAGGTTCATCTGTTTTACCTGTCAAAGATAGTTCTTTATCAGCTTCATTGTCACACTTTTTGTCATAGCTTATCTTAATAATATTTACCCAAAAAAAAGTTATTTCCAGATCTGTTTTCATCCTGTGAGTGGTCAAATCATCACATGAGCCTTTGCAGAACTGGAGGTGAAATTCTGGGGAGATAACCATGAGCAGTGGCAAGAACATAAAGGGAGGGCTAGAGATGAGGATTGAGGGACTACCAATGCAGAACCCTTGAAGATCTAGTGCAACCAAAGATTTCAGAGATTTATTAGTTAATAGATCTCTGTCCAAAGTAATTAAGTATCTTGTCTCAAATTTATTTTAACCTAATTTTCAAACACAACTCTGCTCAGTTATGCAGAAGGATCAATGGTTAGACATGTAAATAAATAGTAAAATCTGCACAGTCAATTTTGTGAATATTTTGCATTGCTACATACAGAGGTGTATTTTAAATGTCTAAAATCAAGCCACAGAAAGAACTAACAACAACCTACCTACAGTTTGTCAATTTTAATACAGAGTAAGGTGAGATGTGAAATGGCAGACCTGAGGGTTTTGTTGCCTGGCCTTTGGTGGATATCAATATAGCTCTTGTGTTTAGAGGTTTTGCTTTCTTAGGGAGTCAAGCCCTACATGAAATTACTGTCTGTATGTTGTTGCCAATTTCAAGCAAGTTTGGCAGAGGGAATGGTAATAAAGATATTAATTTCATAGAAGCAAAATGAACTACTGGGTAGAGAAGGAAGTTTAGCAGGGCTTGCACTGAGGAAATTTTTGTGGTGGGATCTCACCCTATAATAAACATCAGAAAATCCACACGGAACAGATATTATATATACCCTAAGAGCTGGTAACACATTTAGATGAGAATTTGTACCCTGAAGACTCCAGGGAATCCTCTCCCAAGTTAAATATTTTTTTACCTCTTTAATAACAGGTGAGTTCAGATTTCAGACTTCATCTAATTCAGCTGGGGACAACAAAATGCAAGAGTCAATCTGCTGAAAATCTGTTTTTGATAGACCTATTTAGTCTGATAATATTTTATACTTGTTAATCAATTCTTTTCTCATGCTGTGATCCTGGTGTCTGTGTATGACATGGGCATCATTGATGTTAGCCTTCACAAAAAGGAGAGGGTTGGGCCCTGAAGTCATCACACCATCAGGGTTGTGGACCTCAGTGCTCCCCAGCAGCCATCCCAAGTTCTGCTTGGGAGCATATCCCCTGTCATTGACTTTCACTGCTCCTCAGACTAGGCTGCAGATGTAAACACAAGTGCCTGGGGCTGTTAGTCAAGTTGGTTGTATAGACTGGAGTGGACCCGGTTCTCCTGGCCTCAGAGCAATGCCTAGAGCAGTGCGTACTGCTTTCCATGGGCAGTCCTACATAGAAAAAGGAAAAAGAAGATAATGGAGGTGAGGAATACTTTGTTTGCAGACCCTTAGCAAAATCAGTGAATGGAGTGTGCAGTCATGAAATCCTAGTTTTATGGGAGGATTAAGAAGTATTGCTGGATTGTTGCATGTTTATCAAACATTTGAAGACATACACTTTGGAAAATGTTGATTCAAATGTCTTTTGCTTGTTTTTCAGAGATGTGAAAGTAAAGGCTGGTGAATGGTTCTTTGAAGAACGAGCAAAGAAATATCCAGGTGAAGGTAACTGCTGGAACAGACCATAAACTGCTGTGTAATGTGTATCCCTCATCTAAGTGAAACCCAGCACATAGTCTGCCACTGAATTTAATGTTTCTTTCATTTGGTGAGAGATTTTTCAGAAATTAACATACTAATAAATAAAAATGAACACAAACTAGCAGAATGCATTTAAGAGTATAATTTATTTTCTGTGAGTAATAATAAAATTGCTGCCCATCTCAATTTGAATTAATGAGCTGGTAAAAGGCTTCTAAAAATGACGTGAAATAAATATAGAAACTTTAAAATATATGTTCAGGAAGGAAGTTATCTTGCATCCATTGCTTGTCAAATTTAAAACTTCATTTGTTTTCACTGTGAAAGTTCTAACGCTTGAAGAAATGACGTAATAGAATTTTAAAAACTGTAAATAGCTGTAAATCGACAGGGAGGTAAAAACTATACTGCTTCTTTACTTTCGGCCAGCTGTCCCATTGCCTTGTATTCAGTCTTTTTAGAGCAATCGAAAATGCAAAGCCCTAAAAGAAATTACAGTGGATGTGGATTGATTGCCCTATGGGGAGAGTTTTTCACCAACCAAGGGGCTGATGGTCTT
>NW_009953483.1:2217848-2257770 GCF_000747805.2 Chaetura pelagica | reverse complement strand
AGCCACCATTTCACTTTGTGCCTCGCTGCAGCTAATTGTTTCAGTTTCGATTCCAGTACCCGTGTGGTATGAAGAGCACTGAACCTTAATTATCTCTTGGGAAACTTGAATAGGAAGAAGTTTATAAAGGGAAGAATATAATCGGGCACATTTTGGTATTCACAAAAGACAGCGGGTAGTATGTTAAGAAGCTGAGCCACATTTCCTCCTAAACCAATTTAGAATTTGAAAGAGTTCACTTAATTCCATGCTAGCTAACATGATTTCTGATTTTAATATATTAATTGACTGATCTTTTAAAGCACAGTTGTATTCCATAAAGATTGTTAATAATTTTCCCTCGTATTCTTTTCAGCAAGTCTAAAGCTGGTATTTTTAACATCTCTCACAGTTATTGGAAAAATGCTGTATTGTTCTCAGACACTGAATCTGGTATTGCAAGATATAAACTGTCCCTCTTTCTAGTTAAAAAAGTGAGTTCTCACCTTGCATTATCAAAGCTTTGTGGGTGCTGGAAGCATTTTTGCTTAGTTAGTCTATTAGTAATGCTGTTGAAATCACAAAGATCTAAGGATATACAGAAGATAAGTCTGCAGGGAGAAATACGTTTTATTTAGTTCCTTTTGATCAGAACAACTTATATAATTAAAGATACTAAAAAATCTCACACTTTGCAACACAGCAGCCGTTGTAGCTAGATATCCTTCAAGCCTGGAGAGACAGTGCCCTCTTTTGGTTTGAAAATATAACAGAAGTGAAATAGTGTCTCTAAAATACGTTTAACTGAAAAAGTACATGTTATAGTGAAGTTTTCTCATATTGCAGAGTTAAAAAAAAAAAGCTACCTCAGCATGCTTTTTAGTAATTTTGTGTAGCTTCTACCTAAGAGTAAAATTAATATATTTTCATAAAAGTTGTATGTTGCTTTTACAGACTAATGAATTTAAAAATGTAAGAAATAATTTAATTATGCCAATAAATCGAGATGCCAAATACTACTTTAGTAATAACAGAGCATTAAGTCTGGAAATCTAATTGAAATTTGTAACAACAATAACTGAATTATTGTTTCTACCGTCACTAAGATCTGCTACTTATATGTAAGTAATAGGTTATAATTAATAACATCTTCAGCAAAGCATGGATCACATGCTACTTGTTGTGTTTGGAATGATTACTGATTAAAGCCACTTCAGGTATTTTCAATCAGCCACTTGTTACATACATTTAGCCTTTCTGTTTGCAATCACTCAGGAGCAAACTGCATTTTTATGTCTCCTTTGTTTCTGCCTGATGGAGCCCTTGGTGTTCTTTACATCATGTGGCTGCTCACCTGAGGAACGTGACAGGGTAGCTATTTCCCCCCAGGGGTGGCTGTAGCAAAGGGGTTTGCTCGTATTTGTGAGCTGGTCACATGTTTTCATGACTGTTCAAGTCTCTAGTAGGAAAAGTGAAAAGAATTTTTCCTAAGATGAAGAGATTACCACATGTCACTCTTGTACATATTTTCAAGCCTTCCACAGTGTTTGAGGCTCATGATTGAAGTGTGCTTCAGCACAGTGGGGCTGTGCACTACATGCCTCCTGGACCTCAGGAAGCTGAGGGCACTTAGCAGCCTGTAGGAGTGGGCCTGTTTGCATCTGTACATCATTGTCCTCAGCATTTGTGAAGAGCTGGTCTGCATGTGTCACCTGTGAGAGGGGAAGGTGTAATTGTGATATAATTTGTGATACAGGAGAGACTTGCATGTTGCTTGGCATGTACACTGATATGTCAGGTAGGGGTTTTCACTCCTGGCTTGCATGAGCTTCTGCAAATAAAGGCCAGTTTCTGAAGTGGCACTGATTTAAAAAAGCATTATGCAGGTGTTAGTAGCTGTTGTTGTTGATAAATGACCTTTGGGTGATCTTGTTTCTCCTTCACAGGCAGACATGAAACAGTTGGTGCAAAGCTCTTGAAATCTTATCAGAAACTGAGGTAAGACTTGTAAAAGGACAAGTGGTCCTAGGACACTGGGAAATTGTATAGGCAATATATTGTATGTTATAAACTGGCCACCAGTTCATGTTTTGTTTTGTCTATTTTTTTTTTAAATTTTGAAAAAGGAATTTCAATACTTTTGGAGTACAAATGATAGAAGCATAGAAAATTTACCATTTTTATCTCTCAGCCATTCCTAGAAAAGGTCTTAAGTACAAAAGAGAGTACTATGTTTACAGTGATGGCTCCTTATTTACTTGAAATGAAGAAATGTGGAGTTTTTTTTATAGGATCTGCTTACATTTTTTTGCATACTTGTTTACACCATTATCTTTCAAATTTACACATTACTTTTGAATGATAAGATACAAAAATGATATACTAGCTGTAATATCAATAACTTAATTATTTCCTCAATGGGAGATATTGCTGATTTTCTAGCTTTAGACTAAGTCGTAGACAAGAAACTCTGTGTTCAGGAAGGTGTGTCTGGTTACTGAAACTTAAGTAAAACATCCAGTTTACACTGAATAAATACTTTTACTTGAGGGCTAAGCATGAACGTACTGAAAATGTTGCCAGTGATGTATAATGAAATATCAGTCTACTTGAACTGGAAAAAAAGCCAACAACAAAGATAAGATACAAAAAATGGTCTTGATTTTATGATAGTTATCTATTGAAACATAGCTGCATAAAACAGAAGCTTACAGTCAGCTAGCTATGATCCTAACCATGGCTGCATAAGGATGTGGTAAAAGAAAAAGAAAATAAAAAAAGAAGTTTACTGGCTGCTTCTAGGGTTTGTAATTGTGCTGTTATCAAACTCAGTCAGATAACTTTTTAATTTTTTTCACAAAAGCTATTTACAACAAATGAAAAGGCTGGAATGCTGTAAAGGGGTCCTAACAGCTCTGGGCCAGGGCAAGGACAAATCCTTTTAGTGTTGAAAATAAAGATGACTGTTTTCTGAAAACATCTCTGAAACAGAGGTGGGGTGTGTTACACTGGAGTTGTGTTGTAACAGTCAGGACAGGGACTGTAATACTGCCATCTATACAGAAGTCTAGGAAGCCTGTCCCAAATTAGGCCTTCCTGATTGTTTTAAATTAATAATTCTGCCTACACCAGCCCAAGATTGGGAAGATAGTAGTCCTAATTCTTACAAACATGTAATAAGCTTGTGCTGCAACTCTTTAAGACCCAGATCTTCAGATTGCGGGAAAGCAGGTAATAAGTATACTGTGCACAAATGTGGTTTATTTATCTATATATTAGCTGAATGTATTAATTGTTTCACTGTTTATTGTCTCTTAAAGTTCTAGTAACATTTCTGTTGTTCCTCCGACTCCACCTCCTTTCACAGCAAGCAACATGACAGTAACTGTAAGTATCTGCAAAATATATGTATGCACAGACCTCTTAGAGTGCCATCCATATGAAAAGGCCAGCCACAGAAATGCAGTAATTAGCAACTGCTGTAGCATCACCTTGCAATGTAAATGCTGTTTTAAGTTCCTGTAATTTTTTTATATGCTGTGTTGGTAGTAGGAGGGAGAAATCAGAGTCTATAATGAGGGATGTTTGCAATTAGTTTTCAGTTTTTGAGGGGAGTGATTAACCCTCTCTAATGGTTTTTGGTGCCTCACTACAAGGAAGGCTGGACTGAGATCTCCTGAACCTATGATATTCAGTAGTCATTTATAAAGAGATCATTCCATATGTTACTCTCATTACTGAGTGACAAACAGTTAATATGATGGTTGCCTTTGCATTACAATTTTTAGTGGACAGAATAGGATGCTATGGCTGAGAACTCTTTGAAATCACACTAAGGTACTGTTTCAGTTCATTTTGGACTGAAATGAGGCTCTGGTTTCAAAACCCATTGCAATTCTGTAAATATTCTAATATATGCATACCTGGAGTTTGATCAAAACTCTTTGATTCAGAGGCTCAAGAACATCTGTAGTAGTAGTAGCATTAAATATGTTACAACAAATCAGTGATGTAATTAGTTGTATTTATGAAATTGCTATTGACATCTCCCTACAACAAGTTCCACTTGCATATCAAAGAATATGGAACCAAAAAGGTTGTTTTCCCTCTTTGTACATTAGTGTGACTGTGGTCAACCATGTCAACGTGTCCTCGGATGTATTTGTCTTCAGAAGAGAGGAAGGGGCTGCAGCCTTACCATCTGATTGTTATGTCTGTAGATACATGATTGTGATAGCTTTAAAACAGCAGATACTGTGTGTTTTCTTACTCTTGGCATCTCCCATTTGCAGGAACTCAGCCAGTCAAAAAGTTTTAATAAATCTGTGGAAAACTTGTTTTTGTCTCTCACAACACATATAAAAAGTAAGTAGTTTTCACTGCTTTGTCATTCTAGACTAACATAGTCAAATGTTTTGATTTTTTTCTAAAATGTTGGCCAAAAAATAGTTATAAACAAAAGGTAATGAGTAATGGCTGAAGTGACTAAGGCCAAGACTGAGTCAACTTGAAAAGCAGAACAGTAAGTCTAATTCTCCTTCAGTATTTTGCTCGTTGTTTAACAAACTGATGATACCAACCCAGAATGCCTTTCTTGTAAAGATGTGAAAAGACTGTATAATTTTAATTTTAAGTTTACTGGGTGTTCAGATGCAGTATATTTAACTCACGCTAGTACAGCTTAATAACCATTTTCTCTCGTAGTGATCTTTGTGTTACCTATCTGCCTGAACCCCAGCAGACCCTCTCAAAGAATCTATCATGTAATGGAAGTAGTTTAACATTTTCATTCACTGGCAATTTTCAAGAGGACTTCCTTCCTCTTTCTCTCTAGTGATATGGTTTATTTCTGTGCATACTGAAGAGCCAGCCAGTCCGAACAGCTCTGTTTTCGTTTTGATGCTTTTGGTTCCTTCCATTCACTTACGCTGCCTGCTGTTCCTTAGGGTGCAGACTGTATGTGCATCTCTAATCTTAACTACACAGAGGACAGCCAGCATTTGTGAAGAACAGATTAAAGGCATCTGTGGCCAGAGGAAAACCACTTCTGAGACTTACACAGATTACAGGGGCTTGCAGATGTGCATGTATTTGAATACACAAAACACCTTAGTGTTTTGTTACTGGCTTCATCTTAGACAACCCCAAATGTGAGATCAGACCTGAAAAAATTTGGCTTTAGTGCCTTTCTGCCCTTTCCCCTAACTCTTGTTTTAGCTCTTGTTTGATCCTTCCTCTAACTCCTTCCATCCATCCTAAGGGGCTGTTCCTCTTTAACTGCACAAATGTGGTGTTATGTCTGTGTGAACACATATTAAAGCCATGTAGAGACACAGTGGCTGTTTGTCCTTCACAGTGGAAGTGTAGTGTAGGGGTGGCACAGGATATTTTGTTATTGGAAGCAGCTAGCCGAGAAGGCATGGAGTTGGATTCAAAGTAATTGATCCTGCATTTAGTTAGTTTGAAGATCGTATCCCACTGTTACTAGTAAAGACTGTCAGGACTGCAGCAAGTTAATGCAATAGTTCACTGCTACCAAAAGGAAGGTCCTACTTCCCCTATGTTATTTCTTCTCTGTTTCTGGCCTTATGCTGCCATTAACTTCAATTAGCACAAGTGTTTCTGGACCCATCTGGAAAGTGATTTAGCTAATTATAAGAGCAGAGTATTAACCCAGATGAAACAAATAGGTACTTTTCTGCTAGTTTAGTGAGTTAAATAGGCTCAAGGTAGGGTATATATGTTGGAGCCTGCACAACAGAGAAAAGGTGCTGGGCCTTGTGCTCAAGAACCAGAGATTGAGGAGGAAACAGCAGTTGTTGCAAAGGGGGATGGCAACAAGTTGTTAGCTCAGTTCAGCTTTATGTGAAACCCCAATTAGGTGCTATCATCCTCAGTTGGGGCAGAATCTTTTAACTTGTGAGAAAATAACAGGCTGTTGCAGTCACTGGAGTAAATTATTGAAACATATAGAAAGTTTTATAGAGATAAAGACTTGTGCTTCTTACCTTAAGAATCCAGCCCTTTCAGACAATATGGTCTCTTAGTGAAACCTGGTACTTCGCTGATAAATACTTACGGTCACGAGTGTCTAAAGTTAGTACTCTGTATCTTATCTAGATAAAAATGTCCTGGTTTGCAGAGGTATTTAATATGCCCAGCTCTTCTGTATTGCAGTAAATAAACCTGGAGAACCTCATTATGCCTCTGATTCTATCACTGGAGCCAGTGTGTGTGCATGTCTGAGAGCAGCAGGAACAAAGGATTAGCGCGTGGAGCACAATGCTGCCATTGTACAGTCTGCTTTTTGTGCTGTTACCTCCTGTTCCAGGGTGGTTTGGCAGCAACAGGAGATTACAATCCAATGGTTGCCATTTGGAGAATGTAAAATGAGTTGCTGGTTGTAGTTTTATTTGCAGAGCAAAATTGCCCTTGGCACTAGAGTTAGTGTCCTTTTTAGTGACCATTTGAATATAGAAGCCAGAGGAGGAATAGATGTGGAGACTGAGCAATCATATTTTTTTCTCACACTAACTTGTACTATAACCTGTTCATTTTAAGAGAGAGTGAGTCAAGCTTGTGTTTCTGCTTCTACTGCTGGTCAAGCTACTCAGATTGTATCTATTCCATTAGATCTCTCACTCCAGTCTCTTTTATGATCTCCGATTTCACTGTGTATTTAAAAAAAACTGGTTTCATTTACAGTCAGAGATTACTTAATTAAGCCTGCCTATGAATATGCCACATGATGCCATAATGGTGTACATGGAGTACAGTAAACATCTGAGAAGAGATTGCTGCTAAGAACAAAATTAAGCCAAAGTGGCTTTAAAAATCACACTTAAGGGTGTGTGTGTATGTTTTTTCAATACCATAATGACATATTATCTGCTGTCTGAGGTTCCTCTACACAGGCTCATGTTATGAGAGAAATATTTTTTTCTCCTGTATGAATTAAACATCTGATAGCCATTTCATGTACCACTTAAAAGTTATTAATTCTTCATGAGAGACTATCTGGGCTTTGCAAGAAAGTGTCTGCTGCTAAGCATGCTGGTTTTCAACCTAAGAACGTGGATGAGTGCTGCCCTTCCCTTTAAGTGAAGTTCTCACTGTACCCTGAGGAATAAGAAGCAAAAGGTGGTGCACTAAATGTCCACTTGGGCTATGGATTTATTAGACAATAATCTAGATGTTATTGAAGTGCTAATTCAGTAAAGTACTTAAGTATGGACATAAACTTATCCATATGAGTAATGTTATTGAGGGCTACTCATGTTTCTAAAATTGTATGTGGTTTGGAACCAGAATATGTAATATCTCTCATCCATATTTTGGATAAATTTCTGAATATTTTTCAATATGCTCAGCTCACTAATTTCCATCATTGCGTTGCTTTATGCTTTATAATTATTTTATTTTTATCCTGAACCAAACCAAACTGCTTTGCAAATCAAGCTACATGGAGGGACTGTAGTAGCTTTTTCTACAAGGAAACTGTATTTGATAGCATACAAGAATTCCTTGCAGCAGCTATAATGATAGGAAGCAAGGAGTATAATTTCCAGTTGAAACAGCAGGAAAGATTTGGCTAGGCAAAATATAATTATACGAAATGGGACAAGCCCTTGCCTTCCCATCTGTTTCTTACTCTTAGGAGATCAATACTAAAATTGAAGGATGAAAGTTTGAAAGCTAGAGAATTAGCCTATAAATCTGCAGGATTGCTTGCCATGCTTGTTAGAGTGACTTATCTCTTTGTTTTCACTTCAGAAATCTCGAAGTCCCAGAATGATATGGCTGATAGAAGTCTCCTAACCACAGACTATGGGAAGAACATGGAAAGAAGGAGGCAAAGAAGGAGCCAGTCTGACACTGCCATCAACATTACAAGCAGGGTATCCATATTATTATACACAATCTCTAACTGTAAGGGTTGTTTCAGGAATGGAATATATTTGTAAGCATAGTTACTTACTCAGTGGGATTTTACTTTTCCTATATGAGCAGGGATTAGCTGATGTTCACTGACTGTGGCCAGAACCCTGATTGTTCACAAGATTTTTGACTAAGTCTGCACACTCAGTCTCAGCCAAGAGCTGAAATGTTAAACTGAGATTTCACAAAGACTGTCACACAGAGAGAGAGAGGATGGGTCTCAGGTGCTCACAGGATATCTTGAGGCTGATTGATGTCTGCTCTGTTTGATTTTTGGGCTGCAGGGAGGTGCTCTGTCTCTTGTCCTACTCCTCTTGCTGCTGAACAGGACCAAGCTATGACCAAACAAAACCCATCCTGACGCTTCCTGAGCACTTTTTCCTTTGGCAAGGAGGGAAGTTGATTGCTGTTAGTTGCTGGGCGACTTCCCTTTTGCTTTGGTTACAGTCTCTAGCTTTCAGTGTTCACTTGAGTAGTTTGAGAAAATCCAGTAATCTGTTTTTCCACAAATTGTGCAAAACTGAAGATGATGTAACAAATCTGCCTTAAAGTTACAGTGAAGATTTTGGTTTTGTACATCTTCACCTCTCAAATGACTGAACTTTGTCCATACTTAGTTTTCCACATAGTGGGTACTTACTGAATTGCCTTTTTCCTTTGAATGAGGTAAATGTGGTCTGCTAAGTGCCTGAATTAGGTGCTGAGAAAAGCTTTTGCTTTAGGCCAGACCTCATGGCAAATATTACTCACAGCTCCCTTGGTGCACACTTTCCACTTTCCTCTGAAGTGTTAGGTGTTGATAAATGAAAGAGACAGGATGTCAGACCACACAAACTAGTGGTTTGAATTAGCCCAGCAAGATCTGTGAACTCTGCAAAATCGGTTCTGGTATTTTTGTATGTAACTATATTATAAACAACATTGGCAATGATATTGACTGCCCAAGTGCTGCTTTCATTGTGGCAAACCACACTTCAGTGCTATTTTATTCCACTAGCAGAGCACTGCTCTTTTAAAGTATCCAAAAACACTGGAGTTGTAGATAATATGAATTTAAACTATGCTTCATTGCTTGCTGATCATACACAGTCTGTCCCTGTTTCATAGATGGCTATGGGTTCTTTGGCTTGAGAATTATTTGTTTGGGATTTTAATTGCCCATTTAAAGATTTAGGAGTTAAATTAGGTTGACTCTTTGCATTACATATTTTGAAAGATAGATTTCAATGTTGTTTGTGTGTCAGAGATCTATTTCTCTGAATCAGAGAGCTTTTGTTTCATTCAAACCAGTCAGAATGTATGTAAGTTAGAATTTTAGTTTTGGTAGAATTACTGTTGATAAATTTTTCTTATTCATTTAATCTGTGCCATTTAAGTTTGGGTTTTTTTATATTGAAGAAAATTTTACTCATTTGTCCCTGTACTTACATGATGGCTTTTTGTATCTTTAATGTTTTTTAAAAAGTATGTTTTTAATCTCTGTCAATGACACTATTGCATTATCCTTCCATTCATTTTTTTTCTTTTCCATCCTTCATTTCTCTTAGTAGGGGTATGTGTTTACATCCTTACTAGAACTATGACTTAAGTTTAGGGACAGAACCTTGCAAAACAAATAATTACTCAAATTTATAACAAAATTTGATGTAGAAGTCTTACTTGTTGTGATTTCCACCTCAGAAAGAAATTTCATTTTCAGAGAATTAATCAAAAGAGTATTCTTTTTCCCCTAGAACACGTGCATTTTTCTTCTAGGAATGACTGGGAAGTAATAGCTGTAAGTTTGTCATTTTGAATGTGCAGGGTGTAAGACTGGGGAACCACTTCAGTCTTAAGAATGCTATCTGTTTCTAAAGTAATTTTTCAAACTGATTATATATTCAGAGCCTAATTTCTTCAGATTAAAGTTGAAAGAGACTCTATTTAACTTCAGTAATAGTGAAAAAACAATCCAATGCCAAGAACTACCAACCAGTGTAAAATCCGGATTTAGGAAGTGAATTGAATTAACCATCTCACCATCAGAATATCAAAGTTCATTAGCGGAGCTGCAATTATATGTGCCTCAGTGGGGAAGAAGCAGACATGTTCAAGCTTTGGGAGCTTTGTGGTGCCTGGGTAGCTGTGGTCTACCCCTCCTGTGGCAGTGGGTGTGTGTTGCTGCGGGCATTCAGAGCTGGACTAAGTGGGAGTCTTGCTTATGTGACCTGATGCTAAGATTAGCACTGGTAGTTATGTTGCTTTGTCAATCACTTACATTCTGTTTAACACAATAGTGGAGTCTTTCTGGTCCATGTAGAAGCTAAAATTCACTGTGTATAGGTTGTTTTTTTAGCAAGTAAAATTGATGGTGTTTCAGGTTTCTATAAACCCACACAACATCCTGGTCTCCAAACTGACAAGACCTGGATTTGTTCCACCTCAGAAAGAAATTTCATTTTCAGAGAATTAATCAAAAGAGTATTCTTTTTCCCCTAGAACACGTGCATTTTTCTTCTAGGAATGATTGGGAAGTAATAGCTGTAAGTTTGTCATTTTGAATGTGCAGGGTGTAAGACTGGGGAACCACTTCAGTCTTAAGAATGCTATCTGTTTCTAAAGTAATTTTTCAAACTGATTATATATTCAGAGCCTAATTTCTTCAGATTAAAGTTGAAAGAGACTCTATTTAACTTCAGTAATAGTGAAAAAACAATCCAATGCCAAGAACTACCAACCAGTGTAAAATCCGGATTTAGGAAGTGAATTGAATTAACCATCTCACCATCAGAATATCAAAGTTCATTAGCGGAGCTGCAATTATATGTGCCTCAGTGGGGAAGAAGCAGACATGTTCAAGCTTTGGGAGCTTTGTGGTGCCTGGGTAGCTGTGGTCTACCCCTCCTGTGGCAGTGGGTGTGTGTTGCTGCGGGCATTCAGAGCTGGACTAAGTGGGAGTCTTGCTTATGTGACCTGATGCTAAGATTAGCACTGGTAGTTATGTTGCTTTGTCAATCACTTACATTCTGTTTAACACAATAGTGGAGTCTTTCTGGTCCATGTAGAAGCTAAAATTCACTGTGTATAGGTTGTTTTTTTAGCAAGTAAAATTGATGGTGTTTCAGGTTTCTATAAACCCACACAACATCCTGGTCTCCAAACTGACAAGACCTGGATTTGACAGATGGATCACTTGGTGGATAAGTAATTGGGTGAATGGCCACACCCACAGAGTTGTGGTCAGTGGTAGAGTGTCCAAGTGGAAGCAAGTGACAAGTGGTGACCCTTAGGGGTCAGTACTGGGACCACTGCTGTTTAGTATCTTTGTTGGAGACATGGACAGAGTGATTGAGTGTATCTTCAGCAAGTTTGCTGATGATACCAAGCTGTGTGGAATAGTTAACACCCTGGAGGGAAGTGATGCCATCCAGAGGGACCTTGACAGTCTTGAGAGGTGGGCCCATGCCAACCCCATGAAGTTCAACAAGGGCGCAGTGCAGAGTCCTGCACCTGAGTCGGCGCAACCCCAGACACAAATACAGGCTGGGGGGAGAATGGCTGGAGAGCAGTCCTGAGGAGAAGGACATGGGGGTGGTAGTAGATGAGACCCTCAACATGAGCTGCCAGTGTGTGCTGGAGCCCAGAGAGCCAATTGCATCTTGGGCTGCATCAAAAGAAGTGTGGCCAGCAGGGCCAGGGAGGTGATTCTGCCCCTCTACTCTGCTCTGGTGAGAGTTCACCCAAAGTACTGTGTACAGCTCTGGATCCCTCAGCACAGGAAAGACATAGAGCTGTTGGAGAGGGTCCAGAGAAGGGCCACAAAAATGATCAAAGGGCTGTAGCACCTCTGCTATGAAGACAGGCTGAGAGAGTTGGGGCTGTTCAGCCTGGAGAAGAGAAGGCTCCAGGGAGACCTTATAGCAGCCTTTCAGTACTTGAAAGAGGCCTACAGGAAAGATGGGGAGGGGCTTTTCACCAGAGAGAGTAGTGATAAGACATGAGGTCCTTCATTTCTCTTAGTAGGGGTATGTGTTTACATCCTTACTAGAACTATGACTTAAGTTTAGGGACAGAACCTTGCAAAACAAATAATTACTCAAATTTATAACAAAATTTGATGTAGAAGTCTTACTTGTTGTGATTTCCACCTCAGAAAGAAATTTCATTTTCAGAGAATTAATCAAAAGAGTATTCTTTTTCCCCTAGAACACGTGCATTTTTCTTCTAGGAATGATTGGGAAGTAATAGCTGTAAGTTTGTCATTTTGAATGTGCAGGGTGTAAGACTGGGGAACCACTTCAGTCTTAAGAATGCTATCTGTTTCTAAAGTAATTTTTCAAACTGATTATATATTCAGAGCCTAATTTCTTCAGATTAAAGTTGAAAGAGACTCTATTTAACTTCAGTAATAGTGAAAAAACAATCCAATGCCAAGAACTACCAACCAGTGTAAAATCCGGATTTAGGAAGTGAATTGAATTAACCATCTCACCATCAGAATATCAAAGTTCATTAGCGGAGCTGCAATTATATGTGCCTCAGTGGGGAAGAAGCAGACATGTTCAAGCTTTGGGAGCTTTGTGGTGCCTGGGTAGCTGTGGTCTACCCCTCCTGTGGCAGTGGGTGTGTGTTGCTGCGGGCATTCAGAGCTGGACTAAGTGGGAGTCTTGCTTATGTGACCTGATGCTAAGATTAGCACTGGTAGTTATGTTGCTTTGTCAATCACTTACATTCTGTTTAACACAATAGTGGAGTCTTTCTGGTCCATGTAGAAGCTAAAATTCACTGTGTATAGGTTGTTTTTTTAGCAAGTAAAATTGATGGTGTTTCAGGTTTCTATAAACCCACACAACATCCTGGTCTCCAAACTGACAAGACCTGGATTTGACAGATGGATCACTTGGTGGATAAGTAATTGGGTGAATGGCCACACCCACAGAGTTGTGGTCAGTGGTAGAGTGTCCAAGTGGAAGCAAGTGACAAGTGGTGACCCTTAGGGGTCAGTACTGGGACCACTGCTGTTTAGTATCTTTGTTGGAGACATGGACAGAGTGATTGAGTGTATCTTCAGCAAGTTTGCTGATGATACCAAGCTGTGTGGAATAGTTAACACCCTGGAGGGAAGTGATGCCATCCAGAGGGACCTTGACAGTCTTGAGAGGTGGGCCCATGCCAACCCCATGAAGTTCAACAAGGGCGCAGTGCAGAGTCCTGCACCTGAGTCGGCGCAACCCCAGACACAAATACAGGCTGGGGGGAGAATGGCTGGAGAGCAGTCCTGAGGAGAAGGACATGGGGGTGGTAGTAGATGAGAACCTCAACATGAGCTGCCAGTGTGTGCTGGAGCCCAGAGAGCCAATTGCATCTTGGGCTGCATCAAAAGAAGTGTGGCCAGCAGGGCCAGGGAGGTGATTCTGCCCCTCTACTCTGCTCTGGTGAGAGTTCACCCAAAGTACTGTGTACAGCTCTGGATCCCTCAGCACAGGAAAGACATAGAGCTGTTGGAGAGGGTCCAGAGAAGGGCCACAAAAATGATCAAAGGGCTGTAGCACCTCTGCTATGAAGACAGGCTGAGAGAGTTGGGGCTGTTCAGCCTGGAGAAGAGAAGGCTCCAGGGAGACCTTATAGCAGCCTTTCAGTACTTGAAAGAGGACTACAGGAAAGATGGGGAGGGGCTTTTCACCAGAGAGAGTAGTGATAAGACATGAGGTAATAGTTTTAAACTAAAAGAGGGGAAGAAATTCTTCACCATGAGAGTGGTAAGGTGCTGACACACGTTGCCTAGGGAGGTTGTGGAAGCCCCGTCTTTAAGGCCACTTTGGATGAGGTTTTGTGCAGCTCAGTCTGATGTGAGGAGTCCCTGCTTATAGCAGGGATAATCTTTAAGGGTCCCTTCAAACCTTAACCATGTTACGATTCTATAAAGTAGAAGATAATTCTCTGCTGCAAAATGTGATGTTTTGGGTTTCTTTGGGGTTTTTTTGAGACTATGTTCTGAATGCATTTTCTGTCTGTTTCCTTCTCACAAGGAACTTAATGAATTCTTACATCTGTTCCTATGATAGGACAGTTATATACACATAGCAGTGTCTCTGCTTTATAACAACAGTATACTGGTTTGGATTTTGCTTATCCTGTTTTTTCAGAAGTAATCTCAATGTGTTACCTCCTATATTGTCTCCATTCTTTATTACTCTCTGCTAATTGTGCAGGAGAAGTTACCAGGTTTGTTAAATATATATTTATTCCTTTTATGGAAATAAGTCCCAATCCTTTTTGTTGAGTCAATCAAAATATATTATTTCTTGTCTTTCAGGTAATCCCTGTAATTATTTTTTTTAATAAATTATTTTCTTGATCTTAACCATGTAACATTTCTTACTTCACTCTTTTCCTACCCATCAAACTGTGAACATACTTTTCATAGATTGTATTATCCAGGGGTACTGGTACACCAGAATAAGCTAATATCCATCTTCAGAACATTTCGAGCCTTTTGTGTTAGTCTTTGGCATTTCATTGTATTAAGAGTTGTTACTAGTAACAGAGGTGGCTGAAGGTAAATCTCAAAGGGGTTTGCTACTATGTGTCTTAATTTCCCACAAATTACCAGTGTTTTCATGGCAAAATTGGAAAGCTGAATGGACTCAGTTGAAACAAAGTCAAGAACATGTCAGAAATTCAAACCTTTTCTATAATGAAAGCTAAGTAAGAACTTGTGAGTCTGTTTCTATTTTCAAGTCTCTTTCTACTTGCATTCATTCTTGCATAGGTAGATATGGGCATGTGTCATGCATATTGCAAAATACTATTGTTAATTTCCTGGAGGCAAGATTCTTTTTTCTTCCAAAATTATTGTTTTGTTAAAGGCTAGCAAGGCCTTTCATTAGTATGTTGCCACTTCTGGTGTGTTATTAGTAGACTATTCTTAGTAATTGCTGTGGTAGTGATCCCAAGATTAGGTGGTGGTATGTTGATTTCAGAAAATTATTAATATAATGAATGTTCTACTAGCTGGAATGAGAGAGTTGTAAATCAACATTTAAATTAAGTTATTTCATTGTCTTGGCAAGCATGTCACCTGCGTGACATTGATCAGAGTAGGTTGTAGCTCTTTCCTGAGTTTTCTTCTGACAACATGACTGGAGGAATCGGAGCATTTTTCTTAAATTAAAAGAAATAAAGAATTACTTGCTGAATTTCTTACAGATGAAAAGTACACCCAGTCTTCAGGAGCTTATCACTGGGGCACAAAGTAGCAGTGAAATTCTGACCAAAATGAACTGCAAGGAAGAAGAAGACATGACAACCAGTTCCACAAGTGATGCAGTTTTCTGTGATGGCAGAAAACATGTAAGTTAAAGGGCAAAGCACAACAGATCAGTTACCTCATGGGAACAGACATAAAAGCTAAGATCTTGTGAAAAATGTTGGTGTGTTTTGGATTGTATTACAAAATGAAAGAATAATTTTTCTTGAGTTTGTGTCTGATGAAAGACTGACTACCTGACTACTGATTGGCACAGTCCTCGTAGTAACTGAACTTTCTGCAGCATTAGCCAAATCAAATTAATAATGGATAATTAGTAGATGGATGTATCCATTAATAGTTGATAGATCAGCTTCCTCTGAATTTCACAAACGCAACTAACATTCTTCCCATCTTTAGATGAGGATTGGGATTGTGAACATGGTTCTTTCTAACCTACCAGCTATATTTTTATCTTAAAACTTTAACAAAAGTGTTTTGTTATTCTGCAAGAACTGTGGTAATGGAAATGTCAGTGGCGATTCAAATGTCAGAATGTCAGTGAACAAAGAGGAAGCTGACAGTGATGGTAGCCAGGAGGGCAGTCCTTAGGTTTGTGGGATGGCACTGAGTCATCTTCTGATGGGTGGTATTTTGGATACTGCAAATGAAAGAGAAGGAAGCCAGTTACAAATGAATTCAGCACATGCTTTAAAGCTTATGTGATGAACTGTGGAAGCTAATTTCTGTGTACTAGTGATTAGGTTAAGCAGAGTGAAATATCCAAAGAATCTATGACTGATATTGGAAAGAAGGGAATTAAAATTACTTCTAGGGAATCAAAATAAAACCAGCCTGCTCACTTTGCAGGGTATAATGACACACAAGCACCTTGGTGCTGTCTCATAGTTTACTGCACTGTGGAGTATGAGGTGTTGAACTGACAAATGGATAGTATTTTTGGATGACATTTGTGATTTTAATGACAACCATATGAACTGGGCTATAGACAGCCCAGGCTTAAAAGTATTTTCTATTGCCTTATTAAGGGGAAGTTCAAGTTCAATTAAATTTCCCTTTATTGGTAAGTCTTGGATGTTGATGACTGCTCCATGAAAATGTATCTTCCATATTATCAGATGGCATTGCTTCTAGTCATGCCAGCAGGAGTGCAATACATGAAGCCATTGCTAAATTCCTGTTCACAGAATCAAATGGATGAGTGATTTCTACATTGAATGTCCTGATCAGATGGGAGATGTACGTAGTGATATTCAGTCCAGACAACATTAATCAAAACACTTGTCCAGCTTCTCTAAATAAATAAGAGGTTTTGTGGAGTAAATATAGGGGACTTCTGCAGAAGTGGTTTTTTTTAGGACATATGAACTAAGACAAAAATCCATTTGCATTCCTTTGTCATGAAGGATTTGGGTGGAAATAAGCATTTTCCAGTCAGAATAACAAAAATATGTCAGTGAGTGAAAGAGCAGAGCTGAACAAAGCTGCAGGGGAATCTGGTTACACTGAAAAATGTCTTGGGGCGGAAGCATCAGGTCAAAACTGACTTTTCCTTCATCAAGTTTGTATGTTACTTAGAGCTTTTAAGATGGAGTAGTTAGCTTCTTTGATTAAGCTGTTGGTGTGAGCTATAAAATGAGTATTTGCCAAGATGCACAAATGAAGAAGAGCATCTGCATGGAAGAGGCACATAATCTTACAAATACTGCTCTGCACTCTTAGCTGCTGGGCTGTGCAGTTCAGAACTCCTTAGCTAACCAGTCCCATGTGTGGTGGTGTTTCTTTTCAGATAGAGGAGGGGTCTAACACAGATAGCTTAGCAATCTAAGGCTATGTTTCTGTGAGATCAATCACAACAACAAGTGTGTCTTCATGACATAAGCTATGTGAAAGGTTTCTAGAGCTTGCCTTAAAGAACATAATTAAAAATTATCAGAGACCTGACTATTTTGATTGAGTTGATAATTTGTTGCAGTGAAGGCTAGATAGTACCAGAAAGTTACGTGCCTGTGCTGGTTCACAGAAATTATTATAGCCTATTCCTTCATTGCAGTTTTATGAGCTCTGTAAATGCTAGACAGTAATGCTGTTTATCTGTCTGGGTGGGCAGCATCCAAACCTTTGCCCTGTAGATAAAAGTAGGAGAGAGGAGAAAAAGTGGCTCAGGTGAGCTAGGAAACACTTTCTTTATGTACTAACATACGACAACTGGATATCTTCATATTTTAACCTTTCCTCAATGGTCTGCTGTAGTGTGGAGTATGTAATTTTTAAATGGAATTGGGGGATTATGTATTTACTGAATGTGAACTGCCACTCTTTTTTCCTTTAATATATCATAGAACCTAGCATAACAGCAGTGTACCCTGCTATGAGCTATATATTAAAAACAGTCTAGTTCAGTATTATGTATGTTCTTAGATTTCAGAGGTTTTTTCACTCTCTTCCCTTCAGTCATTCCATTTTCCCATAGGAAGCCATACAGTAGTTTTACTGAGAGGAAATTTCTAGATCTAGAAGTTACCTAAGAAAGTATTTTCTTAGCCTAGAAAACTTTATGAAGAGAAGAAAAACAAAGCAGTGGAATTGCAATTGCAGTCATAATTTTCAGGGCTTTTGTGGAAGTGATGGAATGCTTTATACAGGTTACCCTAAATATTCGTGGTCTGCAGTAGCTCTTCAGTCATGTCACTAAACATACTGACGTTTGAGGGAAAGAAATAATTGTTTTCTGCTGTTTGATCTGAAGCTACTTTTTCCAAACATTTGTCTTTTCTTAGGGGAGTTTATATAGTCTTAACAGCACTTGCACAGAATCTGGCAATTTTGGCAAGGCCAACATCACAGGGGAGATAGAGTTTGCAATAAGATACATCTTCAAAACTTGCATCTTAGAAATTTGCATCAAGGGATGCAAGAATCTGGCCTATGGAGAGGAGAAGAAGAAGAAGTGTAATCCGTAAGTATTTTGTAGAGACTGCTTTTGTGCTTTCATCTTCCTCATCTCTAATAAGAATAGAAATTGCAGATATTGCAACACGTTTTAAAATCTAACGCTGTGTAATAATTGTTTATTGTAAGAGGAAGAAGTGTCTTCTTCTGTGGATAAAATATGGCATAGAAATTTTTGGTTGGACAGTTAAGCCTTGGTGATTTGTCTGTTTGTTACTAAACGATCCTCTCTGACCAAGCAACAACCATTCATAGAAAATCACTGAAATACCTGTTCTTGCCCCTGCTGTCACACTGTGTTGGAGCACTTGAGTGACCACACTGCAATTGTGGACGTGCAGTCACCTTCACTCAGAAGGAAAATTACTTTTGTGCATGTTGCAGAGGGTGTTCATGAGGTGAACTTGGTGAGGAAAGGAACCTTGCTGGAACAGCAGCTCATGAAGCAGAGCAGTTTGGGAGCATTTCAGAAGTGGGTCAGGGTTTTAAAGTGTCCTGGTAACTAAACCAAGCAAACAGATGCAGGAAGCCAGAAGGGCAATGTGGGGAGTGTGGTGAAGTGAACAAGATGTTCTTTATTGGTAGATATTTATATGTTTCTGTTCGTTTCCAAGCCAACAGAGAAAGTACTTAACACCCTTGCCAAAAAGTTGACTTTTAATTCCTGTTTAAAACCTATTGAATTTAGTTTGTCGCCTGGTTTGAGGTCTGACTGGCTACTTTTTAATTAAATTGATCTGGGATGATAGAGTAAGAGGCTGAAACTTCTAGTGTCTGAATATTTTTAGTAGTTTTGCCTACAGATAAGTTTTGAAAGAATAGGAAAGATGTGCAAGTCCTGATGATTTGAGACAGAGCTGGGTTTATTTACCCAGTAAGTTAATCAAGAGGCTGTTTTAAAATAGGTTTAAATCATAATATCTGAAATACATACCAAAAACACAGTCTAAAAATACTTAGTATTATGTTAAGAATCACTCCTTTCTGTGTCAAGATGTGAGCCTGCCCTGTCTATTTAGTTTTAAAGCCATAACACACAGCCTGCTGTCTGCTGAACTCAAATTAAGGGGCATACGTATTCATGTTCATGTGACCTAAACACACCCTTTAAACTTCAGGTAGGAGCCATTAGCGCTTGATATTGGTCCAACTCAACTTCCAGATTTTTTTTTTACTGGTTTTCATTGAATTAATATTAGGGCAATTTTGAACACTCTTATATAATGTTCTACTTCCACTCTAGTGGTTATTAGAGCAATTGGCTTCTGTAAGAGTTGTGAATTATTACATATTATTTGTATGATTATACCTTTTTTTGCTACATTGTACTTGGAGTTGTAAAGATGAGATATTTTCTTTGTGAACAAACTGCAATGCTCTAGAAGTTGATTGATTTGATGTTTTCTTTTCTTCAAGCCCACAATATACTGTGTATTTGCATCATAAAGTTGTCACTACAACTGACATGGTGACTTCCTTAGTTGCTGTTTTATCAGAGGCCAAGAGTATGGAAACAAAACATTCCTACTCAAATCATAATCCCTTCCCAAATAGAATAGATTGAAACACATTAACTGAATGATATACAGGGATCCTTAGAGTTTGTCTGCTTTTATTGAGAAAGGATATGAATCACAATTTGCCATTTTATCGCTTGGAAAATTACCAAGTCAATAACATTGCTTAAGAATTAAGAAAAATTTCCTCTCATCCAATTAATTTGTTTTCATAGTTTGTGGGGGTTTTGGTATTTTTTGTTTCCTTCTGGTCGCTTTCCCTTCATCCTTTTCTCTGTCTACAAGGTATGTAAAGGTTTATTTGCTTCCTGATAAATCTCGGAGCAAGCGGAAGACAATTGTCAAAAAGAACACAGTGGACCCAGAATTCAATGAGACTCTGAAGGTATAATTTGCAATGGTGTTCTATAAGCATCCTTTTCCATGGTAATGTCTCCTTTTGTCATGTACAATCCTGCAAGTTCAGAATTGTCCTGATGAGCCAAATCTAGGAGTCAATGACAGAAATAATTTTTTAAAAATAAAATGTTTTTCAGTCCAAATAAGAAAAAATGCTTTGGGAGTTACGTCAGTAAATTGCAAACCATTGGAAAAGTCTGCCTTCATCCATGGAAATGCTCTTAATGGATTCTAGTGTTGTTCCTAGTTACCTTGTGACAAAAGCCATTGACACTTCTGTTTGGACATTCAGGAAGTGGGTGTATTGCAGAGCTGTGACTCTTTTCTAAGTGCCCCTTTCAGCTGATACCCCTTTTGCCAGTGCACTCGAGTGGCTCTGCAGGCAGCTGGACACTGACTCAATTCCACCACCTCTAAAATGGTGGCCACTTTCTTTTCCCTGTGCAATTGATGCCAGGCCTTCTCTTTGGACTAATTTCAAATACTAATAACCCCACCAGAGAACAGTAGATATTATTTTAATTCCTTTAATGCCTTGCAGTATTACATCTTGCATCCTTTTAAGAACTGTGTGGAGAAAACAGAAGCTGCTATTCTCACTCCACAGATGCTTAGTAAAAATGTGAAGCTGAAGGTGGGTCTAGTTTGGTTGTTCCCAGCTCCAGTTTTGTACTCTGATCACTACAAAACCATTTTTTGGGTGCATCAGCAAGCTGCAGTAGCACATAAGGTGATGAGTTCTTCAGTAATTAAATGATATGAAGCAAAGTTAATGGAAGGATAAACTTGTATTGTTGCTTCCTGAACTTCACAAAAGTATCTGAGAGAATGAACATCAAGAGTTTGTAGGGAGTGAAAAAGACAAAATGTTTGAAAAGACCATTGTTAAAATTCCATAACAAAACCAAAAATTATGTAATCCCTAAATCTGTGTACAGGGTTTAAGTTGGAAGAAAAAAAGAGCCTGAAGTTGGAATGATTGGTCCTAATTTTATAGTTTATATACAATGCCTGAGTCATACAGAACCAATAAAGGGAGTATGAGAGCCATGCCTGAGCTGCTGCATGAACACTAAAGGTAGTTTAATGAGAAATCTTTTACATTAGTTTAATTATTAGTTAAATAATAAAAAACGGAGATCCAGAGCAGCAGAAATGGTCAAAAGAGCACAGCACTAGTGCAGGTTAATGACATCATGACATTGAGGTCCAACTTGTGATTCAGCTGCAAATTAAGGCATCTGCATTTAGGTCGCTGCATGTATGAGAGGGGTGTGAGTCCTCCTGTAAAGCCTGGGTAGCCCAGTGTGATTTGCCCAGAGCCTACCCCCAGCTGTGATTCAGCAGCCTAAATGTGGGTGTAGCACTGCCCTTGTCCATGCCATTGCCTCCAGCTTTCAGTACAGGTGGGTGCAAGCCACCTGTAGGCTGGGTGTCATATTTGCCAGCCTCCTGTGGGTATAATAGATACCCAGCAATGGCCCAAAGGGCTCTAGTTATGTTATGTAGTTATGTGGGTCAAGGCTTTAATTAGTGGTCAGCTGAATTACCACTGAATGTTTTATTTCCTTGCCCTTAGTGCCTACATTGAGTAGATGTCCACTGATTTCTGATGTTTCAGCATGTTTGTTAGGTGTCTTAATCTTGAACTGATATCCACAGCAGCCAAATTCTGCTGGGAGTGAAAAACAGAAAAACAAAAAAAAACAGAAAAAATGGTGAAGGATTATTTACAGTTCTGAATCAGTAATCAGCATCTTCAGGAAGGCAGGCCAAGGTATTCCTGGAATGCTTGTTCATATTTGTATGAGCACTATTTAGCATTTAAGTAGTGGGGCAATGCATAAATTGCAAAGCACATGCAGACAACATGGCTCTGTCTGAATCCAGATGCCTTCAGCCATGCTATGGCTGGGCTTCCTTGGAGCATGGGCCTGCATCCATCCTGTGGACTGGTTTGTAAATCCTGTTTTATCTTTCTAGTACAAGATTGAATACCCACAGCTGGGAAGTCGGCAGCTTCAGATCTCTGTGTGGCATGCAGGAGCCCTCAAATCCAGGGTGTTTTTGGGGGAAGTGGTGATTCCACTAGCAGCATGGAATTTTGAAGATAACTCAATGCTATTTTTCAACTGGTACCAGCTCAAAGCCAAGGTGATTCTTAGTTTTTGTGCTTAGTTTTATCTTAAGAGCAGGATGTAATGAAAGCTATGAAAAAGATCAGCCTTCTGATCTTTTTCTGAAGTAATGGAGGGAAGAATGCTGTCAGTCCAGCCTGTTAGTAAGACATGATGCAAACATAAATAAGCTGTGAGCATGAAGTGGAATAGAATGGCTGCAGTAATGAAGACTTCTGTATGTCCCTTCCTACAGCTTGAAAAGCCTGAAGATTATCTTATCCAGTACAGTGGCGAACTCCTTGTGTCTGCAAGACTGTCAGTACCAGCCCGGTATAAACATTTCCAGTTTGCAGGTATAAAACATTTCAGCACACATTAATCCCTTGGCTAGAAAAGATTTTGTATCAATGAAAGACTGGCAATGCATCCATGTAGCATTCTTGTGTGGCATTGATAACAGCTACTGCAAACTCTGGTTTGTGGTGTGTTATATTTTTAATTTATTAAAGCCCAAACACCTGCCAACTCAATATTTTTGTTCTTTTTAATGTCAATGAAAGCTGCATGTTATAATGGCAGCAGTATGATCCTTCCAGCTGTTTGGCTGGACAGCTTGTGCCTGTCATGGTGTTGCCACGAGATCTTATTCTGGAGATGGTGTATCAGTTTACTGACCAAGACAGAAAGCTGCCAATTTTGGGAAAAGGTGGAAGGGATATGGCTGCAAGGATACCAGACCAGCACCCTTAGCTTCCTCTAGTTGTCTCATTTTAGAGATTGTTTCACTTGGAAGATGTTAGGTTCAAAATGTACAGTAAGGATTCAGTTTTTGGTGATGGAAGACTTTTATCTTAAGTATTGCTGTAGTGTGTGAGAGCAAGCATCTGCAGCTGGAGTAAAATAAATGCTTTGGGGGGAGAGGACAACCTACTGTTCCTTAGCTCCCTTGATCATGGTGAGTTATGCAGACTTTCAGAGATCTAATAGTGCTCTGTGTGTTCAGGATCATAGCAACAGGTAGAGACCAATAGATCTAATTAGATGTTACTTTTGTTGCCTTTTGTATTCCAGGTGGTCCCAAAGTCACCAGGTTGCTTTCCTCAATTTTTCTTCCCTATGCGTGTCTACGTCCTGGGTCTCTGCTCTCTAACTGGAGCTGTAACGCAGAAGCACTGTTGTTCTGTGGGCTTGGCTCTTTCTCCTGCCTCTGGCTGTGTTTTAGAGAACCACTCCTGTGGGTACTGCCCTGTGTTTACTTTTCACAGCAGGTTAAAATCTTTCAAACGATCCTAGTACAGCACTAGGAATCCTTATCACAGTAATACTGCTTAGTCATTTTACTTCTTACTTACAGCAGCAGCTTGGGCTATCAGCTGAACCAATGCATTATCTAATTGATAAATGCTCCTGTTTCAGGAAAAAAAGACCAAGGAGCTCCCAGCTGCCAGCTTCAGGTTATGATATTTGGGGCCAAGAACTTGTCCATGCTGAGGTCTGCTGGAATGCTGAACTCATTTGTTAAAGGGTATGTATGAGACCAAACACTTCAAATAGAAAATATGTCACGCAGATTCTGTGCAAAGATCTGTATTAGTGTGTTTGCAGCAGGAGTCTGGCTCAGGAAAGTGGCATTGTCCACAGTCTTGGTCAGGCTTCCTTGTTCTGGTGGCATTTGGCTATCTGCACAACAGCAACACTCAGCAGGGCAGTGACCTGCTCTTTGGGTCCTGAATGGAGCTTCAGAATCTACTTATGACATTAAAATTTAGGGTTCATTATTTTAAGTATCTGCTTTTAGATATTAGAAGAGGAGGGGAAGAAAGTGCAAGTCAAAAGGGTATTTTCATCCCTGTTTTCAGCTGAGCCTTTGCAGAACTAATTATAGGTTTCGCTGTGCTGAAAAGGAAACTTTTGTCCTCTTCATTCTAGACATTTTAAGAGGAGGGACTAAATTTTCCTTCAATGTGCTGAGTAGCTTCTATGTGGGATCATTTTTCTCACTTACTGTCAGGCATCAGATGCCATTGGAAGTAGGATACACTTAACATCTCAAAGCCATTTCACCCTGTATGGCATCTATCTTCAGTGAAATGGGTGAACATTCTATCTAATGAGGGGCAGTATTGGGTAACAATGTGGGGAGTAAAGACTTCTACAGAAGTGACAGCTGAAGAGCCTACTTGCAACCACACTGAAGGCAGACAGGAGAAGGAGCAAGCCCCAAAATAAACACACTAGCACCATGTTCTATCTTGCACTCAAGCTGAACTTTTTTGCTATTTGAGGCAAACCAAAGGGCCCTATTTGACTATTGCAAATGTTCCATTTTCTGGTTGAGAAATCAGTAACCTTGCTGAACTCCCCTTGTTTTTGGCAAGCTGTCTTATTCTGCCAGACCAAACAGAGGTTAAGCGAAAGTCTCCTGTTCTGAAGAAAGAAGTCTGCCCCCAGTGGAAACATTTGTTTGTCTTTGATGATGTTACCTCAGCTCAGCTCCAGCAATCCTGCCTACACTTGACTGTCTGGGACCAGACAGCTTTCAGCCCAAGCGATCAGTTCCTAGGAGGAGCCAAACTTGGTGCAAGTAAGTTCTTTATCAGTACAAACTGAAGGTAATTTGGGGAAAAAGTTCACATAGTTTACATTATAACAAATAATATTCACACTGTGCTTTTTACCTGCCTACACATACAGCCCCAGGTCTTGTCCTAAGCGACTTGCAATCTTGGGCTTTCAGCCTACCAGAACCAATGCATGTGGCTTAGTTCAGGTCTGTACAGAAGCTCATGGTGTCAGGGGGAATTTTCAGAAAAGCCATGGCCAGCATGGTCTCTTTTAGTGCCAGCACCTGGCCATGCACAAAACAGGCACAGAAAAGTTGGGCAGAGTCAATTAATCTAGGGCTTTTTTTTTTTTTTTTTTTTTTTTGAGACTTGTTCCTTGAACTGTTTTCTGTAAGTTGGATACTTTTAGCTACTGTCTTATCAAAAGGAAGGAGAAGCCCTTATGATCTAGTAGACTCCCACCTTGCTTATATTTGTTCTTCTTATTTTACATCCACAAATCAATTCCAATCAATGGGAGCTACAAAAAGTGAACCTTGCTCAGAAAAGCCTATTGGACACCTGAGTTTTGGGCTCTGTTATGACATAAGAGCAAGTCCTCTTTCTCAAGGCTGAGGAACCCTCTGCTCACTGACTAGACCCTGTTTAACTGGTAGTTGATCAGGGAAATATTGACACTTGAAGACTGCCCAGTGAGATCTGTCTTCCCAGTGCTTTGGTTTCAGTATTTGATAGAAAAGGCTTAAAATATTGAGGCTTAGTCACTTTGTTATGGTATCAATGTACACTTTAGAGGAGTATTATCAGGCTTCCTCATGAGCTTCTTTTGATCATCCTACCAAGCATTTTTTTTCTGCTGGAGCAGGGATTTCTGAGTGAAGATGACTGTCCAAGCCCTAAGCCTAGTCATGCATTCAGGTAATGGGGGATAAACTCAAGTAGGAAGCTTTGTGCCATTCTGCTGTTTTCAGTAGGCACACTTGCTCCTCTGCTTTTAAGTCATACAACCAAAACATTTTTCTGTGCTGCAAGAGGAGAGCAAGTCATCCTAGTTAAACAGGATGTAAATAATGCTTCAGAAGTGTAACTATAGTTTATTGCAATTAATGCCTGAGCTGCTAGAGAACAGCTGAAATTGCTAGAGAAGTGGGATAAGCAGGTGGTTTGTTAACCTAGTCAGTTGGGCCAGAAGTTGGGTAAGGCCAAGTGAAAAGTAACCCTGTGACCTTTCCTTTTACTTTCTTGCAGAGGAATCCTGTGGCAGTGTGGACCTTGTTTCTCAGTCGGTGCTCCAATGGCAGGAAGTGCTCCACAGGCCAAACACATGGGTGGACTTCACACTTGTGCTGCATTCAAATGAGGAAAACTTTAAGTCATGAAAGATTACACCACAGCAACTTCTCCTTCCCTATGTGTGACTGATGTTTTAAATTTAAGTGGCATATACCTTTCAGGTCTGGGGAAAGGTACACTGTAACTGTACCTATTTCCCAAAAGCTGGAGTTATGCAGCTGAAAGTGTGTGATGTTCTGAAGGTTTTATTTCTCCAAAAGCCAAGGATTTGTTATCCATGTCTTCAGCTGGACTGTAAGGTTAGTGTTTTTTCAGGAGTGACAAACTCAGTTTGAAATGCATTATGCTGACAAGGCAACGGTAGCCAGATGATACACAGTTTTCAATTTCTGGGCACAGCAGAACTCTTAAGTATTTTATCACAGACAGGAATACTTAGAGAAAATAACTGTTCTTTAAGAATGTTACATACTTGCACCCTGATCTTGATGTTTTACACGTGTTCAGAGAAAATTAAAAGTAGCTTATCTTTAACTGCTTGCTGTAAATGGGTGATGACACCACCTTTGTGCTTCAGAATTATCTACCATACCAGCATAACTTCACATGGCCACATGCCTTTCAACTGCATGCTGTATCATCGTGCTGAAAACGAGTCATATGTATAAACTCTCAGCAGGAGGAGTGTGGGACAACAGTTAATAGAATAAATGTAGTTGTAGGAAGTTCCCTGTTGTTGTCAGCTGTTGATGTAAGACAGTATTAACAAGTGCTGTACACCATCTGGATCAGACAGGATGAGAGTTCAGCTAAAATTATAATTTATTCATGTGGAGTGGTGGAAATGCAAGCTTAGGGCCCAACCAGTGTCAGTTCACCTTGCCTCAGATGTAGTATTACTGTCAGCTGAAACTGCATATCCAACTGTAACTAGTGCTGCTGGTGAACACCTCTTCTACCCTGGGACTGGGCTGGACAGTTCTGCCACTACAGCAAGTGTTCTTCTTTCTTCCTTTCCAGGTCAATTGTGGCTTTTAAGGACTTTAGAGTTAGAGGCACAGGGATTCATATACTAAGCTCAAGAACTAAGGGAGCAGTAGCCCACCTTAAGCAAATACACCCCACATAAGAAACACTTGACTCCAAGTCCTTTGTTACTTTGCAGATCTTTTATTTAGATGGTTTGTTGCTGCAAATAAAAAAAACCACACAAGATTCAACTCAAGTATAAAGCAGCACAGGTATCTTAAATGGAAGAGAAGAGCTGACAACATACTGTATCTCACTTTCTAACAGATTTTCAAGGAAAGGGGGAGATTAGTGGGGAAGGAATGGTCACAGAAATGCTCTCTACTAGAGAGAATACAACTGTGATATAAACAAGCAGTCCCTTCATCTTTGGAGTCTGAAACTTTAAATCAAACATTTAAAAAAATTAGAAAATTTGTTAGAAAAATAGGTGCAGTAAAATTGTATATATTGGATCATGTGTAAATATAACAATTTTCATTAAGTAAAAAAAGTGATCTTTACAAATAATGCTTTATAGCAAATAATCAGCTGCACTGTATCAGACTACAGTGTTGTTTAGGCATTTTTACAGATGCAAGTCTTATTAAATCTGAAAAGTAACAAAATATACAGAGCAAAACTATTTCCCTTTAAACTAGTATTGCATATTTTATATATATATAAATACTACACTATAACTGATCAGTTATGAAGCTGGAATGCAAACACAATAGTGTATTAGATTCCAGAGTATTTGCCTAGTTGTTATGTGAGGAGGGTATCAGTGTCCTTATGCCACACTTCTGTGCCATCACTGCAGAATTTCTCCAGTTCAAAACAGCAACCAGAAAAAGCCTCATTTCTACACAAAATAGTTCTCGGGTGGTGTCAGTTCTTTTGTGTGCAGGGGGTGGGGGGTGTCAGGGGGCATCAAGACCAAGACAAAACTAATGTTCTACAACCTGTCTTCTCAGCTGTTAGACTGTACACTGTAACTACTAACACAAAGGCATATGGCACAAAAGTCACCCACAGTTGCTTATTTTTAGACCAAGCTGAATCCAGCACCTGCACAGGACACATATCTTCACCTAGAAACACAGCCCTGTTAAAGCTTTTCTTGCTTAAAGAGAGATGTGACGTTTGGCCTTTTGGCACTAAGCAAAGGCATGAGCAAGTTACCAGGATCAGTGGTACCATGAGTTGTTAACTATACCCAATTTAACAGAAGATATGGAATCAAAGGGAGATTCAAACACCTCAGTGTTTAGAGAACATTTGTTAGATGTCATACAGTGACCCCCTCCTCAGGGAAAAAAAAAACAACCACAACAATAACAACAACAAAACAACCCCAAAACAAGAACACAGCATTAAGATCTGCCTTCCCACAGTCCTGCCTTCTTGTTATACACATCATTACATGGCTTCAAACTCATCGATTCTCTGCTTCGTGTTGCCCTGCCGGATCTGCCGCAGCGTCTTGTACTTGTCACGCCCCTGCCGCATGTTCTCCGAGTGGATAATATCATTTTGGGTCCTCTTATTTTCATCTCTAGCCTGGGCCAGCTCATCTGTCAGTGCCTGCAACATACAGAACATAAAATACAGGTTATACATGAGACACTTTCAGCTTGTGAGAGTAGCAGTTTTTGAGAGCTGACAGTTGTGAGATGACAGGACAGATCAGTGACATGGATACAACATGTGCTTTCCATAAACACTATGGATGATGGAAGTCACCTCAAAGCCTGAGCAATTAAAATACTCTTTATATACCTTGCTTTTAATTAAAGCTGCCTACAGGAACTGTAAACTAAGAGAAACTATAGAATCATAGAACAGTTTGGGTTGGAAGGAACCTTAAAGATCATCGGGTTCCAACAGCCCTGCATGGACAGGGATACCTTCCGCAAGACCAAGTTGCTCAGAGCCTCATTCAACCTGGCCTCGAACACTTCCAGGGTTGGGGCATCCACAACTTCTCTGGACAACCTATTCAACTGTCTCACCACCCTCACACTAAAGAATTTCTTCCAAATACTTAATTCCTCTTTCAGTTTAAAGCCATCCCCCCATATCTTATCACAACAAGCCCTTGTAAAAAGTCCCTCCCCAGGTTTCTGTAGCCCTTTCAAGTACTGGAACAACACTAAAAGTCTCCCTGGAGCCTTCTCTTCTTCAAGCTGAACAGCCCCAACTTTATTATGTTTTGTGTGCTTAACCAAATGGTTAAAAGATCTCTTTTCCAGGAATTATTTGTTTGATTGCTCCCCCTCCTCCAAACATTTTCTTACCCTCAGTTGCCTCTGTACACGTTCATTCTTCTCTGCTTCAGTAATGCGCTTCTCCTCATTGCGGTCATTTCTGATCCCTTCACTGGAGAACTCTGCACTGTAGGCAGAGTACTCAGACCCTTCATCTTGCAAGTTATCATGGACAAGGTAGTTCACTGGCTCATAGACAGGTGGTGGGGGTGGAGGTGGAGCAGTCATGACCAGGTGCAGCTCCTCCTTTGTCTTTACCAGATCCTCCTGGGCTTCCTTGGCCTTTGGGAAAAAAGAGTGAAAAACATTTTCATGCATTTCTTGCTTTAAAGCAGGTTAAAGAAAGCTTCAATGCCTAACTTCTCAGTCTTGTCAAGCTGCAATGAAAAGCAAGGAAGAGGGAATTAAACCTCTGCAGCTGACAGCACTTTGGTACAGTCTGATTGCAGAACATTTATTTTTGTTAGTGATGCATCATCATCTGCTGTTTAATGTGCAGGGGATCTAAACAAAGAATTTTCTTCCAACCAAACACTGCCTAGGAAAGACAATTCTGTGGGATGCTACAGTTCTCTTCATCCTGTTCTCCATCTGAAGAGCTGTAGGCTGTAAAAACGAGTTCCACAGAGCAAGAATGTAGATTCCTGAGTTGGCATTTTTAATGCAGTTACACACCAGTCTGGCAGCTTCCCTGCTGCTTCGGTAGTTCTGCCCTCCCATGTGTCCTGCAGCACTAGTTACCAGGGCACTGGGAGCTCCAGGCACTCCAATCCTTGCATGATTTATTTTTGGCTTTAGTAGATCAAACAATTCAACTCTCCCGACCCAGGTACCAGGAGGTGCTGACAGCAGCACACACTCCTCACAGACTGGAACCTGTGGTGTGGCTGCATTTGCAGTATTTTCTCTTGATTGAGGTCACGTTTTCAGACATTACATCATGGATTAAATGCATCATTTATATGTGCACCCCATCCCCTCCATGGCTCCAAGAAGATGAGCACATCTTTAGGTGTCCATTTTGAATTCTCACTGAAGGCTTGGTGGAAGAAAGATGTTCTGCAGGCATGTTGCACATTCAGCACGAGTCTGCCCTTCTCTGCTAGTGTATGGACATCTGACTCCATGTGTTTAGAGGAGTCACACCAGGCTAAGCACTGCAGTGTGCTCTGCTCAAGTGCAGAGCAACTTCACAAAGCAAAGATACTCACTCTGATTTGCCACTCTTCAACCTCACTCTCTTTACGCCTCCTTGCCTCTTCAAGAAGTGCAATCTTGGCTGTATACTCTGCAAGCTCTGTAGCCTGTTGGATAATAAAACCGGAATGATAAAGACTCTTAAAAAAACCAAACCAAACAACACTGAGACACTTCAACCAAGAAAAGACACACGTGTTAACACTCCACTGTAATAAAAACTGAATTGGAAATTAAGAACTAAAAGCAGATTGCTCCTGATAGAAACCAGTGCCCCAATGCTGTTGCATGGTTTAGTACTTCACTGTTTTTCCCCAGAGAACAAAGCTTTGCCTTACTCAAAGGGCTTAGTAACACACCCATATATCTTATCCTCAAAATAACTGGGTCTTACCAGCTGTTCCTGGCTCTTTATCTGGTCCTTGGTTTGTCTCTCCAGCTCTTCCTTGGCCTGCAGAGCAGCCAAACGATCAGCTTCCAAGCGTTCTGCCTCCTCCTGGGCTCGTCTCCTTTCCTCCTCCAACTGAATGGCTCTTTGGATCTGATCGGAGAGCTCTGGAAAAAGATGGATTAATGCAGTTAGTCCAGAAGCCTGGCCAATGCAAAAGGACTACAGTATCTTAGGAAACTGCAGAAATCATGACAAGCACTTGACTCCAGCATGCAATATCCCTTCACTGGGCACCTCAAAGTGGTTATTTGCATAATATGTCAAATAACTGAATTCAGAAGTAGTCAGCTGAACATTACAATAAATCCTCTACAAGATATTTGCACTGAAGTCTGTAACACTGACATGATTAATGGACAGTTTACTGCAAGGCCCAGATGTTGCTGTCTCCAGTCTGCTCATCTGTGCATTGAAACAGAAGCTTCTGTGTCACTTGAAAGACTTGTTCAAAAAGTACTTTTTCTTTTAGGGATGAAGTTAAAAGTACTTGCAAGGTAAATTCTTGCTCACTGCTGGAAGAGGCTCTACTACTAAAACCCTCTTGGCAACAGTCATGCCCTTCCATTCCCAAATACAACCACCTGATTTCATGCTACTTTCACTCTTTGGATGATCTCAGCAGTGCACACAACACATGTGTATCTGTACAGGCAGATATCAGTGAGCCTTGCCAAGGGATCCCAGTGTTACCAGACTCAGGCTTGGTGTAGGCAGGGACCCATATCGCCCTTCTAGGGAGCACAGTACACATGATCTGGTCAGCCTGTACAAGTACTTTACCTTTCTCTGCTTTCTGAGTCTTCAGCTCATATTCTTGTAGCCTCACCAGCAGCTCCTCCTTCTCCCTCAACATCTGCTCTTTCTCCCGCTCAATTGTCTCCCTCTTCTTCTTTTCATTTTCCAGTTGTTGCCTGTTAGAAATAGATTTCATGCTTGGAGCTCACTTTCAGACCTAAACTACAGCAAGGCAAGAAAGCTGGCTGGGCATCTCTCTAGGCAGTTCAGTGGGAAGGGACCACCATAAAACAAGAGCCGAAAGACAGAAATACACATACAGCCTGTTCCTTCATCACGTTCAAGTTTTTGCTCAGTTTTGGATACCTCATTTCATTAAAATTTTTATATTTGTGTTGCCTGCCACAGAAATTTAGAAACACCACATAGATTCAGAGAAAGAAAACCAGACTCTGTACTGCACAGCAGAGAAGATTTAACTTTGTTACTTCTGTCATAAGGAAAGTCTAGGAGGTGTAAAAACAAGAGCACTGAGAATGAAGAAAAACAAGCAAAGGAAGCACAAATACAGGAGAAGAGCAGCATAAGTTCTTAAATAAGCAATGTGCGGCCAGCAGTAGATGTGTAATGGAATTGCTAATCCTTTTTCCTTCCCCAGTCCCTTCTTCTCTCTTCACAGTGTACACACATCCTCTCTGTGAAGGTTTCTCCCTTACTCCCAACTATTCCATGGTCCAACACATGAATCAGGTTCTAACACTCAGGAGAAGCCCTTTCTAGGTGTACACCACCACACTAGAGCCCAGTGTGCCTCTAGCTGCACATTTCCTTGCAACTCTGCAAACAGGACAGCAGACCATGTGGCCACAGGTCAGAGCCAGAAGAGCAACACTTAGGGTCCTGCTGCAGAATGTCCCAAGTCCACACCCCTAAGCCAGAGCTCTGGGGCTTCACATGCACCTCACCAAGGTGGCACAGCTCATGGCCTCGCCTAAGCGGAACCTACATTACCTACTGCTGAGCCTTAGCAGCTCAGTGTCATTCTTCTCTGCCACCCCATCCCTGCTGTCCGTATTCAAGCTCACCTCTCCAGTTGCTTCTGGTGCTTCTCCTCCCGGGCCTGGGCTTTCATCTGTTGCACCTCAATGGTGTCGGGCTTCCTGCGCCGCATGTACAGCTCGTGGTTGCCCATACAGAGCTGCAGGATCCGCTTGTTAATTCTCAGACGAGGGGCATAAAACACAAAGTCCTAGAAGACAGACAGCACACAGTCAGTTTTCCACATGTGCTCTCTCTTCTCCCCACTAGTTGCAGGCATCATCTTGCCACTAATTACACTGTAGTTGAGACATATACACAGGCCTCTTAAATACAGCAGCAGGGACTGCCAAGATAAACTGACGCCAAAACAACTGTTATTTATATTCTCTATTTGAAGTCTACATAGAATTGACAAGTTACTCTTTTAGAAAAAAGAGTAGCTGTTAGAGAAAATTAACAAATCTCCATTTAGAAAAGATTTTGTGGAGTCTGGAAATGCTGCAGAAAGTTCTGGGTTGGCAGGTAACCATCTGGGCAACTCACAGACCTCTAATATTAACTAGTTGTTAAGTTTGCATGGTTTTGTGACTGAAAGATAAAGTATGAAACAAAAAATGTATTGCAGACTATTAAAGTAATTCCACAGAATCTTCTGACCTCTTTGAATAAAAATTCAAGGCACCATCTGTGTTTTTTCAGAAAAAGAGAAAAAATACCTTCCAATTTCATTATTTTCCTCTCCATGGCATTTCCTAGTTAACTTGGCCCAGGCTGTTACAAGAGTGTCAAATGAAAGCTATTTTTTTTTTTTGAACCACCAAACATACAGGTTATTTTGAATACTGGGTTGCAGGCAATAACAAAACACAAGATACTGTAAAATTTCTAGTTTTTAAAAAATAACTGCCCCAAATTTATTATTATGTCTTATAACTAGACTTTTACAGAAACCAGTCACCACACTGGATCTCCTAGAAGTAAATCCGCTAAGAAAGGAATACATGGGGCCAAGTTTATTACCTGCCTGATGGTTTTTGAGTTCACAACCATACATATTCACAATGCAGTCTGAACTTACACAGTGAATAAAATCTGCTGCACCTTTGTGCCTTTTTTTTGGTGTACTATGTGGAAGGTGATATGGGCAGTGGGAAACTTGCCACACTGCTCCTGTAACCAGCACCCATTCCTTAGAATCACTCTCCTGTGGATTGTCTCCCTGCTGGCAAGGGCTGGAAATGAGAAACGGGCACAGAGGCTCTACACTTCTGCATGGCAACAGTGATCATGTTTTAATTGCTCAGAACCACAGGTTGTGGCTATCTCTGAGAAAACCAGAAGCCACTCCAGAAGCAATGAAAGGCTGTGCAAGTATTATTAAAATGAACATGAATACACTCACAAACACTTGTTTTCTTCCATGCATTTTCCTAATTCACATACTGACTGCAAAAGAGGCCACCAGCACCATGTGTTGTGCTTCCCCACTAAATCCTGCCAGAGCCATTCTGAGTTGTACAGGTCTGATACTGCCAGCTCTACCTGTGAGCCATCCATCTGACCTCCTATTTCTGACAAGTAATCTTAAAAACAAACAGCTTGTGTACCTTGAAATGAACAGGTCCTATCCTAAGGCAAGGCTGACCTACATGGAAGGAAATACTGAGGACATGGACAGTGGTTGCCTTTGTCATTTAAGGTCATAACCAAAGGACAAAATGTTTGCATAAGAACATAAAAGGCTCCCCTCCCTTCTTCCTCTCCAGCCTCTCCCTGGTATCCTGCAACTGGGACCATTGCAGCTTGATATTTTAAAGATAGTGTGCTGAAGATGTTAGAAGTATGTGGGCAGACTGGCATGAAAATTAAAAAGCTTATTCTGGGCAAGATGCCACAGGACTCTACCCATTATGTTAGTGTCCATTTAAACACTGACATTTAGAATCCTCCAAATTAAAGGGGAGCTTTCAACTCACATCACAGGTGGACTGAATACTCTGCTGTAGTTATAATACTTGTCTTTTTAAAAGGAGACACAAGAATATGAGAAGATCCAGACAACGTCCTGAACACTCAAGAGTCAGCGTCCAAATAAATTCTTCTTTCACACATAGCTTTAAATATACCACCACCCAGCTTGAAAGGGACAACTGACATTTTGGGAGGAAATATAACTGAGGTTTTCAATGTTAGCACTTTTCTGTATCAACCTCTTGCCAGTCTACCATTTCAAACTCAGATTTACTGTTGGGGAGTGGGTAGAAAGTTGTGATCTATAAACAGAAAAATTAATATTTTGTAATGTGTACAACATGTCCAAGAGGGTATTCTATTGAGAAAAGCAGGCCTGACAGAGATCAGCTTCATATCTCTAGAGTCTTGTTGGCTTTCACTAACAGCATCACAGAAAGAAGATCCTCTCCCAGGAAACCCAGGCTGCTACCTGAAAGAAAGCCCTGCTGCACACTGTGCATTGGTATCCTTTAAATGACTGTGAGGATCTTTTTCTGTTACAGTGATTTATAAGCCATCACTCTTTGTCAAAGCCTAACTGCTTATTATTTCTCAGGGCTGTACTTACCCACCAAGGACAAGTAGTGGGGTGGGGAAAGAGAAGAAGAGGACATTTTTCTCAAACTATTCCAATAGTTTCACAAGACTGACAGAGTAAGATCCACCTATACCAGTTATTCCACTTTATTTTCTCAATAGGTCAAAGTAAGTTGCTAATTCACTAAAATAACTCTGGAAACAACAGTCACAGGTAGCTACATTTCAGTCCTCAACTGAAAACCCATCCTTGCCATTTAAGCCAGTATTCAAGAAAGTCAATGAACACCATAATCCTTTACTGACTTTTACTCTTTCAGTATTGTGGAAGCAAGCAGGGAGCATTAAGTTTGGGAGCCACAGGTATCCATGTGGTTTTGCAGTAGCATTTGAATGATTTTTGGGGCATTTGTTTTAATGAATAACAACAACAAAGTCACCCACCAGTTTCCATGCACTGAAAGAAATGAGGAGACTAGTGTCAGTACAATCTGGCTGCACAGAAGACTCACAGAACTAGAATTAAGTTAGATACCTCCATAAGCCCGTTCTTTATGCTGCATAGTGGAATAGACAGCTCTAAACACAACCTAAATACTAAGGCTAATTTTGCATCTAGAATATCTGCAGTTTTCTCCACTGCAAAGACTAGTTTATTTTGAGATGAAACAGTTGTTCATATGCAGTATCCAGGAAACTATTCTAGAAATACTTACTGGTGCCTTCTTGTCAATAGGCTTTATAACAAACTTCTTGTCATTGAAAGAGATGTTCCTGATTTCGCTCCAAGGGAACCCAATCTTTGGAGTCAGCCTGGAAAGAAGTGAAATACTTTAAGAGATGCTGCAATGAACAGTTTTTCTCCACATTGTTTCTATACACAGACTCAGCAGGATGCAACACTTCACACAGCTCTCCCAAGAGATAGAAAACAGCAGCTGAACCAAAAACCCACAGGGAATAGGGGAAGAAGCCCAGTTAGCTCCCTTACAGAGACTCTTCTCATGTTGGCCAGCCACCAAATGCAACAGGGATGGTTTCTACCAAGTCCACATACTCAGCTTTACCAGACATCTGCTTTAAGTTAATTTCTTTGAGATCAGGGCCTAAAATTTTTGCTTCCAGGAGGCTTGTCATACATCATGGAGGGCAGAAGCCAAAGTAATTTGGCTGCTCCCCACACCTTCTAGCACCCACAGAGAAGTCTACCCTGCAGTGTCACAGGTAGCCCAGTTACCTCCACGCTGCCTTTGCTTCTGCAGTGCTGGGCAGGCACAAACACAATTGGCAGAAGCAGATTTCTGGTCTTCTGTTTTCTCCCCTAGATTACAGGCAAGGCAAGTAACAAAGAGCCCTGCTCTTTCCTTCCATGCAAACTGTTCTTTTGGCCCATCCCACTAGTTGGGAAGCAGAACTACACACCTTGGCTGCAAGGAGCTGTGCCATGTGGTCCTCTCCTATTGGAAAGCTCCCCTATGGAGCAGAGGGCAAGAGTCGGACTTCCCAGCTCTTCCTTGCTGCTTAGGAGTTCAGGTCTGTATGTTTCTTTAAAATTACTTCTTTAAGCTTCACTAATCATTTGAGATTTTCCTTTGCTTTAATTTCTCCAGATGCTTGCAGATAAGAAGCATCAAGTTATCCATGAGATCAGATGTTTCCAAGGCATTCCAGTATTTCACCCTTATATACCTGCCCAGCTCTGCAGCAAGTTCTAGTATTACAAGGACTTGCGTATTTGACTGTAACTAATTTCTTTAATTCCCCCCAAGCAAATACTAATGTTTAGTATCACAGTATTATTACTTTATTCTGCTCTTATCAAGGCAGGGTATAATCTCTAGACACAGCAGTTAACGATCAAGAAGAGTCTCTTACATAAGTGATAACACCAACAAGCAATCTCAGGGTTATCATCCAACCCCTCCAATATGTGTCAGACACACTGAAGTGCTGACCATTATTTCTAGCAAATGATTTGAAGACACAAGTATTTTATGCTTAGTACTTAGAAAAATGTTTGTCATCACGGTCAACTGTAATAATCCTCGCCAAGGAGCTCAATGCTTAAGGAAAAAAGCTGTCCATTTGGAAATAATGTGACTCATTGTCACAGAGATGGAAAGCTACTACATAGCACAAGTTCACTGGGCCCAGGCTTAAAAATCCCAAGCTTACTTCATTTAAAACCAGACATTGAGAATAAAACGTATCCTCTTCAGAATTTACCATCCCCATATCTTTAACTCAACTGGAAGATCATGCAACAGTATCTGTGTAACATTTAAGTAAGAATTGTAAAGAAAATTACTTTATTGGACTAAGATTAGCTAATGACTTCAGCCTCCACCATATTAGCTTCAACCCTAGATAAAACAGTGTGGTGGACAACTAAGATAATTCATTTTTATTAATAAGTTATATTGAAGACCCTCCTCTTAATGCAGTAAAAAAACCCAACAACTCTTGAAAATACCTAGAAGCAGGACACTGCAGTATAGAGGCTCACACACCTATAGCACAATCTCATTTTCCACAGGTTGAATTTGAACAATGAAGTATTTGCCTTTTCACCTTTGCCCCAGTCCCCAAGTTTTGCACGTACAAGTCAGAGGTGAAGAACACATGACTATTTTCTTGTCCTCCTATCTACTCAAAAGACTTAATTACACAGTAGCAAGAGTTACAGCAGAAACAAGCAGTTTATTCCAGCACTGTATTTGTTTTGCAAATGCTCTTGATAGCTCTTTACAGTCAATGGCTATATTCTGTCTGCTTCTGCAGCTCGAAAAACCTGTTTGAGTGACCATGGTTACATAGCAAGACTAGTCATTCCAGACTGAAGTATTACATGAGCGAAACTACTTTTCTTTCAAGTGACACTCCTTGTTTTCTGCGTGACAGCACATATTAGCATTGCAGAAAGGACTGCATTTCTCTTTGCCATCTTAACAGAACCTCCAGAGAGTTCCAATTAATATTTGGGTTGCATCCAAAGCTTTTTGGAGGCAAAGATGTAGAACAGGTGAAATCCCTTCTGTACTACATTGATAGTCTGTTATAGATAAGTGACATGAAATCAAAATGTGGAATGCAGGTTGGGAAAAAAACCCCAACAGTCTAGACAGCAACTCCTCATCTAAAAAATTTCTATTCTAACTCCCCTTCAACCCCTCAATTGTGGATTATTAGAAGAGACTAGCAGGCTTAGACACAGCTGTTCTCATCTCCTTTTATGTTTATTTATAGATGTAGTCTATCATTTCCCACCTACTATCCAATTAATAATGGCTCTGCCTTTACCAGGAGGGTTGATTAAAACTTTGTGTACCTCAGCAAGACCTCATTTCATTCCTCAGTCATGGTAACTACACAGCTTAACTCCTCCCTGGGTCCTGGGTGTTATCTGGCTTTGGTTTCGTATCCACCCCATAATCTGTCTTTTTCAAAACTGGGCAACTGTCCATACATCTATAATTAACTTCAGTATAGGAATGGCCTTAGATGTGCAAACACTCTGCAGACATGCTAGCCTCTCTAGGTTCTTGTGTTGCATCTACTGCTGGCATCCCTGGCAACCTGACTCAAGGAAAATCTTGGGAAATTCTTTAGTTCAGGGTTCAGAGTCAGCGGTGCAGTTTACCAGATGGTGTTGTTAGACTGACATCTCTCTTTATACAGTAAAGTAGCATTAGCAGGTCAGGCTACAAAGGTCAGGAAAGTCATGAAAGGTTAAATGATGTGAAAGCTCATTTCCTAGCACAGCTTCACTTACTGATCCAAAACTGGAACACAAGCAAGTTCTCAACCTTGCCCTGATCCTGTAAATGAGAAATGTCCTTTGGCTCTCCCACCAGCCCTCACCCTGGAAAATCAGGGAAGAAAAAAAGTGCCTTACTTATCATCCTTTTCATAGATGTTCAGCCCCAAGGCATCAACCCCCAGCCAAAGGTCAGTTCCTTTCTTATTCTTGATCTCGAAGTAGTTGATTCCATACATTTCCAAGTCTTGAGCAATCTTCAGGTATTCCAACATGGCATTCTCTCTGGGTGAGACAAAGAGAAAAGATGTTAACTTCTTATTATCTGATTATCTCAGAAAGCACTAAGTCCTTAAGAGAAACAACTTTTCCTAAAGCAACACATCAAACACAAGCATTAAAACTGAACATTCATCATTTGGGAATCACTTTAAGAGTTCTGATATTACACCTATGAACACACTCACCCCCACACAGGGCATTCTCATTTATCAAGGCCTAATATTTCCAGACAGAAAATAAACAATGTTCATCTCTTCCAGCACTCATCCTTGTCCCAAGGTACAATCAATGGGAAAGGTGTAGTACCTGAACTTTCCCCACCTGCCAATACAAATGCTTGAATGAACTTCAGGTCAGATGCACACCTGTATTTTCTTGCATCCCTGATACACTGTGTCTAGGAAGCCATCCCAGAGGCTGGTCTCGGCACACGTGTGAAAACCCCATTGAGTTTTATCATGTAATTTGATGGTGAATTAGAAAATATACACCAAGAATGCCCACACCCAAGCAACTCTTGGGAGTCTATTTCAAATGCATGTTGTGGAACTGCAAGCTTAAGGTAACCAACCAGCAAGGCAGTGACTGTCCCAGGGACCAAGGCAAGGCACGTACTTGAG
>NW_009953483.1:2192377-2217822 GCF_000747805.2 Chaetura pelagica | reverse complement strand
CCCACTGCTCTCTGGAGAGTTTATGCTGGTCCATCACCCTACACAAAGAAAGAGATACAGGCAAGATTAAATTCTGTGTTCTGCAGGATCCATTCATGCTGATATTTGCTGTAGTCTTACTGAAAAATCAGTCCCACCCACAAAGCCTTACTGAAACCAAGAGCAAGATCCTGCTCAGCCCAAAGATCTACTCTGGGAAGCAGAGCAATTCAGAATGAATAAAAAAAAAAAACAACATGCAAAGCCTTCCTAGTTATTGATGAGAGACATGAGAGGAGCAAGCAGAACACTGCAAAAGAATCACCTACATGCTGCAGAAATCAGAGGATTAAAGCAAAAGTAGGTGTCGTTCCTGGAATTAGACACTGTGCAGAGTTAGTCAGCAGGACCTGTAGACAGAAGCCAATTTTTTTATAACGTGCATTTATCCTGTGTGGGGATGGGCTGTGTAGCTTCAAGACACACTTTCCACATACATTTTAGGATTTTTAGGAGTGTACATTAGGATTAAGGATGCATAATCTGAATTTCTACAGGGATGACACATTCATGATTGAAGGCTGCTCTTTTCTTCTTAAAGAGGAGATATTTATGCTGCCAGTCAGCAGCATGACACCAGTGTTTAAGGAAGAAAAGCGGAATCTAGAAGTATATCTCCTCTCTACCTTAACCAACCCAAGGCAAGAGCACAAAAACACACTCAGACAGAAATAAAAGTAGGAAAAAAACTCAAATGCACACAGCTCAATTAAAAAAACAACCCTAAACAAACCAGAAATTGTGCTTTCAAACTCTTTGTATTTAACCATAAATTCCTGACTTTAAACACTCTGCACCCCCCAACCTCCCAAAAAACCCCCCAAAACCAACCAAACCAAACCATAGAAAAGCAACAACAACAACACCCTCCCCCAAAAAAAGAAACAAACAAAAAAAAGAAACAAAAAAAGGGAACACTGCATCAACCAGCTCTTTCACCTTTGGGGGATCAGACGCTCTGAATTGAGGTATCCAGGCTTGTGCAAATCTTTGTTGTAATCTGCAAATTTGGCCTGCACAGCATAGGAGCCAAGAAGTACTGCTGTTTCAGGAGGACAGTAGATCTCATCACTGAGGATCCCTTCCTTCACTTGCAGGAAGAAGAGCTTCTGTGTGATGTCCTGGATCAGCTCTTCAGCCACATCCTCTGGAAAGAACTTGGCACGGAATTTGAACTGGAGGGGATTCTCTTTTCTGATTTCTTGAGCAGAAACCTGAGGACCAAGAGAAGAACACAACTGAGTAGGGTTGCATACAATAGAATAAATTGCTTTTACACAGAAAAAGGGATGTGGGGCATTTGCCTTAAGAGGCAAGTGACTGGCTACTTACTACTGCCAATCCTTAATTCCTGCTTCTTACTGGTATTTGAATGCAGGGAAACACATTATGTTTTCCAACTGAGCCAGTAAAACTCTGCTTGCACAGCAAACCTTGGTGACCAGATAATAATTTACCAGGCTGTATCAGATGGCAAACCCATTCAGTGCTGTATGCATTTGACAGAGAACAGCCTCCTGTCATTAAACACGTCACTGACCGCCCCATCAAGAAAAACTGTTCATACCCTCCTAAGAACTGCAAGGCCACAAACCAGAGCACATCAGAGGCATCTGTACTCTGCAACAACTGCCCAGCCTTGAAGCAACCTCTCTCTGTGATTAGGGCAATAACTGATCCTGCACAAGCAGAGATTAAAACTACTACTAGACAGGACGTTTCTGCAGACACCGCAAGAATAGCTGCTTCTACCCAAGAAAGTGCCACATCAGGCTGCTGCTGCACTTCTGACAAAAGGTATAAAGCTTTCTACAACTGGCATGGAGAGAAAGGGCAAATTTCCACCATGCCACACCTCACCCAAACAGCTCCCATGAAGTCACAAAAGTTTTCTCTACAAATAATCCTGGAGTTATGAGAATTAGGGAACAAACAACAGATACAGAGTTTATAAAGTTGCAACCAATAACACATCAGGAGTCATGTAAGCATTGACCTTTGCCCAGCAATTAGCATGAAGTCTGTTACCTTTTTATCAAGCTTCAGCCAAGTCTGGAATCCTTTGTTGTCCACATACTGAAGACCAAAGTACCACACTTCTCGCAAACCTATGGTTTTAACCACCTGCAACAGAAAGGTTAAAAAAAAAAAAGGTATTGTAGGTAACAGTTCAGCTGAGTCCAGGTCTCCTCTCAAGTCCCACACAACCTGCAGTGCAGGCAGCAGCCTAAATCTACTCATCTGGCATCTCTTAATTTGATCTTGTAGACAAAGATTTACAGCTTCTGTAGCAGATGACAGCAGTGGCACAGGCTAAGCTACTTGTTGCACCCAGTTCCTAGGAAAGGACAATTCTGGAGAAACAGGAGAGACAAAGAGGGCAAGTGACAGGTCACCAACTGCTAGACTGGGACACTGGCAGCAGGTGGGGCTTCTGCTTGCTTCTATCTACTGCCCTTCTTAAAACTGAAGCCAGCAAGTTACTTCTCTCACCAAAGCTTATGTCTAGACAGTCTGTAATGGTGTTAGTACTAACTACAACTAGTTAGCAATACTACTGGCTGAAGTGATCTTGTCTGCCAGTCACCAAAGATTATCTGGCTGGAGGAAGCAACTGAGGAATGCTTCACAGCTGCTCCCTGTGTAGTTTTGGGAACTAAAACAAGTTGCAAGTATTCTCAGTAAAGAGAATTCTTTTTTTAAACCCCCACAAAGGCTGGTTTTGAAGGACAAGATATATTGATGGCCCAACATTAGGACGATTTTGTTTCATATATTGTAAATACTAACCAGATGAAAGATCCAGAAACACCATCTGTTAACTGGATGGCAGACTGAAAAGTGAAAACAGTCCTGTCAGTGTCTGGACATGCTCCTTTTCCTCAGTGGAGGAGACAGCCTAACAAGTTCCCAACCTACTCCTACTCTTGGTCACCTGTTCTCGTAGCCCAGTAGTTTGCTGCCAGCTCAGCTACCTGCAAAGCTGTGCTGTGGACAGAGCCGAGATCTGGTAAGATCCAGAACACAAACATCTGGATCATGTCCTTGATGTTATTTGCGGAGCAGACCCTCAAAAAGTGATGTAGACATCACCACAGGGAGTTGAAATGAATGGAAGGCAAGAGCTTTTTAAAACTACTTTCTAAGTCAGGAAGTGACAGACTTGAGAGGGTGTAGTTACATGTGCTTCAACAGGTCTGAGATCCTAAACAATGACTTATGCAGCTCTTCATTTTAACAAAATTGCAACATTTTTTGTGCAACAGGAAGTGCCATGCTCAACATACCCCTGGTTTTCTGCTTGATTGAGTAAAGTCTAGTTCTGACCTTTCTAAAAATATGTCTAGCTGTCAGAAAACTTGTCTGTTCTGTGGTAAAACAAGCTGCTTTATGGGAGGAGGGGAAAGGAATTTTAATCAAGTAAAAGCTGAAGTGTTCTCAAACCCCCGCTCTTTAAAAAAAAAACATAAATCAAGCAGTTATCATGTTATCATCTCTGAATGTCTCTTACAATAGAAAAAGTATACTTTTCCTATTAGTCGGGTTAGAAAGTTTGCAGAAGTTATGACCCCTCCAGTTCTTCCCAAAATCTAAAGCCAAGGAAGGAGAAAGTATTAAGCTAAACCTCAATTTGACCATTTCAGTTCCAATACGAAGCAGAGACAGGAAGGTTTTAGCCTGTACTCTGGGAAATGGTTTCTAAACTTCCTCCATAGCAAAATAAGGAAGAACTAAGGACAAAGGCGTTTCATTCAAGATGGGAGACACCTCCTCCCCCTCCTCAAATGCATGAAACAGCAAATCCTAAGCCTACTCATGCCACCCAGAATTGCATTCACTCCCAGAAACTGCCAGCAGCACATTCTCCTCCATTTGAGTTTCTTCTCCTGAGACCCAGGATGGCCTTCCTGAGAGGTACTTCATCCAGCTACAGAGACCACTGCATTGGTTCTCAGGACACCTTGGATCACTTTGGCATAAACTCTGCACAGGTCTGGCTTGAACAGAGCTGAACTCAGGATTCACCGGTTTCCACCATTCTTCCCTTTCTCTAAAAAGGAGCTGTAATCCACCTTATGTGCAGGACACACTTATAGCAAAGCCTAAAGCACAAGGGCACTGCCAGAGTAGTTTCGTTAGCTGACAGCAGGCCAAGAAATCATTGTGTGATTTTTAAAAACAGCTTGCTTCTTCAACACCCTTTTCCCCCCAACAGTGGTTCTGCAGTTCAAGTTGGGCGACTCCTCATACCTGCAAAAACCTGTTGCCTCCATAGGCTTTATCTGAGTGTAAACTCCACCCAAGATAAGGGCCTAGTAAAAGGCTGTCACAGCATAAGTGAAGAGAGGATGTCAAAATACTTGCAGCTAAACATATGGTCTTCACCTTTCCTGGTTCTGTGCTGCATGCTTAGATCTTAGTCTTCTCTTGACATGCAGAAGTGCACCACAGCAAGGCATGGACCACAGGTAAGAATTTCCAACCATAAGTTTTAAATCTGAGCCATAGGATGTGAGGAGCAAATCTTAATGAGGTGATAGTCAATCCCAAAAGTGCAATAAATGCTGCAACAAGCAGTCTTCAGAAGTCCAGAACTACCTAAGCAGCAATCTATAAGTATCCTGGATCTGAAGCATCTGGTTTTTTTCCATGTTCTCATGATTTTGTGCCTCAGCTGCAGGTCAAGAAAGTAGTTTCTCTTCTGCCAGAGAGATGACCCTGGCTTTTAACAGATATAAACATCAGTGAATATATGGGGAAGAAAAAAGTCCTTGTTGAATCCTTGTCATAAGGAACATAGGACATACATATGCTGTCTGATCTGAGGCATTGCTTCCAAAAACCTGGCTTTTAGTCATTTGGATTTTTGTATCCCCAAAGACGAAACCAGAATTGTCTGTTTTGGGTTAACATTGAAGAGGCTGGGGGGAGGAATTTACCCTGATGCAACAGCGGGCAGGTCAAACACCAAATGCTGGTTCCACAAGCATGCAGGCATTTCACATGCCCTTCACCATGTTTCCAGTCAATGAATACTTTTATCCCACATCAGTAATAAACAAAAGGAATTGAAGTTATATTTAATTATGAATACAATTTCGTACTGTGAATTTCCGCAGCGATTATAATTTGGTTTCCTCCTTTTGCTCCCTTCAAGAAAACACTAAACATTTTTGTTTGTTTTTAAAAAGTACTTCTCACTGAAAATCAGCACAGTTGCCATAAGGTTTAGCAAGTTCTAGCTGACATACTGAAATGTGAAATTGTACCAACAACATCTTAAAAGGAATGGACCTTTGTTGAGCCAGTTCTGCCTATCTGAGTTAAAGCACAACCACCCTCTGCTATCAAGGCTGGCAGGGACAAGGGGAGAAGTGCAAAGGAATTGCTGTATCACTTTGTAAACAGCTCAGTATGTGCAACTGAATGTTGCATAGATCAATTCTTAGTTTTCAGGGCTCCAGTAGGAACATCCAGAAGCAAGCTTGTTGTTTGATTTTTTAATTCCAGAACACTAAGTAAAATTTTTCTGCTGAAATCTAGGCCTGGCTTTAAGTTTTATTGTTCTTAAGTAGCTTGCTCTTACAAAGTTTTACAAAGTGGTCTTTGTTTATTTGAGTTGTCTTTATCTGACCTTTGTAGGTCCATCTCCAAACAGACCTGTATATTGTTAACTCAACAGCAGGAAGAATAACAGTAAGGAAGGAGAATCTTGGCTACTTATGCCCTCCACTTCCCTGGGAACCCCTGGAGACAGGCTGCACAAGTCTCTGCTCCATCCTGCTCCACAGAGGCTTTTCAAAGGTGTCTTGTTCTAGTGGCTGCATTGAGATCACAAACTCTTCTAGTTCTCCAGTAGTTTTGAAAAACTCGAACACCTGTGGCAAGTGGCTCCATGCAGCTACACATTCAGCAGCCATTTGAAAAACTGATTCTGAAGTGGACAGGGACAGCATTTTACCTTCAGGTTTTAAGAAATAAGTAAGAGCTAAGCTGTATTTCAAAGCAAGAGGTACATTCCTACACACTACCTATGCTGTCTCGATGTTTTAGATCCCTTATGACACTTCATGACCCAGAACTGCTAGGAAGCCACATCCCACTGGAACATAATATACCTGCAAGGATTTTTTGCTTTTTTCTTTTACTGTGATGGAATTTGAAGATCTTTGATTAGGAGGTGGAGAGAAGGACGAAAGATAGGTTTGGAATCTAGTCATAAGAAAACACTATAGTCTGAAAAGTACTCCACAAAAGCCCATACCAACCCTTCACTGACCTGGTCAAACAGCTGTTTGCCTGTAGTGTTTGGCTGGATGGCAAACTCCAGCTCTGCATCCATAGTAACAACTCGAACATTGATCTAAGGAGAAAAACAAAAAGCATTAAGATACATTGAAAGCTACTCCTTGGTGTTAACACAGTACTTTGTGTACAATACAGTCTTCACACTTTGATGCACCAACGTAACCTCTGTAATATACACACTTAAGCCCTAATTAGATTTGTGTTATCACACCAGCAAACTTAATTGGGGTACTGACTTGGCTGTCTTATGCAGATTGCTCTACAGGTTTTCCTAGTCAACACAGGGCTGGGTGGAGCTTCTGGTAAAACGAGAGAGCATTTTAGAGCCGACAGTTTCCAGGCCTAAAACCCCCTGGAATAAGGGCTCCTGTGAATGCACAGCAGAGCTGCCTGCAGGCCAGCCCCTGGATTATGAAAGGCCCTAATGACTAAATTAAATTTAAGACTTATAATTTAACTTCCATTTATATTAGAGCTGGAATTAATCTGAGGTTTTACAGGCAAAAGTCTGCAGATTATTCTTACGAAGCAATCAGCACTAACTGGATAAATGTTCATTCTTCCCGTCATAAAGAACTACTCAGCACATAAAAATAGTAGTTGTGGGGGCTGAACAACAGTACAGGGCAAGAGTGCACTAAGCTGTTGCTGTTGATGAAGAAACAACATGACCAGATTTACTGCAATGGCAGACTGCAAGACAGAGGTGACTACTGCATGCAGAAGGCAAGAGTGTTTAATGACTAGAAAAAGTCTATTAGCAGTTAATGAGGACACAACAGCAGCAATCAGTCTTGCAGGGAATAGCACAAGGACCAACAAAATGGCAAATCAGGAAAGGATTGTCTCCCAACTGGTTTGAGTACAGGGGACTATATTGCTTGCAGTATTTTACTGTATATAAAAAAAACCCAGCAATCCCCAAACAAATTTTAAAAACCCACAGACTGAGACGATTGTGTAGTACAGTTCTACTAACAAGTCAGATCTGTAGCTTGTTATTTTAAAGGAAAGATAAGGAAAAATCCACATGGAAATACAAGACCAGGTAACATACAGATTTCATGACATTTTCTCAACATGTTATAAATGTCACATAACAGAAAGGCAGAGCTAACAGACCAGGAGAGTCTGCTACAGCTGCAGCATTGGTGCCTAGCAGAGAGGCATACATTTGAAGCAACAAGGGGCAGAAGAGAAATAGGATTGCTCACTCCAAAACCTTGACGCTGCAGCAGCTTCCAGCCACTTAATTATGTATGTTTTACCTGACATTTACCCTAGAGTTTAAATAATGTTACAGGTAACAGAGAATTGTAAACAAAACAATCTGCCTCAGCTAGTTTTAGTCAAGTTTATAAGAAATTTTTGCATTTCTTTTTCAGTGAGACATGAAGTCAAGTCAAGTGTCTTTCCTCCTTTGTAGAGTTGTTTCTTTCTTCTGCTCACTCTCCGATTATAGAGGACCCTCCTACAGAAACACAACTGCAGGCAGTTTCCAAGTCATGGAACATCAGAACTGAACTAGAGAAAATGACTGCTTAGGTACCCTGTAACTTTCAATCGTTATTTCTAAAAAAGTGTCCTTTAAATTAGGAATTTAAAAAAACAAACAAACATCTTAAAGTAACAAGAAAGAGCAAACAAGAAAGGTTTTCTAAGAGCTCCTTTTCCTAGCTGTAGCATTTGGGATAATGAAGCATGGAAGTATGCATAAAGCCTTCTTCCTGTGCCTTAAGAACCAAAGCTTTTCCAAACAGTGTTTCCAAGGGAGAGGGGGTTCAGATTCAGATAGCAAATTCTCAGGAACAGCAAGACTGCAATTTGAAGATGTGACCTTAAAAAGCTCCTGTTCCTTAATCCCTCTCAACAATAAATCCCTAATCATATTCTAATCCCCTTCTACCCTCTTCAAGGAAACACATGCTCATAATCTGCAGTTTTGTACTGTGCAAGTTATTTGTACCTGCGGCTGAAACACCACAATGGGTATAAAATAAGTATCACTTTTTAAGCTAAACAATGAAAGTATGTGCTTCCCACTAATTCCAAGAAAACCTGCAGGATGTTGGCTGAGCACAGAATTCCAGTTAGTACCAGTATGCTCATCTTTTACTTTATCTCCTTAGTGGTTATTTGCTGCTAAAAAAAACCCCAAAACAAACAAACAAAACAAAACCAAAACTTCAATCACTTAAAGCCATAAGCATGGAAGAACATGACTCCTTGGTTATCCAAAAGCTTTCAGGGGCACTGGGGATGTATGGTGAATTCTGTGTTCTCAAAAGGGCTGAACTACATGGAGGATACAGAGCAACTCCCTCCTGTGCCCACATGATGGGCAGAGCAAGAAGGGATGAGGCCTCTGCCAGTTGTCACTTCAATGAGCTGATGACTGACTGGGAAAATTCCTTGTCCTCTTCCTGCTATATGAAGTCCTTTTGCTCTCATTTCCAAACTTTAGTCTTGATTTTGAGAAGAACACAATCGTTTTAACAGTGTTTCTAAATGGTCGTCCTACAACTGTCCCAGACAAGCTTTTAGACACAGAGAACCTGCTAATGAAGGAGGCAAACAGAGCTCAACCCACTTGAAACCCTGGTGTAGACAGTCTGAAGAAACCTTGATATCTGTTAGGCTGAGAGAAGATAAGTTTGGCATTCAGCTCAGACCACATGAAACTTGCCATGGTGCCAAGGTGATTAAATCAAAACCCAAAATGCTAAGCAATTCAAGATACTGTTGGGGAGGAAAAAGAGGAAACAACTCAGACTAATTTCTACCAGCAATAAAAAGAGCAAGACAAAGTTAAGACAGCTTTCACAAGTGAAGTCCTGCTTGCCCTGTGTAGGCAAGGAAAGTAATTTGTAAGATCCTTACCAAGCCCTGGCAGTAACCCAGGACAAAACTGAAGCCATAAAAAAAAAAAATAGAAAGCAGTTTTTAATTGTTTCAGAACACAGGTGCTTGGACAGGGGAAAAGAGCACATGGCTGTTATACATGAAATGAGAGCTTTTAAATGCACATGGCATGCTACACATATACTTCATTATTACACATCTGAGACTAACACACCTAAAATTAATGACAAATAGGGCCTTCAAAGGTTTGTTTGTACAAAAACATTACAGAACACAATGTTTTCATCTCTCCCTATCTTTGGATACATAAAATTGCTAACAAATTTGATCCAGAAGGGAAAAATAATGCTGTTTAAAAAGGCAATGTCATTTGCATTAAAAGGAAAAAAACCTCCATGAATTCTAAGAGACAAAAGAAACTGAAGACCTTACTACACTGAATGACTGAACATTAATTTCATTACTTCAGGCTGCTCAGGGTGGACTGCAACATGGTACCTAATGTTTCCAGCTGGAACAAGAGAGTGGAAGTAAAAGACGGAACTGAACAGAACGTCACAATATAGTTTAATTATCTGTATCACTATGGGAGGTTCTTGTACTAGAAGTTACAGTAGTTAAAATGGGATCTTCCTTTGCTTAGTAATGCCCTCAAGCCATGCATTTATTCTTACTTTGTGTGTTGTTAAGACAACATATTTTCCAATGCTAAATCAGATCAATCCATGGTACTCTGCAGCCTTTCAGAGACCGTGCACCACAGAGCATCTATCTTGGAAAATAAAGTGTCATTTGAGAAAATATTCAGAAAACATTATCTCTTAAGGAGACAATACCAAGCAGCAATTGCCAACCAGCTTATCTTCTCTGTTTAAGATTCAAGACCTACACAAGAACTGAAGGCAACTGCCCCTTCAGTCCCTCCCTCTTATAAATGCAGTTTCCACGTGTTGGACACTGTGCATGTACAGGTAGTGTGTCTTTTTTTTTCTACAGTCTGACTCTCAAGCTACAGCATGTTGGTCCAGAATCTGTCTCTGGCTGCAGACAACATGGTATCTTCGAAGTTGCCCATCCACCTTCTGATATTTAGCTGCCCCACTGTGAAACATCAGGAGGAACAGGAAAAAGCCCACAGCCTTCACACACAGCAAGTCATCATAGATATTTTGCATCCTGACACATGAAATAACAAGATAGTTCAGTGAAACCATGAAGTTGTGCAAGTCATTTCAAATACCAATTTATTTCCAGTGAATTGATACGATAAAGGGCAGTAAATATCAACTTTTACCCATATACACAAGACAAACTAGCACTTAATGTGTTGCATGTCATCATTATGCAGCTCCAAATGCCTCAGACAACGCTAAGGAATGTTTTCTTCCTCTTTCCAAGGAGCGATAAAGACCAGAGCCTCTTAAATAGCAGGTTTACAAGCGCAAATGCTAGTGAATTATCTTTCCAAGTGATGAGAATTACCACTATGGTAATGGAGAAGCCCAGATAGGTATGCCCTCTTTCTTCAGTCACTGGATGTCTGGAGATCCCAGGCAAGGAGCTAGCACAGGTAAGCAGATCAACCAGATAGCAGAGAGGGGATGGGGGCGTGAAGAGCTGCACCTGCACAGCACACGCTGCTAACAACCACATGCAGGCCTGCTAAGGTTTCCTGCACGTACTCAAACTGCCCATCCAGCACATTGACATGCTTGTGCTGAAACAATATGGCATCTTAACAACAAATGAGAGGAAACAGTGGTATTAAGAATACTATTAGGAAAGCAGTAGTATTAAGCTTGCATTCTCACTTCTGCAGGCCTCAGCACTATTTCTACTCTTCCACCACACAAAAAATAAGTACTATTGTACTACAAATAAATAACAGACAAACTTTTTTGCCTGAGTTGCAATGTTATTTCAACCTCAGCAACCAGACCTGTTTATAGATGTGCAGGGATTAGGAACCTGATATTAAAAAGAGCAATTTCCCATAGCAGCAACAGAAGGGCACTGAATCTGCTCTCTATTCTTGCACCTTCCATACATTACTGTGTGTTGGTTCCAGGCCCAAAATAATGAAAAATAATTGTATAAACTTATGGAGTAACTGTAGTCCCAGCTCTTGGAAACTCTTTTGGGAAAATTATCAACTTTGATTAGGGAAAAAAAATAATCTCTAGAGGCTCCAGAGCTCAGAGCTGATTTGCTAATAGTTCAGTATCTGCACTTCTCTGTCCTCCACAAGTTACTGAAGTCAACAGCTAATGGTTCAGAGGAGGAGTGAAAATAAGACAGTGATAGGACAAGGGGTAATGGTTTTAAACTGAGAGAGGAGAGATTTAGGTTAGATATTAGGAAGAAATTCTTCACTATAAGGGTGGTGAGGAACTGGAATGGGTTGCCCAGGAAGGCTGTTGATGCCCCATCCCTGGAGGTTTTTAAGGCCAGGCTGGACGAGGTTTTGTGCAACCTGATCTAGTGGTGGGGTCTCCTGCTCATGGCAGGGGGAGTTGGAACTAGATGATCTTTAAGGTCCCTTCCAACCTTAATGATTCTATGACTCTATGAAGAGGACAACTCTGGGAGGGTAAGTAGCTTGTATCACCCAAAGTGAAGAGATACTAGTTCAAATTATTATATTATCCTTTAACACTTATAAACACCAACATGTACATCTTAGTCATATGGTTTAGTTTTAGGTAGTCTGGCAAGGAGCAGGGAGTTAGACTCAATCCTTATGGATCTCTTTCTATACATCTATGTCAAGAACACAGTACTTGAAGCTCATTCTGTTTCTTCTCTGACAGAACAGCTCACCTAATGGATCAAACCTCATCCAGTAATATATTTGATGTGGTCCCATATGACATAGACTGGGTATACAACAAATCTGAGCCATGTGAAATTACAACTGAATGACATGCTGTGCACCTAAAATCTCCATAGCTTCTGTTACAGCAGGAGACAATGCCATGAATATCAAGCCAAAAATCAATCCTGTTCACTGCTGCAGGATTGCCAAAGCACAATCTCCCTCCCAGTTGGGCTCAGCATCTTTATCTTGCTGGAGCAACTGTAGGGGCATGTATTCTGATCTTTTCATGGCAGACCAAGGCCTTGAAAGGGGGATGCGGGTGGTGGGGTGGAGGCAAATGCAATGGAGTGGTAAGCAAATGCATTCAAATATTCACATGGTCCCTGGAAGGCAGAGTACACTTATAAATCCACAAATAGCACCAAGTCAAGAACTAAAAAACCGGGAGGATTAGGCTACAACTCAAAGATCTTGGTAGGTCTGAGAAATACTTACAGGTGAACACTTGGAGAGGTGAGAATAAAAAGAAGGCAGACAAAGAGATGAAGAAATTACAGGCTTGCAAACAATGACCTACAGCAGGACTGCAGACAAGGATGTGGTCTATTATAATCCCCAGAGAAACACCACATTTGCAGGTGTGATGGTATTATATATAAGGAAAAACTACATTCTTGAGTGTATTTGTCACAGGAAGCATTACAGAAGGGGACTATGCTGTTCTGCCTGCCTGATGGCTTGCCTGTTGGAATGCTGCCACCCACATTTGAATGCTTCTTTTGGAAGGGAGCAAGTTAATAAAGGAAAGTGCACTAATCTGCAGGTGAGGTATTTTGGGGTGAGCTGCGGGTTTGTTGTTTTGTTCTTGGTTGTGTTTTTTCCCCTCCCTCTTTTTTGGGGGGTGTTTGTTTCAAATTGGAGTTGATCTGCTCAAATTGGAGTACTGATCTCTTCCAAACGGGAGTTGTCTGAAACGTGAAGTGTTTATAGAGAAGACAGCAACTTCAAACCCACAAGGATAAAACCGCCAAAAAGCAGCTTTATTTTGCAAGCTGGGTAAAAGGAAAAGAAACAGTAATTGCTGGAGTGGTAAGATTTTGGGATACTATATAACCACTTCCATGCAGTCTTCAGACAGCTGAGAGTGGGAGCGAGATGTACAGCTCAACACTGAAGAAAGCCTCTCAGTACCATCCGCACCCTCCTCCCCTGCTCTCACACCAGAATCCTTTCTGCACCACCTGCCCAACACTCAGCATTTCAGGGAGGACAGGGGCAGCACAGCAAAACAGTCCTGAGCGTTCCTTTCCGCACTGCAGGGCATACAGTTTGCTAACAGCTGAGAAAACAGCCTCATCAGTTCTCAGAACATGAACAGGGATGGCCTCATTGGCACCCCCAGGCTGACAAGGCAAGCTCGCTGCACCCTTTTAACCGACCCAGTTTCACCACATACTGTGTTAAATCAGAAGACCTGACTGAACCGAAGGACACGTTCTGTTCCAGATCTCGTCGTGTTACATGTTCTTCCTCGTGGCAAACAAGAGAACATTAAGTCATGTCCCAGTGGAATTCCTCTGAGTCTATGAAGCAGAGTTAGGTACTGCTGCTTTTGCAACAGGTAAAATTAGAGTTGAATAGGCTGATCTTTGTTCCTTAAGACCTTGCTCATCTTCCCATGAGAGGGGGAAATACAACTGAGGATAAATAATTGTATATAATGATGTAGAAAGCTAGTAGGTATTAAAAAAATTTTCTGGTGTGGTTGTTAGCCTTAACTACTAGTCACCTTTAATGCAACAGCTTGCACAACTAAATTTTTTTGTGTGCTAATGCTCAGTATTTAAGGAGCAATAAATGTATCAGCTACACTCAACTGAAATCTCTTAAATTTACTCCAGGCAGTAAGAGCCCAGGTATTTGCTGCTTTTGTGTGAGGAGAAAAAGCCTGGTAAGTTCTGTGGAAGTTTTTTTCTGACAAGAAAAGAAGTACTTTGAGGAGAAGCCAAGAATAATTTTGAAGTGAAACCTGAAAGCTAGAGACTCTTGTGGAGTAAGAGAGGGGGCAGTTCATGTGGGCAGGGAAACCTTGCATACCCAGATCTGGGGAGACATCCAGAAAATCCAGTTTTAGCAAAACAGGTTGAACTCTCAGAACAAACTTCCCCCTTCCCACCAGAATACACAAACAGATCACAAGGAAGCCAACCCATTTGAGTCTGGTTTTGCTGCCAGGTCACTTTACTCTTTGTGAGATACCATGAAGCCTTCCTTGTAATTAAACATTAAGATAATCCTAGAATGTAAATTGAAACTTTTTTACTTTATTTGTGCAGATAAGTACATGCTTATCTGAGTGTCCTTAACCAAAGCCTGATATATCATCTGCCAGCATGTATTAACTGCATAGCAGGCATCTTCACAAAAAGCTGAGCAGCAAGCACAGCTGTAATTCAGTTCTTTATCTTAGGTGAAGCAGTAACACTCTGTATGCTTGAAGATCACAAAGATTTCATGTAGGTGTGGCAAGTGCACATGACCCTGCATCTCCTGTGGCCCTGGTTCCCAAATGACTAGACCTCAGCCAGACTTCCAGCACTCTCCACCTCTGGTCAGCTCTGTACACTTAATATTAGTTGGTCAGTGAAACAGTAAAACCAAGGAAGTATTCTTCCCAGAAAGAAGTCTTTCTCCACCCACCAAAGTTTCCTGCAACTCTTTCCTAACAAATAAACTGCATCCTTCTGTCTTGAGCCAGGAAGAAGCTGAAAAAATGAGATGGATGCCTTTTTAAAATTCAAAGTTTTTAAAATGTAAAATTACCTAGGGCCAGCCTTACATTCTGACAAGACCAAGCAATGCAGCTCAGGCCCGAAAGGCTTCAGGATGTCACCCTTAAACAAAGCCCTGTACACTTAAGCCGCCCCAGTGTTTTTCATGCACAACACTTGCTCTTACTTTCTCTGAGGGCTGTAGGAACAGTTTACTCTGAATACAGACAAGGCTAAGAAGTGGCAGGAGGGTTTATGGTGTTCTGTTGAAATACATCAACACTCACTGATGCTGTATAAATACTCTGTTAGCATTGCTGGAACATCTGTGTACAAGCAACAATTTGTTCTTTAAGGAAGGAAAACACAGCCAGGGACAGCAGGCTCAGCACAGCACCATAGCTTGGAGGAGCCATTTCCCTCAATGGATGATAGGATGGAACACAGAAACACAGGCTGCTGCAACAATAGGTCCTTTGTACCTACTGGATAAATACAGAGGCCTGCAGGCCACTGGATCAAACTCCTTCATACACAGACTTTTTCATCATGACAGCTGTTGCATCTAATTAAACATAATAAAGTTTTGAGACTAAGGCTTTACACACAGCAGTTTAAAGAAAGCCCCAGAACCAATCCTCAAATAAGCTTCATCTCAATAAGTCAAGAGTCCAGAACAAATCAAACCATTTTTTTTGGTCTTCCATCAGAAACATAGCATGGGGCCAAGTTAAGCTAATATAGAGGTTTTAAGATCTCTAGTTTTTATTATAATTTCAGAGTCTTTTAAACCATTTAACATACCTAATATTTGAGTCAGCTACATAAGTAATATGAGCCTTCTGAAATCCCTGCAAGGCAAAATGAAAAATGAGTTTCTTACAGTCTTGATCCAGAACATAAATATTATTTCCTACCTCTGCTTGGCTTTTTCATTTGGAAATGACACGCACATGATTTATGCAAAGGCTGAACTTCACAGCAACAGGTCACAACAAACAGAGGCAGGGTCTGAAGTCATGAATACTCCAAATAAAAGATGTAATAGCCTCAGAACTTCCCCTGAAACTGAGCACCAATACTGGTTCCTTTAATTCCAACGCTTATGCAGAATTGTAGGTTTTAGACAGCAATGTGCATGGAAAACTCTGAGCCATTCCAAAGAGTGAAGAGTGAGAGATACTCACCTGGACACCAGATAACAGCACAGTCCACCAGCACACAGCTCTCAACACTTTCAATTGACTCTGCATCAGCAGCGCAAGGTACAATGACACCAAGCAGTGTGATGTGGTCAACGTGCTGTAGGGAAGGGAGGCCAACCAGAGAGACCTTGACAGGCCTGAGCCATGGGCCTATGCCAACCTCATAAAGTTCCAATAAGACCAAGGGCAAGGTCCTGCACCTGGGTCAGGGCAATCCAAAGCACAGTTATGGGTTGGGCAGAGAATGGACTGAAAACAACCCTGAGGAAAAAGACTTGGCCACTAGAATACATCAACACTCACTGATGCTGTATAAATACTCTGTTAGCATTGCTGGAACATCTGTGTACAAGCAACAATTTGTTCTTTAAGGAAGGAAAACACAGCCAGGGACAGCAGGCTCAGCACAGCACCATAGCTTGGAGGAGCCATTTCCCTCAATGGATGATAGGATGGAACACAGAAACACAGGCTGCTGCAACAATAGGTCCTTTGTACCTACTGGATAAATACAGAGGCCTGCAGGCCACTGGATCAAACTCCTTCATACACAGACTTTTTCATCATGACAGCTGTTGCATCTAATTAAACATAATAAAGTTTTGAGACTAAGGCTTTACACACAGCAGTTTAAAGAAAGCCCCAGAACCAATCCTCAAATAAGCTTCATCTCAATAAGTCAAGAGTCCAGAACAAATCAAACCATTTTTTTTGGTCTTCCATCAGAAACATAGCATGGGGCCAAGTTAAGCTAATATAGAGGTTTTAAGATCTCTAGTTTTTATTATAATTTCAGAGTCTTTTAAACCATTTAACATACCTAATATTTGAGTCAGCTACATAAGTAATATGAGCCTTCTGAAATCCCTGCAAGGCAAAATGAAAAATGAGTTTCTTACAGTCTTGATCCAGAACATAAATATTATTTCCTACCTCTGCTTGGCTTTTTCATTTGGAAATGACACGCACATGATTTATGCAAAGGCTGAACTTCACAGCAACAGGTCACAACAAACAGAGGCAGGGTCTGAAGTCATGAATACTCCAAATAAAAGATGTAATAGCCTCAGAACTTCCCCTGAAACTGAGCACCAATACTGGTTCCTTTAATTCCAACGCTTATGCAGAATTGTAGGTTTTAGACAGCAATGTGCATGGAAAACTCTGAGCCATTCCAAAGAGTGAAGAGTGAGAGATACTCACCTGGACACCAGATAACAGCACAGTCCACCAGCACACAGCTCTCAACACTTTCAATTGACTCTGCATCAGCAGCGCAAGGTACAATGACACCAAGCAGTGTGATGTGGTCAACGTGCTGTAGGGAAGGGAGGCCAACCAGAGAGACCTTGACAGGCCTGAGCCATGGGCCTATGCCAACCTCATAAAGTTCCAATAAGACCAAGGGCAAGGTCCTGCACCTGGGTCAGGGCAATCCAAAGCACAGTTATGGGTTGGGCAGAGAATGGACTGAAAACAACCCTGAGGAAAAAGACTTGGCCACTAGGTCAAGGGAGGTGATTCTCCCCCTCTACTCTGCTCTCGTGACACCCCACCTGGATAACTGTGTCCCGCTCTGGAGCCCCCAGCACAAGAAGGACATGGAGCTGTTGCAGGAAGTCCAGAGGAGGGCCAAAAGATGATCAGAGGGCTGGAGCACCTCTGCTATGAAGACAGGTTGGGAGAGTTGGGGCTGTTCAGCCCAGAGAAAGGCTCTGGGAAGACTTTAGAGCAACCTTCCAATATCTGAAGGGGGCCTACAGGAAAGCTGGGAAGGGACTTTTTACAAGGGCTTGTAGTGATAGGGGAAGGAGAAAGGGTTAGATTCAGATTAGACATTAGGAAGAAATTATTTAGTGTGAGGGAGATTAGGCACTGGAACAGGTTGCCCAGGGAAGTTGTGGATGCCCCATCCCTAGAAATGTTCAAGGCCAGGTTGGATGGGGCTTAGAAAAACCTGGCCTAGTGGGAGCTGTCCCTGTCCATGGCAGATGATCTTTAAGGTATTTAAAGATCTTCCACCCCAAACCATTCTGTGATTCTACATTTGTTCTTCTGAAGTGGAAAAGCAGCACTTAACACAGGAGCAGGCTGGCCTGTGTGAACACAAGGAGAGTTTATGACTGACTCACAGGATTATGCCTCGAGTGTTTAAGACCAAGAACCAACTGTTGAAGACGTTCTCAACAACTTTACTCTTCCCAGATGTCAACACAACAGGATGCAAAGCAGTATTTTCATTAATGGGAAATGGAAGAAGCTCAAGAACATTAAAAGACATGGAATAATTTCCATGCAAGGATCAACTAAGCTGGTTAGGACTTCTCAGTTTGGAAGAAAATTATCTCAGGCTAGAGCATATAAAGCATGCTCTAAGTAGGAGCATATAAATTAAAGAGTTACATGAACAGGGTGGACAAGAACAACATGTTCACTGATATACCAATAGAATATTTACAGGGCATCAACACTCTGAGGAAGAAAAGGTTTTCAAATACTGCTGTAGCAAGGAGTTTTGTAGATAACTTTACAAATGTGAAGGTTATCTAGGACGGCCTTTGTTAAAGCATACTGCGGATGCTGGAATTCACATGGTTTCAAGGGGAGATTGGACAAGTCCACAGAAGACCATTTAGTAACTCATTATATAGGACCTTTCAGCCTCCAGTGCCTCAGCAGCTCAGAGGAAAGCAATGGTGCGTATCTTCGAAATACTCTTCCTCAGGCATCAGCTTTTGGCCAACATCAGAGGAATACTATTAGGCTACAGGGGCTTTCTGCCTGACATAGCAAGGCTATCCATGCTCTCATACAAGTGAAAAGTGCAGAAAAAACATGAACACCATTTACTTAAGGAGAAACAGCAGTCACACAAGGCCTGGGTAATGATGTATGTTCATTCTGCATTCTAGATATGAACTCATTTGTCAAAGAGTGATTTACTGATTTGATACCGCACCATTCTGGTTCACCTGTTCTACTATCAGGCTCATGGACTTTGGTGGAATATACCACATGGCATTTGTGAACTTTTTGAGTGGGATTATGTCATATGATCACCTCTGGTAGCTTGATAACCTGACTTACGTCCAATACTCTACTTCCCAACAAGGTACCTCAAACAGTATGCAACAGGTACTACTTGCTCCCAGATAAAGGTAGGTCACTGCAGTCATGGAATGTCACCTAAGCACAAAAAGATTGCTCTTGAGAAGTTATAATTGGTACAGGAAAAATGACTGGAAGCATCAGTAAAATACCTTGTCCTGACCCCTAAAACAGCTTGAGGGCTTCTGAGATGAAACTCTTCACAGGCCCTTCACTGTAAAGTGTGATGGCAAACAAATATGCACCAGTGATTCCCAAATTGTACCCAGAGCACATTTGGAGCAGAAAAAGTAACTTTCAAAGTTTGTCTGCACAACTTACCAGTTTTTAAAAGGGAAAGCTATGTACTCCCACATTGAGATCACTGAATATCACCTATACAAATCCAGCCACCGACACCACATACTTTGTGCACCAGGAGCTTTCTATAATCACTTATCTCTACAAAGACAAAAAGCAAACTAAGCTTTCACAATTAAAGTGTGTTCAGCTAGATGTAAAAGAATAACTTTAGCTCCCACAAGGAACTCTGAAGCCCAGATCCTACAGTACAGACTTTGAAGTCCTTTATTGAGCTACACAGACTAAATTCAGGCATACAAATGATACAAATATGAGATTCTTTAGCCTCTTTCTACTTCTTCAGGTAGTAGGCAACTCACAGATCTGCTCTATGCATCTGCAGAAGAGTTGTGTCTCGGCAGAACCAAGGAGCTCTAGACCTGTTTCACAAGCCTGCTCAAGATTAACCACCTGGATGTCCACTCCCTTGAACCCCCAGAGGAGCCTCTCACACACATTACACACTGAGCTAGAACAACCACAGCAAACATGGACATTTTCATGCAAAATCAAGAGAGGAAGAGATGGCAACTGTGAGGCCCCAGTTTTACACAATAGCTAGAGCACCTGCTCATGGAAGTGGGAGGGAGAAATAAATGCACAATAATACTCTCTCAAACAGGGCAACTCCATGCTTCCTTCTCAAAGCTAGCAGAAGGCTACACACCTTGTGTAGGGGGTGCCAGCACTTCTTCCATTGAGCCTACACAGTAGGTAGCCAAATACAAGTCCTTGGTCATCAAGCAACAGCTTCTCTTGCTTACATCTCATACAAAAGATGAGATTCCTGCATTTTAATTCTTAGACTAAGGATTTTCATTTTATTTGACTGCTGGTAGTACCAGGCACTCATCAGTCTCAGCTGGGAACATGGCTGCTGCTCATGCTCTCTCAAAGATGAGAGCAGATGCAAAGAAGGCAGGTGATTTTTACCATCTATGAAGTAGGATCTAGAAAGGGAAGCAAAATGTAGATGGGAACAGAGGAACAGTATGAAGGCAATATGGTCAATTGTTATACTGAGCTACAACTTTTTCCAGCCTCACATAGCAATGATTTTCTCCCTTCCCTAGAGGAAAGGTTCCCATACACTGCTCAGTAAGTGTCAGACTTCAGTTGGTTCTGCAAAGAGCTGCACTTCTCAGCTCACAGGCTAAATGTTATCAAATGCTGAAACCAGGCTTCAAAGCAAGCACACAACACAGCTAAAATACATTACTTAACATAGTGTGCAGTGTGGTTCAGTGATCTTAGGCAGCACTGCCTTTCTTCAAGGTCAATGGAGTGATTATGGGATTTACAGTGCACATAAAGCTCTTTGGACTCAGAGTGCCAAACAAGAACGACACTGATGCGGCAATCTTCACTGGTCATCAAGAAGTCTTATTCTCAAAAAGTCCTGACATACCACAGTTGTTGTTTTTTTTTTGTAGACAGGCAATGATGTTCATGTGGGCAGAGGGAGGGAGAACAGGAAGGCTTATCTCCTCTCCTGTGCCCTTTAAGAAGGCTAAGAAATTCTTTAAGTAGTGACTAACAGTTAACACCCTTGGTTTCCCTGCAGCAGCTGACATCCCAGAACAAACTGCACTCAAAAATTCTTACTCAGCTCATGGAGTAATTCAGAGTTTTGGCACAATTAGGAGCTCATTCTCTACTAACTTTAGTCAGCTGTTAACTACTCCCTAAATTTACTATTAATAGAATCCTCCACCTTACTTTTGTAGCTGAGTGGGTGTTCTCACACTGGGCAAATGGAAGCTTCGTTATAGTTTCTTTTTGCACCAGGGTATACAACTCCTGACACTAAGGACACCATACACCGTATCTTCTGATGTACTGCAATTGGAGCTCATAAGGAAAGAGTAAGATTTTATTCCTGACTAAATCAATAGCAACCCATAAGCTAAGAGTGTTTTAATTATGAGCACTTAAGGATTGAATTTTTTTTTCATTTCAGTCCAGTTATAGCAATCTGCTGTGAACATCTGAGGTAAAACTGTTATGTGTAGTTAGAAGATACATAGTCAATATTAAAATCGGGAAGATCTGAGAACAACTATTAATTATTCATTTTTTGTCTTTAGAATAAATTCCTGTCACTACACTTGCATCTCTTTCGGCTCTCTCATAATAAACTTACTGAATTTCAATGCCATAATCTGTTCACAGACAACTAAAGATTTGGTATAAGACTTGCATGTTGTCCTCAAGTTCTTTTTTCAGAATTCATGTATATTCAACATCAAACAGGTATGGAAGACTTGTCTAACCACTTAATGCCTAGCACACATTATTAACAACACAAGGCTGGGAAAAACCTTTTGAGTCATCAGTTCCAGTTCCCCACTCCTACAGGCAGCAGCATTAAATTGTGGCCTTGTCAAATTTTATCTTAAGGGATTGTAGGCCTAGGAATAGTCTCCCAGTAAGACCAACATAGGAGGAGAAAAAACTCCATCCACAGAAAACAAAAACAAAACCAACACCCTACACACTTAACTGCTCTAATGTTTAAAAGTCTCTTGAAAGACAAGTTCTGCTTAAAGCAGTTCTTCCTCCTCTTTAGCACTTAAACCCCTTCCATTTTATGCAGGTGAGAAGGAGGTAACTTGTTTTAATTCTACCAGACTAAACCAGCCAGGCACTCTTACTGCGAGGTGGCTTTCTGCCTCTAGTCATCGTGAACCCCTTCTCTAGATTCTGCTTTGAGTTTGCTTCTCCTGGACACAGGTTAGTACAACCTGTCTATGCTGAAGGTACGATCTCACGAGCATCTCCTATTAATGTTTTCCATTAAAGGAACCCGGTGCATTGCAGGTGATATGGACAACAAGACAGTCAACTTATTACTGATTAATTCAGATCCTTTTTATCCTACATAGTGAAGGACCTCGTTCCCAATCCCTCCCAGTTTAACTATTGCAGCAGGACCTTATTACCCCAGTCCTACAATCCCCTTTACACAGTGGCCCTCTGTATCAATAATACCTCCCCCACAATGCCATGGCATTAGCATGCTCAGCTTTCTGACCACAGGCCATTAGTAAAGGTATTAAAAAATGGTGTCTCTTGATACTGTTCACCTGTATTTTCTCTTTAGCACCAGAAGCTGTCAGACTGCATTTACTGCAGTCTTGTCTTCATACAGTTTTGCATGCATGTACACAAGTATTAAAAACTTCTTGTGTAACATTACATCAAACGCTCTGCTGCAAAGCTGACTTCACTTCTTGTGAAGCTTTATGTTCTTTCCCCCAAGATGAAACATAAAATCCACCTTCAGTATAGCTCAGAGTTCAATATAGCAACAGAGAATACTGGTAGCTCAGATCAAATTAACAGGTCTGTAGAACAGAGATCACGTTTCTTTCTCCTTCTGTAAGTAACGTTCATTAGCCCACAGCCATGCTGTTCTCACTACAATTTATCAGATGGTTTGTTTTGCTAAAGAATATAGTTCAGCTAAAACACCATCTAATAATGTGCCAAAACAGAAATAAACTAGTAACAGGTTATCTAGGAAAAATACAGAGAGCACACAGACACTCCAGGAAAAGATGCAAAGCTGAGCAAGTAAGTTTATTTAGCATTTCGGCTGCTTTCAGATAACAGCAAGATTTGGACAAGATGACATATCTTGCATTTTCTTATATAGTGAAACCTAATGAACCTCTACATAGACTAGATGGAAATCATGTGTCTGAACTGGTGACAACTCCCAGCCATAAACCCTTACCACCGGGTACAAGAAGTTACATATTTATGTATTACCTCAGAGAGAGTTTGTTACTTTGTAACTGTTAACACAGACGTTCTGCCATGTGCAAATGATAAACTAATACTTGTCTAGATTAACAAATATATTTATTTCAGAATTAATTTTCCAGACTGTTGCTGGAATTTTTAAGCATTGTACACATGCATCAGATTCAACTAATTGTGTTACCACAGAGCATGGAATATAGTTGACTTTCTCACACCTTATTTTGGTACTCAAAATACAAAATCACTAACATTTTACTGTTAATGGACTTACTATTTTGTTCACAGTGAAAGAACAAACTCCAAATGGTATCTGTAAGTTTTGAGTGTGCCTGCATATTTTTGTTAAAAGAAAAGCTTCATTTGAAGGTAGAACTTAATGGGTTTGGGTTTTTTTTCGGAAGGGCGGTGCCAAAACCTTTGCTTTTGTTTACAAGTGAAGATAAGATGACAACTGATGACCAGTTTGTCAAACTTCACCCACAGCAGCACGAAGCCTGCCAAGCAACATACATACTTACGCCAAGCAGACAAGACATATGCAAACAAGAACAGGTAATATTTAGTAGCCAGGTCAAATACCCATTAGAAACTAAAACTGCTTCCCTGTTCATCCCTAGAGTTTATGCTGCCCCTCTTCATGCACACCAAAGGCTGCTGTCCTGTCCATCCTCAGCACAGTCCTGCCTCTGGAGTGACAGCTTTACACCCTCTCCCCCCGTTCCCCACAGACAGGAATCCTATTTAGCTGTATTAAGACCAATTGAGCTGTGTTGGGAAGGATCCAAATCCACTCAGTCTGAAGCAGTCAGACCCAACAGTATGTTTTATTAAAATAACCTCTGCAAAATTCAGCCTTGCTGAACTGCAGATAAAAAAGTGCTTATATATTGTTAAAACTATCGACAGAGTCTTGCCTATAAATTCCAGCCTGTAGGTCATGTCTCAGGAATCATTAGAGGGCAACTGTGCTGCCTCAGTGAAAGATGGTTTTTACACCATCCACCTTTGTTATTCACTTGTTAGTCAGTCACAAACCAAAGAAAAGTCACCATTTATGAGGTAATATGAACATAGCCATGCCAGGTCAAAGGATAAATACGGCTTTTTTTTCAACTTTTTAAAAGAGATTACAGAGTTTTTCCACACCTATCTATGACTTCCAGCACGACTTAGTCCTAAACCAGGATTTCAGATTAGTCTGACCAGGATATTTCAAGAAAGCTCTCTGTAATTAGCAAATGAAGCAGAGAGATTATTCACACATAAGTTTTTACACCCTCGCTTTGTAAATTTTCTCCCTCATTTGCAGAAAGGTCCTTTCAGTGTACACTTTTAATATGCAGTAAATACATCACCTCCTTATAATGAAACACCCAGGGAGACTGAGGATTTAGCAGCTCTTGAAAGGATCGAGCACATTTGCTTTGTAGGTTTACCAAAACTGCAACATAAATTAACCTAAGCACTCCTTTAAAAAAAGGAAAAGTTAAACTAATGTGATGGTGGTAAAACATCAATTGCTTATTACCATAAAGATAAGCTTGTTTACTGCCATTTCACAGGGTGTAGCTAATACTCACATAAGAGTGCTGTGCTGCATTTTGAGAAATATTGCCTCTATTAAAAACAGATAGCAACACCAATCCGTTCTCATTATGCTCTTCAGAGCTCAAAAGTGCCTCTGCTCAAAGGCAGCCATTAGGCAGTGAGTTCCTCGGGGAAACTGTTGCCTCTGACTAGCAAAATAATAGCAGATTTTAAACCAAAACACGCAAAAAATCCTACCAAAAAATGGAGGTGTCAAGAAAAAAACAACCAACAGGGAGATGAAAAAAACAGCCAAGTTTTTTCGATTAAAAAAAAAAGAAGGATACGAGAAGAAAAAAGTGGGTTTTTGATAATTCCTGTTAAACACTAGTGTGGAGAACTGCACTGCGAGTCCCTAGCACTAGGTTTTAGATCACAAAGGGAATAGCAGTTTCTCTTATGTTCATACAGAAATACGTGATTCCAGCAGATAAACGCATAGGCCATGAGAACACTAAACGGCAGCCCGTACGGTTTTGCCACCTCCCGTCAGGCGGGAGCGTCATAAAATCTCTTCCTAACGAGTCGCTGAGGAGCCCTGGGCGCTCCCGCACCTGGAGCGCCGCAAGAACACGGAGCAACAGCCCGCGCGGCGGCTGCCGAGCCCCGCGGCTGCGGGGCGGGGCGGGGCGGGGG
>NW_009953483.1:2182105-2191390 GCF_000747805.2 Chaetura pelagica | reverse complement strand
CGGCCCGGGGCAGGAGCGCGGTCTGGAAGCCGAGCGGGCTCGCCCAGCCGCTGCCGCCCCGGCCTGCAGGCCCGGCCCCGCCGAGCCGCTTGCTGTGGCCGTGGGCACGGGCGCTTCCAGGAAACGCGAGTTTTATCGCTAGTGTGTGATAGTCGGTGCAGTTCTTGAAGTCTCAGCTCGGGAGACGCGGTGACTCGGTACACAGGGTGGCTGTGTGTGTGAAAGCAACATGTTCAGCAAGGCAGACAAGGTCCATCCGAGCTCAGGAACGTAAGAATATACTCGGCCCTGGTCTTTCACAAAGATCGAAAAAGGCCATGCAAGTAGCCTAACGCTTTACAGGCCTCCAGGGATGACAAAGCCTGTCATTCACTGCCCCTTGCTCCTTCTCCATCCTCGGCCGTCTACGCGCTTCTGCAAACAAAGTGTCTACCGGCGCTGCGGCCTCCCGTGGCGTCTCCTCGCCTGGCTGGGCACAAGAGCACGTTTTATTTACATAGTCATGGGCAACGGCCCGTAGGACGCAGCTCTTCCGCTGTGCCGGCAATGGCATGTGGCTGGGCCGCGGGAATAAGGAAATGGAGCGGCCTGGAGCTGAGCTGCTGTGGGGCCACAGCCCTGCTCCACCAGCGCCTGCCTGTGCAGCCAGAAAGGGCACAGAGTAGGAGCAAGGAGGTACAGAGCAAGGCGCGTAACCAGCAAAATATAGAGGGCAAACTCACAGGTAAATTCTCTTCCTGTTGCATGATCCGTGGGGATTAGAGGAGGCTTTACCATCAAATCAGAGCCATGGGGCTCAGCTTGCAACAGCAGGTGAGAAGTAATCTAAGATGAACAGCTTTTAAGAAAAGGGCCATGGGATCGACCATCTTTGTGAAAGAGGTACGGTGTTCATTTCCAGGTTGAACAATTCCAGAGATTTACTTGGTTCAGGTTAATTCAGCAAAATATTACTTGTGAGGAGACTTTCTATGCTCTTCTGTTAAACAATAAATTTACGCTGGGATTCATGGCTTATTTGGTAGGATAATGCTGGAGATGGATCAGACCAGATTATCACAGTGTTTTGGGTAGGCTGCCAAGCACAAGGGCTTATGGTTCCAAGTGACGAGTGCTGTAAGAACCCAGCTTTTGCAGCTCTCATTTGGAACCCTAAGTGGCATTTGTGGATTTTTTGGGGGGATGGAAAAGGATAGAGAGGAAATATGTACATTCCTTAGTCTTAAAATCAAAATTTTGGCTGGGATTGGAAAAAGAAAAGCCAAAACAAGTGTGTGTGTCTGAATACCCTAGAAATAGGGTATCACACAGATTCCATGGAAGTCCATTTCCATACTGGGAGATTTCCACTCTCAAACCCCATTCCTGTCCACAGGCCAACATGAGCTCAGAGACCATCACGCCAGGGCTCCATGTTGGAGCAATTCCATGTCAGACCAATGCCTCATTTAATAGGTCATAATCTCTTCAGTGTCTTGAATCAGTCAGGTGTTTCCATGCTATGTGTACATCCAAGCTTAAACCCCTGTGTTGTTTTGGTGGGTTTTTTTGTGCTTCCCATTGCTTCCTAACTACACAGGCCTAGAGGCAAAAGGAATTTAGGTGACTAGTAATTAAGTGTGGCAACATACAATCTTTAGGTTCCTGTTTGCCACACCACATAACCTTATGCCATGCTCTCACAATCACCTGCAATACCTGGGGAAACGTAGATACCTCCATGGTACCCGTAACTACCAGCTTACTCAATGCTGCTCCACCCAAACCCAAGCACCACCAGCATGTTGAGCTTACACGGCCAGAATTGTCTTCTGTGGCACGAACCAGAACAGTCGCCAGCTTAGAGCATATGTTAGATGCCCTTTGCCTCCTCCTTGAGGTTTTGCCTTCTGCTAGCTAGGTGTGTTTTCAAACCCCCTTACTTTCAGAGCACAGTGCCTTATTAAATGTTTGGTTGGGTAACTTTGTGACAGCACAAAACTCTTCTGTAGCTGGGTCAGTGAGCTCCTTCCTTCATATTTCTCTTCCCACTTCTGCCTCAGAAGGATGGGAATGTATATCATGCCAGCCTCTTCTTTTCTTTAATGCAGAACCCTACTTATCCTTTGCAGATGCAAACCAGCCTAGCTCCCCTCTCCCCCTGAAGAGAGGCGAAAGCCCTCAGTTCTCTGGCTTTTCTGAGAGTGTCATGACTGTTGACATATTGAATTTTTGGAGCGTGGGCACTATGTGTAATACTGATGGGCATCATCTAAGAATGCTTACAGACAAATCCCCTTGGCTGTCAGGGTGAGGGACTGTTGGAGCAGGCATGAAATGGGCTCAAAGCAATCAGCCCCCATCAAGACAGGCTGGGACAGAATTACAACTGTGAGAAAAACCCCAGATAAAATACAGAAGCTGGGAAAATTTTCACATGAAAAATCTATGCAACTTCGTTACTTCTAGATTTAGGCATTAGCTTAGTAAGAGAGAGCTTTTATAGCCACCCTAACTACAGCATCTTCAGTCAGACCTCACAACTAAATCTAAGACCCAAATCAAAATGAAGCCTTTAAGTTACAGGATTAAGATCTGCTCTGATCCAGCACTTGTTCTTAACCTGCTTTATTAAGAGGATGGAATTACTAGCAATTTATGGGAATTACTAAGGCAGAGGAGGTGATGAAAGGATCTTGATTGCTCAGCAGGTCAGTAGCAGAACCCAGTTTTTGTTCCTGCTCTGTAACAGTTTCTGTACCTTACTGACCCCTAACCAAATGTGTGTTGTCATCCTCATCGTCTGCCTTCCCTCTTGTAAAGAGAAGACCCATTTAATTTTCCTGCTCTACTTTATTCTGTATTAACACTCCAACTGGATGGTACAACATTTATAAATTCCAAGTATTTGTCAGAATTTGCTCAAGCAAGTCCTATTGCTATAAAGTGGCTTTTGCTTAACAGGCTTGGTGCCAGCCAATTTTAATTGACATGATACTTCCCAAGCCAGATCATCCTGGAACTGGGAAACATGGAATCCTGTGCCCTAAAAACCCCATTATTGGACGCTTATCCAAAACCAATAGTCTCAACAAGAGGCAGCCATGAACTCCTGGTTTTGCCATATAGAAAGTTTCATCCAAGTGTAGGATTTTTGGCAAGGTATTGCTGGAAGAGTTTGCCACATCTCTGCTAGTTCATTTACAGTTTTACCCCAGGGCTTTTTTACTAAATGGAAATCCATAGTAAATAACTATCCTCTTGACAACTCACAGACTGTACATTTAATATAGTAGTTATAGAAAGGACATTCAATATAGTAGTTAAAAGATGCCACATTCTGTGCCATCTTGTAAAGATTTAACAAGATTTCCTCTCATCTAGGACAGTGAAGAGGGTGATTTTCTTTGTCAATTGGAAGACCTACAAGAGGAAAAAGAACTATATGGTATTATTGACAATAGCTTCTTTTTCATTGGGCACAACTGAACTTATTCCCCACTGCAGTTTCTGAAATTTTGGCATTCTAATTCCTGAAATGTCAGACTGTAGAAAAAGTGGCCAAGGACTGTGAGAGTTCTAGTTCTGTCTGCACTGAAAACTGCTTTCCCTCTACTCACATTGAGCTTATTGAAAACTTGACAAATTCAGGTCACAGTGGACCAGCATCTATTGACAAAGCACTGTTGACATTCTCTGCACTTCTTTTGAAGGGAATATATGAGGTAAAAGAGTGCAAAGCTGGTGCCTCATTTTCACTTGTTTCTAAATGAGAAGTTGCTGCCAAGTTCAGTTAATGCTTTTTTCCAGTGAGCATGGGTTCCCACAAGTTTATTTTGTGCTAACAAATGGTTAGGTCGGTTCAGGCCTGGAAATAAACCTCATTAAATGATGCAGTGGTTGCATGCTGGGAGACTTATCTTTGCATTAATTTTATTTTCCAGCTGCACCGCCAAGTGATCCTTGGGATTAGAAGTTCCTTGGGATCAACCAGAAGGCTGATCATCATGGAGCCCTATGGGGACATGCTAGGTTATGAAGAAATGTATATATAATGAAGTTTATGAGTATTATTTTATAATGTGGTATGAAGGAAAAAGTAGACAAGACTTCAAGCTTGTATCTGGCTCATGTCCATAATAAAAAGAGAAAAGTGTGAAGGAAGATCATGAACATATTTCTTCTCCACAGCAAAAATTCTGAAAAATTTCAAGGCCAGTTTGCCTTCAGTACCCATGAAAGTTGTCTTAGTAACAACTGTACTTCTTCCACAGGAAACCTTCAGGGGGAGTGATGCAAAGTGTGCAATAAAATCTTTGTTTGGACTGAAACAAAACCATAATTTGGCATTCACGTTCTGGGTATGCTAAGACTGAGAAATTATTTACTATGGATGAGGATGGCAAGACTCAGTGATAAGTAGGACAGGTTGGATGGGGCTTTGAGCATCCTGGTCCAGTTTGAGCTGTCCCTGCCCATGGCAAGGGAGCTGGAACTAGATAATTTTTAAGGTCCCTTCCAACCCAAACCATTCTATAATTCTACGAAATAAAATATAGATAAAATATTACTCAAAGTAAAAGCAGGTTTAAACATGCATGTGATCAAGGGAGGAAAATCCATGGTAATCATCTCTGTAACTGAAATCTGCTAAGAATTAGTGATCTTACCAAGAAAAATAAATAGAGCATTGAGAGTTTTCTGAATCCATTGCATGAGAGCAATAATGCCATAAAGCATTGTTTAAAAATGTGTAAAATGACAAGTGTTCATGACATACTGAATTTGTGAAGATTATACTGCACATATAAATCCAGCCATGTTTGTCCAAGACTCAAAGCAAATGGAAACCAGGGGCAACACAACTTTTACGTCTCAAAATGAAATAATGATCTTAATGTGTATGATAAGAAAGGAAAGAGGAAGGGAGTTTCCTTTGTTAAGTAATCTCTATTCCACCTTGATATCTTCCTTTGTGCTCTTGTATTTGGAATCTGATTAAAAGTAGATCTGACTGCCATATACTGCAAATACCCCCTGCAAGCCTTAACTTTTTCTACAGGGACAAGCTCTTTTAGGTTTTTTTGTGTTCTTTTTAACATCAAACTAGACAGGTATAAAGACAGGATTGACAAAAACAGCAGGTCAAATAATGTTAACTGACTTAAATTATGTGCTTCACAAATGGAGCACAGCTTTGTGCTTAGAGCAGGTCTGAGTAGTAAGAAAAAATGGAAGCAAAATAAATGCCCACTAGTTGACAGAGGGAAAAATAATTCACCAGTCTATGCACAGGAGTTTTTTTTTACTCCAAATTGTTTTATAATTATATATACTGCTGACATTTGTATTGCTCTTACTGTGGGAATGAGGCTGTAAGGATTAAAAAATACAAACTATAAGCTATTTCAACTTAACTAAGAGTGCCAGAATTTCAGGGCTAAAATAAGAGTGCAGAGTTCAATGTACAATGAATGGACATAGAGTACATTTTCTTTTCCTCTGATATGATGCTGACTCACACCTTTTAAGATCAGAAGGACCATGTTGTTTGACTTTCAGCATAAACGAAGGTGTTGAGTTTCACCTGGTGATTCTCCAGTCAAGACTGTAACATTAGAAAGGCCTTAAATTCCAGCCTCAGGACTCAATGACAGGGATTCTGCCTCCTGCCGAGTTCCCTCCATGGCCAAGTGGAAGTAGTGAAAATTGTTTGCATTAACTGATACTTGTATTTCTCATTCAATTTCAGAAGATGCACGATCAATAGTGCAATTTACAGTTAAATAATGAGCCAAGATAAAACATCTAGCATGGCTCTTAGCAAAGTCAGTAATATAAGCTGTGCATGACTGTGCAGTTTGGTGCCAGCTGTCAAAAGAGAAGACCATTTTATCTTATTTTTCCCTAGTTGAAACAAAAAGAATTACTTGATGCAGAGGTTCACAGGTAAGGTTCACAAAGTTCCTAATATCACTCTAGCCTATTTTTCCACTCAGGACCGAATGTCTCAGATTATCTTCTGGTATTTTGCTTAGCCTCATTTAAGTGCTCTACACAACAAGGTCTTTCCCCCTTTTGAATATTAGAGATCAGGCTTATTTTGTAGTGTAAGGCTGGTTAGCCTTAAAAGCTGCATCCAATAGTGGGAGAAAGGGAAAATATGTAATATTTGGGCTGCTGTTTATTACTGGTCATATCTTTGGCCTCCTACTCTGAATCACTTGCTTCTGCTGTAGACAAGAACAATTCCAAGTGCCATTGTAGGCAAAAGTTACGTCTGCTGCAGTCAGGCGAAGGGAACTCCTGGTGCTGAATTAGAAGAGAACATACAATGGAGACGTCTCTTGCAGATAAAGGAGGGTAATTTTGACCTTAGTGTATAATGAGTAAGACACTATGGTGGAGGTCTGAAGTACAAGAATCCACCTATCTCTTGGGAAATCCTCTGTTTGCTCTGTGATAACACAATAATGCTGAAAACAAGCAGACACTGATAAAGACGTAAGACCAAATACAAGGCAGGTATAAGCAGGGTGACATTGCTAAACAAAGCAGAACGCTGCCTACTTTCACCAGATCTGAATTTTAACTCTGATATTTTGCAAGGGCTTACCTAGAACTCTACCTCAATAAAATATTCATTCATGAGAAAAAGCTATTTGTGTTACATAGCAAACAGCTCATAGACAATTTACAAAAAGGCACGTATGTCCTCAATTAGTTTTCAACAATCCCACAAAACACTGAGGGCAAACTAAAGCCATTTTATGTCAAGGCTGCAGATACACAGTCACCTTATCTAATCAGTCTCTGCTGCCTTAAAGCCAGAGGCTACCAAACCAAATAACTGCTGTGAGGCCTCCCTGGAGGAGAAGGGGATCGGATTGGTTACTCCTCACCTGCCACAGTGAGGCACGCAGGCAGCCTGAAACAAAGGGAGTTTTCAGTGCTTCCCAATGACACACCTAGTTTGTGAAGTAATTACCTCTGACGCATGACACAAAAGATAAACACCCAGTCTTGCAGCGTGTTGGCTAGCAACTCCTCAAAACACTTCAGAAAATAATATAATTATGCTACTTTTAAAATAGCAGGTGAATTTCACCTGTTTGCAGCAGGTAACTCAGGACCTAGGTACTAACCGAGTACCACTTGAGCCTTCAAAATAGAATTGAAGTGCTGCCTCAGATGTAACCAGGATTTCACGCAGACTTGACTTGCTCCTAGGCAGAACATGGCTCAGCTCAGTGTTTCATTTACCAGTAAGCTGATTATCTTTTAAAGGTGGCATGATGAATTCTTTGGTCTATTTTAATAAAGGGCAAATGTAAAATGAGAGGGAAGAATCTATAACAGGTAACCTTCTCATCACCTTCTGTGCCAGTTTCATCTACATGACCTCTCAGTGATCGCTAGTGACGTCTTTGGAGCCAGATTTGTTGGTCCACTGCTCTGTTTTGACCTTCAAGAGCTTACAGTGTGGGAGGAGAAGGGTGAGGTGCTGCCGGACTCCAGAGGCAGGGTGTTGTGTCCCTCCACCTGGTATCAGTTGAGGGTGAGGATCTGGTGACTCCAGAGCTAGTGGTTCATGAGATAATTGTTCGCTATGTTTAATTATCTTGGAGTGGTAAAAACATCATAGTTGTAGCAATCAGACATGAAGCAGACTTTTAAGTATCCAAGAAGTTTGCCTATTTTTCCCAACTATGTCATTTGGCCTTACAAACTTTGCTTTGGGTGGTTTAGCACAAATATATGTCTATTAGAGGCCTTCATAGACTTGGCTTGGATTATCTCCAAAGCCATCCATGGCTTGATCCTGGATCCCAGGGAGACTGGGAGCACAAGAGCTCAAAACACATTGTAAACATGAGTGAACCCTAATGTCCCTAAGGCGTGCTATGCTGTTACGTGTGCCATTTTCCAATGAGAAAGTGGGTTGCCCAGTGCTGTTCTCCCTGGCTGAGGCCAGGGCAGGGGGAGGTGAAAGCACGATGTCAGCTACGGCTTTCTTTTGCAGAGCTCACTTTTAAGACCAAATGCTGTGAGCACTTGGGATATTGCCACAATAAGGGCTTCACTGAGGGCCACATTGGGTAACAGGGCCTGTTTTTGCCACAGCTGCTGAAGCACCGTCACCCCAGGCACAGCCTCGGGTCAGTGTCTGGGTGCCTCAGTCCCAGGGCCACGCGTGGCTTCTTGCCTGCCACCCATGGGGAAACTGCTCTTTGAGGCTTGTTTGTGAAACCTTGAGAGAAAAACTCAGCCCACTTCACACAGACATGGTAGGCAAGGCCCACCAGGCAGCTTCTCTGCCCTGCCCTCCGTGGCAAGACAGCAGCATGGAGTGGGAAAACCGAGAGTCCTGGTCATTGCCTTCACCTGCCTGACGCGGAGGCAGGTGAATGCCTGAAGTGCCTCAGACGCTGCAGCAAAACAGGGTGTGCATGTGCAGCTGATTCACAGGGTGGAGTAACAGCTGGATGTGCTTGCAAAGAAAGTCACTGGCTTCACAGGTGGGGACCCTCCACACTGCAGATGTGCCCAGAAGGGTTCAGGGGCATCCTGGAGAGCTGCAGCAAAGGTGCTCACAGAAAGCAATGTGGACAGGACTAACTAAAGCACTTCACCCATGCTATTTCTCTCCAAGTGCAGCCATCTCTAGCAACACAGCGTTTTTTTCCAGTTGTGTCCAAGTTGCTGGGAACTCTGAAACCCTTTAGGAGACTGTCCCATAAGCAAGCAAAGTCACAGCAAGAAAGAATTTCCTTCTGTTTTATCTTTCCTGATATCTAAATGTGCTCCTTCCCTGCATTGCTCTCTAATACCCTCCACCCCTGTCTCCTGAAATAACTGCTCACTCATCACTGCAGTGGGTTTAGCTGTGCTTTACGAATCCAGAGAGATAAGAAACAATATTCTTGAGATAACAGCACAGACTCTTGCACAAAGTTCTTTCTTGTCTCAGAGTTCAGTCTGCACCCTTATTTAAAAAAAAAGCAATGTTACAAAAAAACCCTTCTTGATAGGAATTACATTAAAATGCAGCATGCAGTATCAGTAGAACCATGCCAAAGACTTTTGAAATAGTGGTGGTGTTTCAAATAAGATTATGGCCACAATTTTCCCCACAGTTGCCAATAAGCAGTATTTGAAATGATCAACGATCTCTTTTTCTGTGCTTCAAGGAGCAATTAAGTATTGTGCTTCAAATAACACCACACAGAAACGGTGAGTAAATAATGGCTTAAACAAGGAGTAAGAAAAGTTTTGTTTGCTTTTGCAGGTGTTAAATTTCAGCAG
>NW_009953483.1:2178782-2182035 GCF_000747805.2 Chaetura pelagica | reverse complement strand
CAAACTCAAATAAAAGCTCTAAACAAAAGTTACTGGAATTTCTGGCTGACAACCTGAGTTTCATGTTCGACAAGGCAGATAATCAGAATTCTCTCTCCTGACTCTAAAATCTCTAAGCACAGATTTTTACAATGGCTGTAAAAATTTGAGATTGAGTTTTTTAACTTCAGATACAACATATTTGTTTAAATTTTTGATGCATGAGTAAAACAATTGCAGCAACTGCACATGCTTAAACAATTTATTTCTTCAATGAGTATCCTTAAAGAAGTAAAGCTTTCACTGGTAAATACATTGCAGAATTGAAATGTGAATTTAGGTTATTTTGTTGTTTATCTGATAATCTGGTTATTCCTCCCTTGAGAAGAAATGCAATGCTATGTATCCAGTACCCAGATGAATTAAAACTCGAATCCAGTAAGCCATCTCAGAACATTAGGAAAAAGGTAATTGAATCATTTTTAGAACCAGTAATTAATTTTGTGGAGCTGATTTACAGGAAAATCAGATGCAGTGAAATCCTGCTTGTAGAGAAGAGAATGAAAGCTGCAAGTTGCTTCAATGCAAAATAGTGATGTTTGTGAGTGAGCCCCTTCCCTTCCCACAGGACTCAAGCTTGAAATCTTGCCCCAGTGTCAAAGCCCTTCAGAGTCAAGACATTGGGAGACCAGGCCTGTAACCGAGAGGTTTTGTGGAGAAAATTCCATTACTTCACTCCAACAGGCTCCCATTGTAATTCTTAATTAGTTACTTTACTCTCTCAGCCACCCCTTGTTAATGTGAAAATATAACCTTGAACTGTGCTCATGGTTTAAGTATTATCCAAAGACCTGCACACAGCGTACAGGGACAAAGTCAGAAATTCTTTTGCACTTGTGTGAGGTCAGAATCATAGTAATCCAGCTGTTTATGGGCCTTATCAAATATTAGACTGAGTCTGTGCATTCCAGTCTGGAAACAGAATTTACTGGGCTGATTCTGCTACTTTTAGCCATGGTGCTATTACCTGAGCTCTCATGCAGTCTTATTTTAACATGAGTAGAGGTGGAAGAAGTGAGTTCTATGTTCTTTAAAAAGCTTGAGATGACATGAATGGAAAAATATAGTGGTTCAGCAATTATAAAAACCTGAGGAAATTAGGGGAAGTTGAAGTGGTCCTGGTCAGAACAGTTGCCCTGTTAGTTTTGCATTCAAGCAAAATGTCTATGCACGTTGTTTCCTGTAAAGAGAGAGAGGAGAAATTATTTAAAATATCAGATTGCTTTTATTCTGTTATTTAATGTAATAATTCTCAGGTTTCTCTTGTGGGTTTTTTACAATGTATTCTGTAACATTATACACACTTTATGTGAAGGGTTTTCTATATACACATTAATTACATCTGGCTTTGACATGCACAGACTCCTCTTACTCCTTTGATAAGACTAGTGGGATGGTGTTTTGTGGCTCTGCTCAACTGAGGGAGGTCAGCCAGATTTGGCTCACATCACACAAGGAGAGAGAGGGTAAATATTAACCTACTCCTTGAATTATTGAAGTATCTCCTTTACTCATCCTTCTAGGATTATTGTCTGTGCAGGGTTACCAGCTGGGATCTATGCTTCTCAGCACCCATGTACTGCTTCCTAGAGCCCTCAAAAGCTTGTCTGCTCTGCTCAGCAATTCTTTTTTGCATCTTCCAACCCGGAGCTGTTTCTTCAATACTTGTTTACCCAGAGCTCTGTTTCCCTTCACAGCCTGTCAATGGTGCCTTTCAAGCCACCCATGGTTTAGCACCTCCCCACTCAGCTTTGTGCTCTCACTCTTCACCCCAGCTGGGAGCTGGGGAGGCAGCTCCACCAAGGGTCCTGGTTCATCCCCAGGCCAGGGGGGAGCGGAGAGCACGGTGGAGCAAGGAGTGGAGCAATCCCTGTTGTTCACAGTAAGGAAGTAAGGTGTGGCTCATCCTGAAGTCGCCTGAAACACTCCCTTATCCAAGGACAGCAGCAACCAGGAAGAAGGTTTATTAGGTGAAGGTGACTTGGAATGCCCATCCAGGTCCTAACAAAGGCTAGGCCTTCTGGGATTAAGAGGTTTTTTTCTGTGTAATACGGTTAATAAAAAACCTGCCCATAAACAGGGTGAGATGGCTCCAGGTGTTCTGGGCTGGGAACAGACTGCTGTGGGACGCACCAGGACCTTCACTGGAGTGTGTGTGCAGGGTTGTACATGCAGAATGGAAAGGGCCTGCTACAGAAGCTAGAAATCATTATATCATCCTAACAGCATAACAAGTCAGTTTTAATATTCTTACTTCTCTTTTTTTCATTAATTATTAATATTCAGTTAATACAGCAGCAAGCAGAACATACCCACAGGTCTATCCATAAAGGAAGTAATTTACTGCCTGCTTTACAACAGTGCTGTGTAAACACTTGAGTTGCATTAAATACTGCATTTCCATGGGAGAAGTGGCACATGGAGGTGAACAAACATGACACTTTGGAGAAAACTGTAATTTTCTTTTGGTTCAGCCTCACCCACTCTACTACCAGTCTGTGACAGTGTAAAAATAAATCAATGTTGTTAATGAAAAAATTGAGGAACTGAAAATTATCCCAGCAGGCTCTTTCAAACTCAATGTTTCTATTATTTCCACAGGACTTCTGCTTCTTGCAGCTTGAAGACAGCATTATAGAGGCCCTGGCCTTACTCCAAAATGTTAATGGATTTCAGTCAGGATCAGGCCCAGGATGGGCACCTGAAACCAAAAAGGTGTGAAAAGAAGCCAAACCAACCATGATTACTTCCCAGCATCAGAATGATTTCTTATGAGCACCTTAAAATAGTCTTCAAAAATTATAAATATATAATTGTACAGCCCCTGTATTGTCCTGTTACAATGGCCCCTGTAGAAGAGGCAGATTCTTATTCCATAAATCAAGGGTGGGTTTCAATATAATTATTCAATTGTTTCTTTCTCCACAGATGTAACGTTGTTTCTTGCAGTGCAGTTTCACAGCTGACCAGCAAATGGAACCAACCCCGACAGAGGTTGCAAGACCCTCCTAAGATTTGCAATCCTTGCCTTAAAGCACTTATCTTAAAATGCTGGGACCCTGCAGCAAGGCACCTATTTACTGACTTCACTTCATCCTTGAAACCAGCATCCTCCAGAATTCAGGGAAATTACAATACTTGTTTATGCCTGTACACATACTTAAGAGTACTGGTGAACTGGAGCCTGAATAAAGCACGGATCCAGCAGGCATTC
>NW_009953483.1:2176067-2178771 GCF_000747805.2 Chaetura pelagica | reverse complement strand
CTGTACAAGCTCAAAGATAAGGTAACTTCTAAAGGCTGAGATCTTCAGTAAAACTAATTTTCATCCTTAACATTTTTAGAATAATTTCAGTATGGTTTCTGCACATCATAAGTCACCGTGGCATACATACTACCCTGTTTTCTTGCAGACGTAGGAGCTTTGAATTTTTACTCTCTACCCTCCCACATTCCAGTGCAATTCTTTAATGAGCAAGCACACAACGTGACCTCTGTGTTCCCTTCTGCAAAACTGTGCACCCTTCCCCTGAACTCTGGAGTTCACTTTTTCATAATAAAAGGTGCAATTATTTTCCTGTGCAGCAACATTTGCAGCAAGACTGGCTTTGCAAACAGATTTTTCAGCCATTTGTTATTTTGACAAGAATTTGGTCAGCCTGGTAAGAAATCTGTGCATGTGGCAAATTCATTTTATTCAAGCACCCCTTTGTAGTCGTCGCTTAAATGCTCCTTCTGAATGCAAAGGCAGACACTCGTGCTCAGTCTACCCTTCCCTGTGCATTACAAATTGCTTATTAGTGAGGCAGGTAGAATCTGATTTTATGCAATCGATCATGAAAATGTTTTACTTTAACAACTTTAACCTAAAATTAGCACCTTTCGTGTCTATAACACCACTCCCAAACTTTCCTCAAAATACAGGCTATTCTTAGCAGTGACAGTTAATACTTGGTCATTCCTAGACTCAGAACCCTCTGAGCAGGGCAGTACACTGGTGATCACAGCACTGGCAAGGCAGAAACTGAATCGATGAAATTCTTAAACACTGCTCTCAGATCCTTTTGCCCCCACAGTAGATAAGATTCAATGAGTGCAAAACTTCTCTGACATTCTTTGATGATGCCTTTGATTTGTGGCTGGGGCAAAACTGCTCATCACAGTAACATACAATTATGACATTTAAGAGATAAAACCCACAGAAGCCAACACCTCCATTAACCATGCAATTTCATTGTTTTAATGCTGGGGAATTACTTGCATTTTACTTTTGCCGCAGGTTCTGATTTAATTCCCAGTCAAGTCAGTGACTGCCTGGAGAATCTCTCAGTTTGCTTCAGTGACACGGGATAAGCTCAGCAGTCAAGGTTTATTCCCCTCATTAGTAGAAGTGCTCTGCTTATCAGGCAGTTGATACTGTTAGCTTGAAGGCAATAAAATATTTGCATCCAAATACAAGCTTTTGTGAGAGCTTAGTTGACAGATGGGTTTATAAATTGGTGACACATTCTTGAATTTCTTCTTCATTTGGGAAGCATGGATCTTTCCAACACTACTCATTAAGGAATAATACTGAAACTATGTTTCCTATTCAGGAACCTTTACTGTCAATGAACCTTGACTCTCCAATCATAGTAACCTGTCTTTCAATTAAGAATATTATAGAACTGGAATTAGGTTTTTGGTTTGGTTTTGGGTTGTTTTTTTTTGCATAATGCAATTCAAGACACATGACATGGACCAAGATAACCAGATATGAGGCAGATACACAATAAAACTACCAAATTTACTTTCTGTTCCCTCTCAATCTTAACACATGTAGAGCATGATACATCTCTAAATACATGTACAAAAGATGTATACCCAGGATTGCTCTTTAGAAATTACAAAGCACTATCAGGTAACAGCAGCATAATCTTTAGCAATTCAATACTTCTGAGAATAATTTTTAAGCCATAACATAAATAGGTTCTGAACTCCTACAGCAGCAGTTGGACAAACAGAAATAGCTTCTGCAAAGTCTACATACTGCACTCCACGTGCCAAAACCATGGTGTAAATCAGGAAATGCTGTGAACTGAACCAGTCAAAGTTCCACTAATTAATATTTTACTATAACAGTCAGCAGACAAGACTGTAAAAAGTCCTTCTTTCCCATATGTGTGCTTAACATGTGATGGCCCCATCACCTGGCAGAAACTGTCTAGGAGTCTTTTGGCACAGACAGGTTCCTGTGGGAGATGGCTACTCACACGAGCATTTCAGGGCCACACCAATATATTGTCACATTTCCAACCCTTCTGACTGCCAGGTGATGCACTGGCTGTGGAAAACTCTGGATTTTTCACAACACCCATCTCTGCCTGGCTTGACTTCTGCACTCTCCTGAGATCTCTCCAAGAGCTCCAGGGATGATGATTCCTGCAAGACCTAAGGGAGGCAGTTAGCACTGCTTGGTCCATCTCATGCTACGGTTGTCAAGCTTGTAAGAGTTTCACCTTTCTTAAACTGCTCGGTTGCAGAGACTTTGGTGAACTGGAGAAACACCCACACCCACGTGAGAATACTGAGCAATTGGATCTTGACACCACTTACTGCTGAGCTGTTTGGCCACAGGAAAGGGCAGCCTGGTCTTTCTTCTTTCCCAGCGGAGTTTCCTGACCTAAATCTCAGGTGCATCCCGATGATACCCGCAGGAGAGGAGGGACTGCAGCTGCTGAAAACCCACAACCCAGCCACAAACTGGGTCTATAAACAAAGGTTTTACGGCCCAGGTGTTCGGGAGGCTGTTCGCGAGGGGCGCTGGGTGCTGATAACGCTGTAAGATCTGGTCACGGGAAGAGCCCTCAGACACTTGTCTTGGGGCCTGGGAAGGCGCGGGTCACTCTGTGCTAGAGGCTTGTTCCGTGACCCAACGTCACGGTACCAACCACATCTCCACCCCATTAACGAAACGTTAACGGAGCAGC
>NW_009953483.1:2164121-2175366 GCF_000747805.2 Chaetura pelagica | reverse complement strand
CAGGGCCCACCCCCCCCCGTCACGGCTCAGCGCCCGTCACGGCCGGGGAGCCGGCCCACGCCCCGAGGCAGTCGGCTGTAGGACGGGGTGCGTCCCCTTCCCTGTGGAGAGGCCCCAGGAAACGGCGCGGCGCCCTTAGGGCACTGGAGCCTGGCCCTCCTCACCGCATCTGCCCTCGAGGGGTCGGGACTCTCCTCAGGGGTTGGGTTCATGTCTCCCTGTCAGGCTCTTCTCTGTCTGGAGTAGCTTAGGGCAGTTAGCGTCCTGCTATCGTGGAAAACACAGTTCCTGGCAGTGATTTGTGGTGTGTGCTCTTAAAACAACATCTGTTTAAGGTTTGACAGTGCCTGCTCCCAGCTAAGGGAGTGGAGTGATGGAGCTTCCCAGGTTGGCCTCTATTCTTCCATCTCTTCTCTTAGTGTGAGCTGTGCTGCAGCAGAGGTAGTACAGGGCCAGGCCTCTTCTGGGTCAGATCCTTCTGGAAAGACACAGGTGTGCCCTGCTTGGGGCTCAGAGTGCTGGCCTGTCAGTTCTGTACAGGCAAGTACAGTGAATACATAAAGTACCCACCAATGGAGAAATACAGAGTGAGGTTTTTCCTCTGGGAGAGATAGGGATGGATCATATGGAGGTGAGTGGAGGAGATTTGTGTTAAAACAGACAAGACTTAGAAAGCAAATGATCTTCTATTTGAAGATTTTTTACTCTGTTTTTAATATATGCTCAGGAAAAGATTAAAAATACACCAAGTTCCTCACTGTACTCAAGACTGCAAGTACTAGAAAAGCAGTGGATCACTTAGAGTTGCTTGTGCTCCTCCTTGCTTAAACCTTGTAATTGTATTGCACCTTCTCTGCTTATTAATTGCATATACTGCATTGCTACTTCCATATCAGATAAGGTATCTGCTGTAGGATCACTGAGTTTGTTGTTTGTTTCTGTGTTTTTCTTTGGTGTTTGGTTTTTTTTCTGTGTGGTTTGGTTTTTTTGTGTGTGTGTTGCTTGGAGTTTTTGTTGAAGGTTGGGGTATTTTTGTAAGATAATAGGGAATAATAGGTTATTTGGGAAGATATCATGCAGTGTATTTTATATAATTATGTATAAACTTTCATCTAGCAGAATTCTAGAAATATTAAGTTTATTCTCTGTTTTTTACAAATTTGTAACAGAATTCAAGGACAAGTATTTACTGAAATGCTTAACATAGCAGCTGGGGAGGTAGGAAGAGGGATCATCAAATGAAATTATGGGGTGGCAGGTACAAAAGAAGGTACCTCTTCACACAAAACACAGTTACAATCTTGGAACTCATTACCAGAAGATGTTGGGGAAGTCAGAAGTTCAAAAAGCAATTAGGCATGATCATGGAAGAAAAATCTGTGCAGGGATGTTAAACTCAAACACCTCTGATTCAGGAACTCCTTGAGGTGTAAATACGCATCCTGCGGAAGCGTTTTGGGGTGCAGCCTCCCCTGTCCTTGTGCTGTCATTAGATGATTCCTGTTGCCTGCTCTAGGAGATAGAGGCCTGGACTGAAAATGCTGCTGTTCTGACCCAGCACAGTAATTTCTCTTTAAGTGTAATTTCATTCAACATGTCTTTTTCTGCAGTCTTTAATCAATCATGAACAGCAATTGTTACGGTAAGCTTTAGTGATGGCTAAATGCTCTCTTTATGCTCCATACATCTCTCTCCTTTCTTGCCTGTTGCTGGGGCATGGGAGGTTGCTTTGCTAAGTGTTAGGACAGTGCTGTGTTACCAAGCTGAGCACTGGCCCATGCCTGTAGTTCCTAGGTAATTATTTTATATACATAAATAATGATCTGTATTTCTGAAGATGCCCACAAGCCAAAACGTTTGCTGGTTGTATAAACATCCTAAGTAAGGATGTGTGGAGCTCTGGTCCTCATTTGCTGGCAGAATTAGACAGGCCAGTTGAGAAAGCAATTAAAATACCAGCAATACATGCCTGAAGAGTTACAAATTCCATCATCCGCATCTGCAAGGGCTTGTATTTATTATCTAGGAGCACAGGGCTGGACCTTGACCTTGTGAACCCACTGACATTGCAGAATGAGGTGTTGGGGTAGCAGAAGGGGCATGGGGGGCTGTATGGTGCCAGCCTCTACCCTGAGCCACCTGGGACCTGCTGGTGCTGCACCTGCCCCAGTGGCACCTGGTGCTGGCTGCGGGCAGGTCTGTGCACACCAGAGGTGTTCTCTGCCTCCACCTCTGTGCCTGGCAGTGCCTTTGACAGACAGGACTGGGTGTCTCCGAGGAGGTGTGAGGAACCTTGCAAGGGGTTGAGTAGGCACCTGCTGAGGACTGGAAGCAGGCTCAGAAATTGGAAGTGGAGTCAGTTGAGCTTGGTCCTCAGATTTTTCCTTGTAGCAGGGAGATAGGGTTGCCTTGTGTAACAGGTAGCTCCTGTTCCAGCCTTACTGCCAGAAGGAGGTGGGTTGATGCAGACATTTTCTATTGAAGAGTTAGTTGTCCATATTTGTATTTCCTTTCCAAAGGCAAGCCTGATTTTGGTGGTCAGGAATGGGAGTGTCTTGAGACCATACGGGGAACAGGAGCATGGTCATCCCGTTGTATTGAATGATATTCAACATAGATCTTCTGAAAAAGTTCTAATTTCCTGCCAAGGTTGGAGAACCACTATAAACTGATACTCATTTTAAACATAATGGAAGTCCAACGTATCAGTCCTAGGGCAGGGGGGAACAACCCAGGGGAAGACCCTTTCTCTAAGGAGAGGCAAAGAGAGGAAGGGCATGTGAGTCTCCTGAGGAGTATCCTTGCCATATGGATAGGATTTTATACCAGTGAACACCTCTTGGCTTGGAGGCACAACCTCCCACATGTATGAGGAGGATTCAGCTCAGGATGGATGAGGGTAACCCAGCAAAAGCCAGGTAATAAACTTGTTCTTCCTGATTGTCTCACTTGCATTTGTGTTGTTCCTGTCCTGATTTTGCAGGGGATTGGAGAGAGCCTGCAGACATAGAGAATGACAGACAGCATGTGCTTACAGAGGTTGTCAGTGGAAGCCAGTCCTGCTGCAATGTCAGATTTGTTCCATGTAACTGACATTTGTGTTGCTGATAGCTATGCAGATCATGGCTTTAGCAGCCCCTCAGAGGTTACAGTTTCATAAGGATGAGCAGTTCTTCAACAGCTGCTTAACCATGGAACTGCACCTCAGACTCAGATGCTTTGTAGAATGCTTTGTTCTGGGAGTGTGTTAGTATGCATTGTAAATAATGACAATAAAACTGAATTTATTCTTTAGTTGGATGGCAGAGGCCTGGAGGGAATGGGGTAGGTCACTGAGCTCAGTCCCACAGGACTGGCGGAAGGATTTGGCCTTCTGTCCAGAAAGAGCTGCAGAATGGTTATTCTACCTGCCTCACACTCAATGTGCCGTTATACCGCATTGGCTGCACAGCCATAGCTGCTTTCCAGACTTCCCAGGGCCTTTTAACAAACTTCAGATGGTAGCCTGTGTCCAAAGGTCACAAGTATGATGTCCCATGGGAGGAGAGGAGAAGTTGAGGTGCTGGCATTGTGTCAATGCCAAGTGTCCGGTGTAAGGACCTTGAGGGCTTCTCTGGCAAACCTTAATTCTTGTGGGTTTGTCTTTGCCATGTCAGTATAATACCCTTCAGAAGCAGTATATGCATTGGAATGATCAAGTTATTGTGGAGCACAGATCAGGGCTGGCCAGCAGAGGATCCCTGAGCAGGTCAAGTGTGGTTCTCAGGCTGGAGCAGACTCGTATGATAAGCAGTGGGTCTTGCAGACAGCGCCTCAGGCACCAACCCTGTGAAGTACCTTCGCAGAGGTGGCTGCCAGCCCCATGGAGAGAATGGGCCCATGAGGAGTAGGTAAACTCCTGGGGATCTCTTCCCTAACCGTGTTTGGCAGACAGCTTACAGGACTATGAAGGCTGGTCGCTGGAGTAGCCTCGCTTCTCCTTTGGCCTCAAGACATTCAGTTGCCACTGCTACACAGCAGAGACCCAAGGATCAGCTGTAACTCTGCCAGGTACACAGCTCTTCTGCCTGTCATTAGCAACCAGCTCCCTTTCCATGTGTCAGTTTGTCCCTGCTGCATGTTTCTAACAATGCTTTGTACAAGTGATGTAGTGCAAATGGAAGGGAATGCAGCAGAACCTGCCCAACCACTGACCTGTCTATCTGCAAGATGCACTCTCTGGGTCAGTGAAGTGCAATTTTTATTGGCACTGGAACAAGGCAGGCTCCTCAGTAAATTCTGTTGCTTTTGCTATCTTTGAGTTAGGACGAACTTAAATCCCATTCAGCCAGAGGAATGTAACTGACTGCAGAACACAGTAATGTCCTTCTACCAGCAAAGAGTCACTTGCAAAAGGTGGCTCAGGGATGGCCAATATAATATTTTTCTTACAAGGTTGGGTACACCTTATCAATGTGAATAAATATTTTTCATGAAATAAGCATTCCTCATGCCCATACTGCTGATGTCATGAAACAAATATTGTATTTAGGGAGAGTGGAAATAGGCTTATGAGTTTTTTACATAACACAGCCATTCCATTTACCAAACATAGTTCCAGTTCTGTGGTCCCCAACATAAGAAGGAGATGGAGCTGTTGAAGTGAGTCCAGAAGAGGGTCACAAAGATCATCAGAGGGCTGAAGCACCTCTGCTGTGAAGACAGGCTGAGAGTGTTAGGGTTGTTTGGCCTGGAAAAGGTTCTGGGGAGACCTCCTAGTGGCCTTCCAGTACCTAAAGAGGCCTACAGGAAAGCTGGGGAGGGACTTTTTACAAGGGCTTATAGTGAGATGGTAAGAGGGAACAGTTTTTAAATGAAAGAGGGTAGATTTATATTAGCTATTAGGAATAAATTCTTTAGTGTGAGGTTGGTGAGACATTGGAACAGGGGAGTAGTGGATGCCCCATCCCTGGAAGTGTTCAAAGCCAGCCTGGGTGGGGCTTGGAGCAACCTGGTCTAGTGGGAGGCAACCTTGCCCATGGCAGGGGACTTTGAACTGGATGATCTTTAATGTCCCTTCCAACTGAAACAATTCTGTGAAACCATTCTATGATTAGCTGTTGACAGAAGAACACAGATCTCTCCATACTTTGGGGCTAAAAGAATTGGTTCCCTCAACACCCCTAGTCTAATACATTCTGCAAATTTGCAAGATAATTTTTACAGTATAGTATTGTCTTCATGCCATGTTTGTTTTCTTAAGCACAGACGTTAAAGCATAGATATGATTTACAGGCTTGGATTGCGTTTGTAAATGCTAATGAAGTAAAAATGGCACTGTCATATGAATGATGCTGCAGGAAAAACATTGAAGTGTAAGTTCTTACATAACTTTCTGTAACTACCCTCATCCTGCATTGTAGCTGCCTGAGGGTGATGTCCCAAGCAGCATTAGCTAAAACTCCTTAGGCTGACCTTGTAGTCTCTTGACAATTTTACACCATAAACAATAAAACTCTTCTCGTTCTACTTAAAAAATAAATAAAATTATGAAACCAAGAGCATGTATTTCTAGCTGTAGCTAAACATGCTTCCTCTTCTATAGTTGTACTCAGTTCACATCAGTTCAGGTAACTGAAAACAGGGCCTTGGTCAAGAGGACTTCTGATGTCATGTGAAAATCAGATACAATGTACCAGCTCTCAGATGTCTCTTAAACATGGTCTTGACTTTTCGTAAGCCAATATTCCTGAATTATTGCAATGAATGCAATTATTAATTTTTCTTATAGCAACTTCAGAACAAAAGTAAGGTCACAGACAATTTAAATACGACAATTCAACACACTCTGATTTTTTCAACTAATAAAGCACAAAGCAGGAGTCACAGAAATTAAAATCTTCCAAGTGACCACTTCCCCCCTGGACAATATCCAAACCAAATATTCAAATCAGCATTCAGTTTCTTGAATCTTGTTCACAAATATCCACAGCAGTCCTCTTAGTGATGATAAATCTCTTGTAAAGTTTGATAAGGTATCCAGTAATGAGTAGTCCCTAAAACTGGCATACAGTATTCCACTGAAAAAGCTAAAGCATTTACAGTTCTCACAAGCCACACCTTAATGTCCTTTTTGTTTGTTTTAATCCAGATAAAGTTAGTCATAATGAGGCTAGTTTATCTGAAGTCATGACAGGAGTCTCCATCATCGTGGTAACCAAATCAATATGAAAGCTTGGTCCCATTGGCTTCAATACCTAAACCAAATGTTCACTACCAGCCTTTGCCTCCGGTCTTGTGTCATCAAAAGAAATTGGGCAATTGTTCTCACATACTGAGAGGCAGGTGTAGTGAGCATGGATTGTTTTAGTTTCAGATGGATGACATATTTGGATACTTTTAGGAATGAATGATAAATGAAAAATATAGGACAGTATGTTGAATCAACAGAGTTTACAGAGGAGTATTCCAGGAATGGCCATGTTCTGCTAGCCTGTTTCTTTACCTCAAACCATCTGACTACAGACACTCAGTTTCACACATTGAAATATGTTGATCCTCAAAGCAGTGACAGTGGCCCTGTGACAGTCTTTATAGGATGAGCCTAATCTTCTGTTTCCCTCTACAGCTGATTTTGTACAAGTTCAGAAGATGGAATTTTATTAGCATTTCAGTTTTCAGGTTTTTGATTTTGACATGAAGCTGTGTTTTTTGGTACCTCACCCCGCTGCATCAGTAAGCCTGACACTGATCTTCCAGTCACTCCTATGGCTATACATTTAGGAAAAGCCTGGTCTAAGCCTGGTTCCTAAGTCTATCTCCATCCACCCAGGGACATTCCATAAAAAATATTACACAACTCAAAATGCATCATAAGCAGGAACAATGCTAGGAAGGGCTTTCCACTGAATAAGCTCCGCATGACGAATGCTAAATTAATGCCTGCAATGTCAACTCCCTGTGGCCATGGTGCAAAATGTGGACAATAGGTGTGTGTGCAAGGCTGCCTTTGAGGGAAGACTTTAACCATAGGTAAGTGTGTTTTGTTTTAGTGTTATCAGTGACATCTGGTGGTAATACACAGTAAATTCAGTTTGAAGTATTTCACGGACCCGTGTTTCTCAAAGTATATTTCTGTCTGACAAAAAACATAAAATGGCCATTCCTGGTATGGACCAAGGACAAGGACCAACCAGTGTAGCAGCATGGTATGTGGTGGTGGTGGTAAACACTGGAACCAAGGAAGGCACCAACGTATTTTGTGTGTCTGAAAAGCAGAACACCTGCTCTTTCCTACTGTTAACTACAGACAGTCTATGTGAGTTTTCCAGACCTAATAGCCGTTCCAAATCAATAAACATTGCAACAGTTCAACTCTCATTTGGAAATATGTAGTTCAAATAATACACATGACAAAAAGGCCATCAGTGAACCTGGAGTGGCTTAATAGAGAGAACAGAACGCTGCAAAAAAAGCTGCACTGGTAATTGATGGGTTGGCACAAGAAGAAGAAACCGTCATCAACAGGAGTGACTTAAGTGGTGGGCCACCAGGATTGTTTGTGCTGAAACATTTTTCCTGTGTGGAGAGACTGAAGGACCAGGGCTTGTTCAGCCTGGGGCACAGGTTGATTTGGTGAAGCCTGGGAGCAGCTTCCCAGCACCCAAGGTGGAGGTGGGGGATCAGCAGGATGATGGAGCTGGGCTTTTCACAGCGGTGCAGGGCAGGAGGATGAGAGACAATGGGCAGGAGTTGACACAGGAGAGGTTTAGCTTGGGGTTAAGAAGTCCCTTTTTCACCCTGAGGTTAGTCAGAGGGTGGATCAGCTTGCCCAGAGAGGCTGTGCAGTTTCTGTCCTTGGAGGTTTTCAAGACCTAAGTGGATAAACCCCTAAGCTCAGCAAGCAGGCTGGAGTGAGACACCATATACTCTACCAAAGATACTTTGGAGGCTGCCAGTAAGAAGCAGAGCACTCACCTGGACCCCATTTCTGTGTTCCAAACCCATTCTCAGGTTGGGCACCGTTTCCACAGGGGAGAGCAGATCTCAACATTGTAGTTTTTGTTGAAAGCAGCAGAACCAGTGCACATGGAGAAGTACCTTCTTTAATTTTGCACTTAACCTCAATAAATACGCTGGAGATAGTTTTGTTTTAACACCTTCTGTGACAAGTTCTTGCATCAGAAGGCGTATTTTGGCAGTGCTTGAATACATGTACCTGTCCTTTTCCTATTTGCATGGCCACATGCCCTCTTTCTTCTTGGGTGAAGAATGGGGAAGGTTGTCTGTCCAGAAAAGCACCTTTCTGACTCTCTGTGTGCACCATTCTTGCAGCTCTTCTGAATGCAGCTCTAGAAAGCAAAAGCTGCAAGTCTTCATTGTGATTTTTAAACCTGACATTTCGGTAAGGCAAACATTATTCAAGAAATCAACAGTAAAATTACTGTGAAGCCAACCCCAAAACACAAAACCCTGCTTAAAACATACACTAGGCATCTGTGCATGTTCTGACACCATGTTCTCTGTAACATCTGCTGCTTTGCTTGAAAATGTTTCCCGACATTTTACTCCAGAGACTTCTGAATCCAGCATCTAGACTTTTAAGGTTCAGCTCACCTTAAAGAATAAACAGCTGTTGGAGGAGTTAACTTTGACAATGCAAGTGCAAAAAGAGGACTCTGATAGCATATCAGCTATGATGGAAATAGGGTGCTGTTTCGTTGAACTTCTGCAATGGAAGTGGGATCCCTGTGGATGGCTCTGAGCTACCCCAAAGCGGGTGGCTGCTCCGTGAGTCCAACACACCTTGTCATTCATCTCCTTCTGCACTTCCAGAGGGATTGTGCTGTCTGTCCCTGGGCTCAGCATGTTTGGGCCAAGGCAGATGGCCAGGTTGCTGGAGTCCATCCTGTTGGTCTCGGCGTTTCGGCTGATGTGCTGGAGCAGAGAGAGCAAGTGCTTGAGCAAGGCGTGGTTTGGTCTAGGCAGTTTGTCAGCCACCCTGCATGAACACAAACAAAACGTGATGTTAATTCATGGTGCAGCAGCTACTACTTCTTGATTTGAGCAAGTCTTAATGAAACTCAGGCAGATGACACTTCCTCCAGGGAGAGACACGTGTGTGCTGCCGGTTGCCGCTCAGCAGAAGCCTCACTCAAATCCCCAATGGCAGTGGAGTGTGTGGTTAACTAAAATATCTTGAATGATGAGTTCTTCCCTGAAAGGCAAGCCTTTCAGCAGTCCGTGTCTTTGAGTAGGTGAGATGACATCAGGAGGTTTCACTGGAGGCTTCCTGAAGGCATGGAAAGCCTGTGGTTGTGCTGTGCAGCTTTCAAAGCACTCCCAGTCAGCCTCCACATCTGCCCTTTCTGAAGTGCTGCTGCTGCAGCCCTCTAAAGCAAAGCCCATGGCACAATAGCAACCTGACATAAATGAGAGGCTTCTAAGTGAGAGTCTGGATTTCATGAGAAACCACCACTACCAGCCACTCCATCACATTGGGGCTGGTTGCAAAACTTCCTGGTTGCAAAACTTACTCTTTCAATTCTTCAATTTTGTCCTGCTTGCTTGGCTTCCCCAGAGCCTGCATCCACTTCTCATAGAGGTCGGTGGACAGTAGTTTGGAGGGGATATTTCGGAGGAAGTCCTGCAGGAGCAAGAGAGGTAGATGAGGCTTTGGACACTACCCTTGAGCACAGACGCAGTCCTGGATGTGTCAGCTGGAAGGAAACGGTTTTGACTTTGGATAAGGACTAAGGATAAGTAGCGTTCCTTATCCCCACAGGGCTGCTCCTAATTCCCTCACCTTTGGTTTGGCTCTGCACCTTCTGTGGCCGGGGAGGAGGCCCAGGGGTCTGCAGCTCCCGGCCCTTCTCAGAGCCGCAGCTGCACCCGCGGGTGTGCGTGTGGTGCCCAGCGGGGAGGGGACAGAGGGAGAGGGGAGGGGACACAGGGATCCCAGAGGGGACAGAGGGAGACGGCGCTGCCGGCACTAGAGGGCAGGACAGCCCAGAGCAATCCTGCCGAGGAGGGACAGGCAGACACCGGTGTGACACAGGGCACATCGCACACCCTGCAACACTGACACCCGCCTGGACTTCCCCCGCTGATAAACCCCAAAGGCGTCGAGCTTTTGCAAAATACTCGTAGCATGAGCAACCAACACCTGGGGTCACCCTACACTGTGCACACTAAGATCATAGACTCATAGTTGGAAGGGACCTTTTAAGATCATCTAGTTCAATGTCCGTGACATCTGCATATGTCCCCTACACACTCCACACTAAGATCCTGGGTTTCAAGGCTTTCTAACTACAGCTGCTGAGCATTTCCACACCATGTCTCAGCCCTCGGCTGAAGCCTGTCAAAAAGTTAAGTAGGGTTATTTCAGCCTGTCCTTTGAGTGAAATCACAGGAAAAATATATTTCCCTGCCTATATTTTACCATCTTTTCAGAATGTCCCAGTAAATGACTCTTGTCACCTCCTTGTCAGAATCTGATGTTTTAGCTTTGCACCGTGATCATGAGGTGCCTCAGCTTGGAGACAGGGTGCTCATGGAAATCTTCCTGCATTTTTCAGGAGGAAAAAGATGTGGCAGAATGAAATCACTGTAGAACACCAAGTTATTCGCTGGAGCAGATCTTCAAAAACATTTGTATTCCACATGGGCTTCAAACTACCTGGGGAAATTTTCAGAAGAGCTCAACCTCATGGTTGCTTTGAAAACATGTCCAGAGATATTGTCCACGTGGAAATTCAATCCCAGAGCTCACTGGAAATGAAAGGACACCCCCTTCTTGCTCCTGCGTCTCATCTGAAGTTGAATACACAGACACAAACCCAAACTGCATGTAGAGCAGGCTGTATAAACCCAAATGAAACACTCAACTGCTACCTGAAAAATCCATCCTGTGCCTCAAAAAACATGGATTATCATGGGCTTGCTACCAAACCCTGTGTAGGGAGCAGCCTTGTTCTGTTTGCACAGTGCATTAAACACATTTAGTCTGCAGCCCCAGAGCTGCTACCAGTGATTCATCTCCGCCAGCACCTCTGGCTACTTTCCCAAGAGCAGAGCTCCTGGCACAGACCCTGACACCACTCCTACCCTGGTCTCTGCTAAATAGCTGCTTACATTAAGCACTAACATTTTCTCTTCGAGGAGACCAGGAGGGAGTGCTCAGCAAACATTCATCTATCCACTGTGCTATGTACTTGTAGTGATGTTTCCAGAAGGAATGTATTCCTGCTTTCTCTTTGCTCAG
>NW_009953483.1:2161587-2164034 GCF_000747805.2 Chaetura pelagica | reverse complement strand
TTCCTGCTGTCTCTTTGCTCAGGATCCAGCAGCTATTCTGCTGGTGCTCTTTGGCTTAAAAGGACAAATACTGCCTCATTCTATGCCACCCAATTCCTGTATCCCTCCAGACCACGGGTCTGGACTCTTTTGCAAGCAGCTCTTGCTGGTCAGGGCTGGGAATAAGAAAAAGATGCAGTTGCATCTTTTCCAAAGCGTACAAACCCTTCAAGATACAACTCCTGAGCAGCCATTGTGAAGCATCGTGGCATGTACAGATCTGCAGCATTTGCAGTTCCTGATCTAGCCACAGTAGCTCGGGATATGATCCATGACATACCCCCACCTCATTAGCTGACACAAACAAAAAAGTCCCTCCAGGGATGACGTGAACTCCAGGCTTAGAAAGAAACCCCAGAAGACTCCCTCAAGAACAACTGAATAACTGCACAAACCAACCCAGGCTTGGGTTGCCTCACATGCACTTGCACTCTGCAGGCAGCATTTCTCCCAGGTACAGAGCTTTCCTGTGGCCTGAAGAGTCAAATGCTCTCTGGTGCTAAATCTCTTCCCAAGTAGACACCTACTGTACAGGAGCACCCATAACCTTCCCATCCCACACACATGTTCACTGTGGGCTCCCTGCCAAGAGCTCAGGAGATCAAGCTTCCCAGCCCTCTGATCCACAGAGCTTCACACAGCAAACACCTCAAAATTGAGAGGCTGCACATCTTTTTTGATAAAAGCTCAGGGAAAGGAGGATTATGGTGTTCCACCATTACACATGCTGAGGCCCTGCTTCCCAGGGAGGGGCTGGGGAAGTCATGAATCAATTCCTCTTTTTACTTCGCTTGTGCATGCAGCTTTTGCTTTCCTTATTAAACTGTCATCTTGACCCACGAGGGTTTTTTTTCTCATCTTATTTTCTCCCTTTGTCCCACTAAGGGGGGGAATGAGAAAGCATCTGGGTGGGGATCTGGCTGCCAGCCGTGATCAATCCACCAATCCTTTTACTTGCCACCCAGCGTGGGGTGTGAGATAACACCAGTTTGGATCTGGGCATAGTCTGGCTGTGGTAGCTGATAATTGGCAGGCTTCCACGTGGGTCATGGAGCTGGTTTGATTTACCGTGTAAGAGAGCCTAGGGCTTGTCAGCAGCTGCTTTCAGCTCCTGTCTTTGGTGCACCACTTATCTGTGTGTTTAGCTGTGGCTGGGATCACTCAGATAAAAGCAGCAGCCACGTGCTTGGCCCTGGCACGGGCACTGCTGCTGTGCCAGGAGGGCTGTGCTGTGGAGAGGTGAGGACTGCACCTCCCTCTACCCCTCCAGAATTGATGTGGCCACTTTTGTTGCACATCGAAAAGGCTCTGGAGGTCTTCACACATCCTTTTGTAAGCTGCTTGATTAATGTTGTTGTACTTCTGTAATTTGTGTGGAACCAAGTTTCCTTCTGATGTTAAGAGGAAGCAGTTAGTTAGTGAGGTGACAGAGAAGCTGAACAGTGGTAGGACAGTGTCATGGCCTTCTCTCTCAATCTTTCTGTCTCCCATACCCCCATGGTTGGGGCTGGCCAAGAGGTTGAGAGGGGAACAGCTGGAACAGCTGGGCCCAGCTGACTCAAAAGATATTCCCTACCATGTGACATCGTGCTCATGACATCAGCAATAAAAGCTCAGGGAAAGGAGGAGGAAAGGGAGGACATTCATGGTTGTGGCTCTTGTCTTCCCATGCAACCATTACGTGTGCTGAGGCTCTGCTTGCTGAGCTGGGCACCTGCCTACTGATGGGAAGTTGTGAATCAGTTCCTCTTCTTGCTTTTCTTGTGCATACAGCCTTGGCTTTTCTTATTAAACTGTCTTTACCTGGACTCATAAGGGTAATATTTTTTTCTTCCCTTGTCCTGCTGGCTAAGGTTAACCCACCACACTAATGTGCACATACCTAGTCACAGGCTTTGTACATATGTTTATATACCTGAATATACATACACTATCCTCTAAACTAATTCACTTAATAAGAGCAAGCAAAGAACACCAAGTCAGCTTTTCAGATGGCAAAAAGAAAATGTAAATAAACTTCAGGCTGGACAATCACTATACATTCCTTGAACTAATTATTATGATCATTATTACTACTGCTACAGTATTGCATGGTGCTCCCAGGGCCATAGGAACGAGCAATGTTGACTGAATATCAGTGAAATACTTTACTGCCCCAAGGAAAAGCCAGGTGCTGGTACAGGTCCTGCACCATTCAGGTGGCCTGAGCAGCACTGTGAGGGACACCTGAGGGGTGGCTGTAGCTGTCAGCAGAAGTGATGGTAACAGAGCCTGGATCTCAGTATGTACAAGACGTGGCAGATGGAGTGCAAAAGCAAACGGGCTGGCTGGCAGCAGGCACTTCAGTAATGAAGCATCACAGGAGCTCACAGACTCTTCTCTGATATTGCTGGGCCATGTTCCAGAGA
>NW_009953483.1:2159342-2161553 GCF_000747805.2 Chaetura pelagica | reverse complement strand
GAATCTGGAAATGAAAGCCTGCTAAGCTCTTGGATAAGTGTCTCTTTAACTTCTCAGTTTCTTATGAATTTCAAATAGCAATTTTTTATTATCTTAGTTGGTGACTGCCTGTTTTAATGAGGCATCACAGTTAATCTTACACTGCTGACAAGTTTGAGGCTTTGCACAGAGCAGAACGTGGCTTTCTCTTAGCATAAGCACAAGAACAACGATGAATTGTAAGAAATAAAATGACCATGTTTGCAATTCTGATTGTAATTTTCTTCCTTTCATTGTAGTGTTCAATTGCCACCTTCTCAGATATTTTACATGCAGGTAGATCCTGGCCAAGAGATTGTGTGAGCTTAGATAAAATTTCTTCCCTTCACAGTGATCTGGAAAACATCTCTGATCTAAACACCAATAGGCAGAAAACAATGGTCTGTCCTGCTTCTCTTAAGGCCTCAAGCCATAACTTACCTGTTCAACGTGAGCTAATATAAAACAATAAACAAGTATGTAAATGCAGAAGTCAGTCACTCCTGATCATGTTGTCTGGGAACATATTGCATCTTCCACAAAAGCTGGCCGGCATTCATGTCCTGGAGGGCTTAACTGAGCTTTCACAATAGTTGCACTGATGGTGCCAAACCTCATGTAACTTCCCATTAAATTGTTGCAGGCTGCCAGAGGGTGTCACAGAGGGAACCCAGCACCTTGGAAATGAGTTTCATTAATATTTTATATGAGAGATGCACTCAGCAATAAAGGCTGAAAAAATACAGGGGGGAAAAACCCACGCAAACCAAAACACCCACAGAACTCCTCGGATCACACAGAGCCAGAAAAGGAGATAAGACTGGCAGAACTATGTGGCTGGTTTGTAGCAGCCAGCAGTAAGCAAGGAAGGGCAGAGATACTCTGGTCAGATGCACCTTTTGCAGGAGTCTCTGCCTACCTGTCCTTTCAAAGGCCCTCAATGGTTTTGAAAGGTACTGTATTTTCCTGTTTTTTTTTTTTTAAGAAGTGCATTGTGGACAGGCAGGAACATGGTATTTCAACTCTCTCCTTCTGCAAAAACAAACTAGAGCTTCTAATAACCAGTTCTCACTGGACAGGGCACTTGCCCTGCTCATGGGGGAGAGCAGTTCCTGTGCTTTGTCCTAACTAAAATACCATAATCTGGACTGCAAGAGGTAGTGTCCTGTCTGGAGAGAATTCTTCATTACTTAGAACAAATTCCTCAACTTGATCTCCAGCTCCCAACCTGCACAGCTCTGTGAGACCAAGTCACTAGTAAAGTGTGATTGTTAAACACAGGCAAGGCCACAGAAGAAATAGTCCACTTGAAATGGATAAAAGCTCCCCTGCCTGGAGTCACCTGGATTTCAGTAAGAAGATGGAGTGTGTTGGGTAGTAGAAAGTCAATCCCAATAGTTTAAGGGCCCTGTGTCCCAGTTAAAAGAGTGATTCCCCAAACCTGTTAACAGGACACTGCTGAGGAAGCATTTGAGAGACTGAACCAGATACCTGTAGAGATATTTACCTGTACCATCCTTTACCTCCAGGCCAGCAGTGATACAGACCCCTGTCCTGAATGTCCCTTGGCCCCATACCTCATTCCTGCATGTCTCTTGGTCTCAAATGTGGACAGCCTGCTGTGTTACATTTATACCTGCCATGCTGTCTCAGTAATAATCCTAGAGGGGAGGACTTGGCTGCATCACCAGTAAATAAGCAGCTATGAAGGGTCTTCCCTTTGTAAGTCACTTTACATAAAATCATAGAATTGTTTAGGTTGGAAAAGACCTTTTAAGATTATGGAGTCCAGCTGTTAACCTAACACTCCAACTCTATGCCTAAACTAAATGTCCTAAGCATCACATCTACACATCTTTTAAACACCTGCAGGGATGGTGACTCTACCACTTCCCTGGGCAGCTTCTTCCCGTGCCTGACAACCATGTCAGTAAAGAAATTTTACCTAATATCTGAATGAAACCTCCCCTGGCACAACCTGAGGCCATTTGCTCTCTTCCTATCGCTTGTTATTGAGGAGAAAAGACCCAACACCACCTCATTACAAGCTCCTTCCAGTTTTTCATTTAATTTCTCCCTATGATTATAGATTTTTGCCCCCCTTTTCCGGCGGGAAGACGGGGCCTGCCGGGCTCAGCATCCTGGCATCCCTTGGGTTTTGCTGCCAGGGGAGGGAGCGGCTCCTCCCTCCCT
>NW_009953483.1:2150081-2158324 GCF_000747805.2 Chaetura pelagica | reverse complement strand
CTGTTCCAGTGCTCTGTCACTCTCACAGTAAAAAAAAAAATTCGGATATTCACCTTGAATCTCCTATGCTCCAATTTGCACCCACTACCCCTTGTCCTAAAAGTTCCCGCTGGGCGCCCCGTCCCGCAGCACCCGCACCCGCACCCGCACCGCGGCCCCGGGGGGTCTCGGCTGCAGCAGCGAGAGGAGCCCCGGCCGCCCGCCCAGCGGCTGCGAGGCCGGGAGGGACCCTTCCATCACTTGGTCTGACCTCAGACAGGAGGGACGTGCCGGCTGGGAAACAAATAAAGCAAACTGCCGGGGTGTGAATCCGGGCACCGACACACGGGGCTCCTTCCCGGCGCTGTCGGCTCGGACAAACAGAGCCTTCCTCAAAAAAAGATCAGCAGCAGGGGCTCTCTGCGTGAAACGCTTGCGTAGAGATGCACGGATCATAAGTAGAAGCTCCAGAGCTTCCAAATATATAGTCTGAAAGTGTATTTCACATGCCAGCTGATCTGGTTTTCCTCCTGCTCTTCAAATCTCAGGCTGCTAGCAGAAATGGACTGGTTTCCAATAAGAAAGAGCTTACTGGGAAACAAAACAAAACAAACCAAAAATAGTTAAGAGGGGAAAAAAGAAACAAATAATTATTTTTACATTTGGAATTATTTTAAAATATTTTTTTCAAAGTTGTCAGTGGAAACATTGTAAAAAAAAATCGAAATATCAGATAAGTGTATTTTTATATCTCCCCTCCCCATTTCTTTCTTTTGAAGCTTTATTTTTCTATTTCTGATGAGAAAGTAGAAAAGAAAAAAAAAACCAACGTAGGTGATTATTTAGCAGAGAAAGCTGAGATACTGACTGCCCTGAGATAAATTTATCCTTTACTTAAGATTTTTTAAAAATAACCCTTTGATATACATTGCAAAAATGCTATTTTCTTTAACTATGACACAGCCCCACCACTCACACCTGTAGCATGGGGCTGGGTCTGTCTTACTCCACTTTGATGTTCAGTCTGGTCTCCACTTCTAAATTTATGGGTCTGCCCCATCCACCCCCCCCACTATTTTCCTTAAGCCTGGTGGTTTTTCCAAGTGCCAGTGGTCTCTGCTGAAGTCAGTACTGAATAATGGCCCTCAGTTTACATCCTGATTTTTTTCTGATATTAACAATGTACATAAAGCCCTTGCAATGGTACAAGAATGGGTGTCTCAGGGGTGGCCAGGTTGCACTGAGACATGTTCCCAAGAGACAAGAAGGGTGAATCACTTCCCCAGCTCCATGCATCCATCAGCCCAGTGCACCATCTGCTGCAGACCAGTGGGTCCTCCTGGGACCTTGAGCAATGCGTAGCTACTGCAGATAGTCACGGATGTCTGGCTTGCATGATGTGGCAGGAAAAGGGATGACAGTGTTTGTAGCTAATGAAGTCCAGTGCAAAGCTGCATCCCGCTGTAATTTATTCTCTTGGAAAGCAGGAGTGTGATGCCAGACAAATAACTGGCCCCACAGGAGGTCAGGACACCAGGAAGGCTGAACCAGGAGGGTTGCAAGATGAGAAGGAACAACCTCCCAATGTCACTGCTAGGGAAAGCAGCAGTGCCCCACGGAGCTTGTGGGGGTGGGAATTTGCCACAGCTGGCTCCTAGAGAGCCTGCAGCAGGGCCACTCTGGGGGCTCTAAATCACACTGATTGCACAGTCAGTAAAAAACAAATCTCACCAGTCCTCATAACCAGGCTATTGGCTTTTAAACCACTTTAGATAAAAATCTGTTAATTTCTGTGTTGTTAGAAATTCAGAGGAGCTGCACTGACTCCAGTGATGTTAGTAGCACAAAGTAGCTTTGGGAAAGGGTTTTGATATAGACCAGCATGAGGCAAACTCCAGTCTGGTTTATTCCATATAAGTTGGAAGCCACTCCAGTGGCCTTGGGATGGCTACCTTAAATTGAGAGTGCTGCTGCTTGTTTCAGAGGAACCATTCTCTGTCCACTCTGTTACAAGAGAGATCAGAAATCCTCCTCTCATACATCTGTGAGTTCCTTCCCGGCCTGCATGACTGTTTCGGGGCAGCAGTGTCTCAGGCCATCCCTGCCATTGCTATCCCAGGCACAGCCTGATCCACAGCACCAGCAGCCTCTGCAGACTGGTTTGGCAGTGCAGGGATGTCTCTGGGAGCGTCTGGATGCTGCTGCTCTGTGCCACCAGCTCCAAGCCCTTTCTGCTCCTTCACAGCGCCCCAGCCATTCCTGCCTGCCTTATTCCCTTTCATCCTTCTCTTCTTCCATTTACCTTACCCCTCCTGATTAGCAGTTACACAGTGATAATGAGATGTGGTCCCTTGCTCCCATCACCTCGATCACTCCTGCTACATCCCTGCCTCATCGTTCCTGCAGTGCCCACCCACACGAGGCTCCCTGCAAACGTGGTGCTTGTGCTGCTTTGGAGGCATCACTCACCTCCCTGCAGGAGGGAACCAGACCCTCCCCATTCACAGCTGGGTGGGGGGCTATGGTTAAGGACACCCGGGCTCCAGTGACCACCGGGGGGTCCAGGCCTGGCTGTACTGGGGGGAGAGGTGACCCTGTTTTCAAACCAGAGCAGGGCCACCTCATGGCTCTTGTGCCCTCCTTGCTGCTGCCCTCAGGCAAGAGACAAACCAGTGGAGAGATCCAGGCAAAACTCATTTAAAAGACTCATCCCTCCCAGGAGCCTATTTTCCTCCCTGTTTTGGTGGTCCAACATACCGGGGTGGTCACAGATGCCCCTTCCCCACATGTGCACATGCACAACATGGCCAGGGAGGGGAAAGTACCTGGGAATTTTGGTGTGCCCCCTGAGAAAACCTGGTTGAGGAAAGACAGCCTTATGTGCACACCTCCCAGAAAGCCCCCAGGTTCCCCTGTCTGCTTCTGCTTCTGGTGTCTCATGGGGTTTGTTCTAGGTGACCACTTAACATGAACACGGATGTGAACCCTGTGAAATATCTGTGCCCCCACCAGTGATGGACTCTTTCAGGAGAAGAAGGAAAGACTTGGGTTTGCCGTTTTCATGGTAGAGGGGAGTGAAGAGTTTGTCCTTAAGGGTTGTAAAGTAGGTTTATAAACTTGGGAGCATTTCTGACAGTCCTGAGGAAACAAAAGCCCAAGGTTTTAGAAACGTTTCATTTTCAGCTAGTACTGACCCTTGCCTGCTGAAGAATTTAGGCACCTGAAAGTCTCTCCAGATGGCAAAATCACATCCCTGTATATCTCTGAAAGAGGTAACACTTTGAAAGGCTTTTCAAATTACTAGAAGCAAGTGATGCCTTTGTGCCTATAAGCCAGCAGCACGTGCTCAGCCCATTCAAGGAGAATAATTAAATTCTGGATTTTCAGTTTTGTGGTGCAATGTTTTGAGCTAATAAAGGAGTTGTAGCTTCCCTGCCGGTTTCAAAAAGCAAATAATTTGGTGCTGGGTTTGTTCAGCACTCTCAGTGCCCTGTATCCCACTGCAATACGAAGAGCAGCAGGATTTCTTTTAGGCTTTTACTCCCACTTTTCCTGACTATGGTCCAGTCTTCAGGCAGTTCTTTCTGAATGCCTGGGATGGAGCCCTTGTGCCCCTTCTAGAGTAAGAAGGGCTGGAGTTTGACTTGTGGCAGATACTGTGATATCCTCTGTGAAGTAAGAAAAGTTCTGTTAAGTGGAGGAAAACCCCTGAAGAGAGGAAGTATGAAGTAATTGTTAGTCAATACTGGCATAAATAGGTTAAAATTGTCCTAGCTCTGGGACCACAGTGCAAACTTGATTTGGCTTCTCTGTGCACTCATTCATTAGAAAACACATGAAGGGTTTTTTTTTCTACTGGAGTAGCAGCAACACCTGGGAATATGTTTTTTCCTCATGGCATAACATTGTTTGGTTCAATAAAACAAATGAAAATTATCATCCTCTCCAGGTAAATAAAAGAACAAACACAAAATGCAACAGGTGTGCCCAGATTTTGCATCACCAACCCCTGACCTTGGCATTGCCCACCTCTACTGGCTTTCTAAGGGATTTCTGGAGAGAATAAGGAGGTTTTGCCAGGATCATACAGGAGGCAGTGGGGGAGACAGCATCCCCAGATGCTCAGTAGCCATGAGGAAACCTGAGGGCTGGGAGACAGCTCAGCAGTCCTGGGGGCTGGTGGGAGCTTCTCATGAAGCTCTTCTTTGCACTGATGAGGACTCAGGCCAAAGGCAAAAAATGTAACCCCTATGTGGGAACTTCTATGCAAACTATTCAAACAGGGCATTAATTTAATTTTTTAAACCATGAAAACGGAATGCACTTTCCTCATGGAAATAGCCAGTTCCAAGCTGCTGGACCCTGATGAAGTAATGTATTGCTTTTAACTGAAACATTTTGCATGCACTGCATTAATTCCCCACATCCCAGTACCTCCCACTCTCTAGATTTAGTCCTTTGCTACTGAATCATGATAGGTTGTTTTTTTTTCCAATTCATTGAGAGATGAAGCCATCACCTAGACACCCAAGGAAGGGAATAATTTGGAAGGACTTCTCACCTATCTCAGCCAGCAGCCAGTGTACTGCTTCTCCAGGTGACAAGCACCAGAGCCAGGTAAATCAAGGCAGATATGGGCCCCATCCTCACTGCTGAGTCTGGGGCTTTGCTTCCCCACTTCTGCAAGGAGGTAGTGAACTATCATGAACCCAGTCCCTTGCCCAGAGCTGAGTCTCTTAAAGCACATAACCCAGCTGCAAAGTGCAGTGGTTTCTGCAGCACCTGCCATAGCTCCTCATCCTGCAGGAGTGACACTTGGGGTCATACCTCTGTTATTTTCACTGGTGCCAGAATGTGTGTTTGTGTACATATGTACTTTGAAACATATTGCTCATTTAATCTTCACTATATGCACTTTGTAGATGAATTTGTGGCAACTCTAGAATAAGAAGAATAACAGAAACAGGAATAATTTGCTTTATACTGGTTCATTGAGAGGAACAAACCTGTTCCTCCACACAGTGCAGTGTCTTTCTTTGCCCTGCTGAAAATACCATGTCTCAGGCACCCTGAGCATCTTGTTTCCACCAGCTGTAATCCCCATCCCCATCTAGGTGGCATCAGAAAGGTTGTTTCCCTGAGCATCCCCCCAGCTACTCTGCAGAGCATGTGCCCCTGGCTGGCCCTAGGTAGGTTCAGAAATGGCTCCTGGCCAACCTTTTGGTGCTGCTTGCTGGCAGACATTGCACCAGATGAAGAAGTGGTGTCTGCCCTCACGCGTGCAGCTTGCTTGGGAGTCTGCACTGAACAGTCTTAGTGGGTTTATATGGAGGTGGGATGACAGACAACACTGATGGTTTTATAAGCTGGTATGGTCAGAGCTCATGATACAAGGGAGTAAGCTGGGGAGAAAACAGAATCCTGGCTGGGTCAGTATTCATCCTTCCGTGTCTCCCCACACTGTGCAGCTATCTTTATCAGTCTGCTGCTAGACTGCAAATTTATCCTGATACTGCAGAACCAGTGACGGACACGTTGTGCCCCCCACATGCACCATATCGTAAACTGGAGCTGGAAGGCTCCCCCAGGCTGGAGGCCTGGTGAGCTCAGCCATGAGGACAACACCCTACAGCATCTGAAGGAGAATAACCTTTCCCCAAAACATGTTTAACTCTATGTGCTCTGCAGTGACCTTTGTGAGAGCAACATGGGCTTTGTCACGTACTGACCTTTTGTCGAGCAGTTGACTTCAGAAAAACTTCTGGTAATAATGAGTCAACGTTTATCAAACAAAAAACCTGCTGCTCTGATAACAGAATAAGCTATTTCGAGGTTCATTTCTTTGACTTCTGATGATTGGGTATTTTCAGGTATTTGTCAAAGGTAGGCAGCAAATAGGACCATGATAGCACAAGCAAGGGAACAACCTTTGCATTCAGAAACCAGCTCCTCTGCAGGTGTGAAGCACTGTCACCTACTCCTGTCATACCAACTTCCACACGCAAGAAGGCCACAGGAGTAAATATGCCAGTGTCAAACTAGTATGAACTAGGGGTAAATATACCAGTGTCATCCCTGGCATTCAAGTTCTTCCCCAGAGCTAGAGGTACCACAGCACACTCACTCCTGTCTTTCACTGCTGCTGGCAGAAAGGGGTTCTCTAGTATCTCACCACAGTCCTGCTGCAGCTTCATGGCCACATGTGCCAGTGCCCTTCCCTGCAGTGAGAGCAAGGTGACTTCTCCCACTACTGCTTAATTTTCTCTGCTAATAACAGCCAGGGACACCACTCATCTCCTCTGGGAAGCTGCATTTTCTTTGGGTGAGATGGGCTGGGGTAGCACGGGGGTGGTCCCAGCCAGCTCGGCTCCCCAGCGCCCTGCTCAGCACTCGGTCCCTGACACCTTCGTGGAGCAGCTGGTGCCTCCAGGTCTGCTCCGAGTTGTACAGGCACCTACCTGGTGCTGGGCAGGTTTGCCCAGGAGAGAAGATCTGCAGACTCAGATAGCAGGCCTTGATTTGTCAGTGGCGTGGGGTGGTGTGTTACTAACAACTTTCAGGAGTAGAAATGAAGAGTTAAAGGTGAAAGCTGCTGAAATTCTGTTTAATTTGGGACAAAGTTTTGATAAAAAACAGACACTGCTTTTAATAATTATTTTTCTACTCAGTAAATGAGGCCAAACACTCAGGAATTTGTCTGTAAATATATCAACCTGCTTTTCAACTATCTAAAAAACCCCCCCTACAAATAATACTACTTTAATAAGCCAAACATCCCCCAAAAGGGCAGTAACCCACCCTTTATCAGCCTCATGTCAACACTTGGCAGCAAGGAGCCATTTCTTGCCTCTGATGCTTCTCTGCTCTGTCACTTGCTCCCAAGATAGCCTCACTGCCTGGCACTGGTGCTCACGTTCAGATGGCAAGCAGCCACATAGAGCCTGCTGTTCCAAAGCACAGATGTGAGGGATTTGAGCTCTTTAAGAGGCAGGCAGCTCTCCCACCTCTAATTGAATCCAGCATGGCTGCCTCTGCAGGACACCTGCTTGTTTCTGGGAGCCCAGCTGGGCTCAGCCAGAACAGAACCTCTCACCCCACCTTAGGGAGGTAGAGGGTGAAGGTCTGTATCCAACCCAGCTGCTCCAGTGCTATTCTATAGTCAGTGTGGAGAAGGGGGCACTTCTGGGAAAGAACATGGCTCCTCTTCTGCCAAAGCCAGAAGCAGAAGTGGGGATAGAAGAATGGTGCCCTAGAAGGACCCATGTCTTCCCACTGCCTGCACAAGGATCTTGGGGTGAGTTGTCTCCATACAGACAATGGTGCTGAGGTTGCCCTAATTTGGGCAGACACCCTGAGGTGCCTTGGCTGGTGGTCCCAGGGCTTTGCCTACAGGGCTGTGGCTGAGCACCTGCCCTGCCAGAGCTGCCACGCTCAGCTGGATCCGCGGGGCAGCAGCTGCTGTGCTGATCACTGCAGGGCCATTTCCCCTGGCAGCGTGTGGGTGTTAGGTACACAGACTTCATGCTCTTCCCATACACACTTTGCAGCAATGATTCCTTTGAATGTTCAAATCCCTCACAGTTGCAGGAGCTTTGTGGGAAACTAGTAACAAACTTGTTCTCATTTTCAGCCCCTCGAGATGGTTCCTCCCCGCCGGTGTTCAGCACCATCGCTCTTATTCAGCAGAGGTTTGAGCAAGCCATGGTTGCCTTCAGCCAGGTATGTACCTTGTGTGCCATGTACACGGATGTTTAATGCCTAGGAACAGGGCGATGTGCCTTGACTTGCACATGTCATGCAGCACTGATGTCAGTGCCCTGCACTAGGGGACCCCAGGTGAGTCGTAGATGGAGAAGGGCACACATGGTGCCCAGGGCAGCTGAGCTGGGTGCAGAGCAGGGGCTGTTGTTGTAGAGGGGATGGAGGGGAGAAGCAGTGGGAATTGCACCTCCTGGCGTTGCCCCCAGCTGCTCTTCTCACCCTCCCATCAGTCCTGCATGAGCCTTGCAGGAGCTCAGCCTTTTTCACCCATCTCTCCCAGCCCATAAAAAGGGTTTCCTGAGCTGGCCCCTTGTTCATATGAGTTTCTGCCTATGCTGTTGAGAAAATTCTCTTGGCAGTTTCTCCTGCAAAGCATTTTAATTCTTCATTTTCCAACTGTTTTTCTTTCTTTTGGGTAGCACAGCCTTTAAAATAGGCAGAAGAGGTGGCCATGATAGCATTTACTGCTTTATTTTGTACAGGTGTACTGATGTGACATTCCT
>NW_009953483.1:2140736-2149835 GCF_000747805.2 Chaetura pelagica | reverse complement strand
TGCTAATGTTAGTGGCAGTACCCCCTTGCTTTATTAAACTGACTTCCAGTAAGATGAGGAATACTATAATTTGAACTGCAGCTACTTCACTGCCTTGCCCTGACTTACCTTCTGTCCTCTAATAAACCCAGTCTAGTTGGTCAAACAGCACTGCTAACTGGGCACAGTGATGTTGCAAGTAGGCTTGCAGGAAGGGCAAAATCATCTTGGGTTTTCAGATAGTAGGAGTCTGAGTACTTGAGCATTCCTTGCTTGGGGAATGGGGCAAGTTGTGCTGTTCTTCAGTTATGTGTCTCTTCAGAGTGAGCAGATTTTTTGCATTCATGTCTTGACGTGAACATTGGGAGCTGTCAGGCTGTGAGAAAAGCTCAGTTTAACACATTCTCCTTTCACTGGAAACATTTCTGATAGAAGTCTGTGCAATGGGTTTGTGTGACACCTCCTGGCTTGCCATATGGCTCCATCTCAGAGCCCAGAATCATCCTACAGCCCAGAGGGATGAGTGGAACTCAAATACTGAACAAGCACCCAGGACTTGCTGCTCTGTTTTCTTTGACCCAGCTGGACAGGAAAGTGCTCCCAGTGCCTTATCCATCTTCATGCACAGTATAGGTTCTCCCTCTCATTTCTGCAGGAGGCAGCATTTAGCAAGAGCACAGCGCACTGCTGGTGGTGTAATCCATGTTTTTTCTGTTGCCAACAGCTAATTTGCCTGTGGTCTGGGTGTATGGAGGAGGGAGGTGTGCTCTGACAGTCCCCCCCATTTTACTGCCCCTCCAGACAAAGCCAGTTTAGGACAAGCAAACATCAGGTGCTAGCACTGGGCTGCTCCTCCGATGGGAAAAAGGGAGGGAGAGGGCAAGCAGCAGGACTGGGAGAAATAGCCCTTGGGACCCAGGCTTGCTTGTCTGCTCTTCAGGTAGTGGGCTGGGGCAGGGCAGAGGAGCTGCCACCTCCCTTGGTCCAGAGACCTGGCTCCACAGCCAGCCTGGCTGCCCAAGGAGCATTGCTCTCCAGGCAGCGTGGGCAGCAGAGCCGTGATGGTTTTCACACTCTTGGCAGCTTTGTCCCCTGGGTGACTGCCTGCTTTGCCTGTCCCTTGAGCTTGTGCTAATCCTGCCAAATAGCCTGGGAAGAGCCCCAGCAGCTTCACCAGCACCTGCCTCACAGCACTAATGGCCACAAAGGCCTTGAATCAGCTCATCTCACAGAGGAAAGTATCATTTTCACTGAATACATTTGGGTCAATGAATACACAAAACCCCTGAGGCCTGTGTGAAAGTCAGATTGAACCCAGCTACCTTTGTGCCACAGACAGGCCCTCCCTGAGACCCCCCAGCCCTGTGGCCAAACCCCTGGTGGCTTTGCTGTGACACAATGCAATGGGGAAGACACACAAAGTCCTATGGAAAGAGCTTTGTGTTTGTGATCAGCACAAGCTAATGAGCCTTTAAATGAAAAATGCCTGTTGTATTCCAAAAAATGCTGCCACCTTGGGAAACACTCCAGACATGCTGCCTGCAGATGTGGTCTAGAACCCCAGATCCTACAGAAGCACAAAATCTCTGTTAAACTTAATAGCAGGAAAATTGTCACAAGTTGAAATTGTCACAAGGAACCCACCATAAAGCTGTCACCTTTGAGGATTCAGAGCAGTCACACATCCCTGAATTTTTCTGTGTAGGTAGCAAGCTATACAATACCACAAAGCACTTACTGGATCATTACTCTTCATAGCCATTATACAGCAAGGATGAAATTCAAGTGGCGGTGAAAGTCTTTGTGATCTGGTTGCCAAACCTGTGAACTATTCAGTCCTGCCTGTTCTCTGTTTAAATGGTGATTTTCCCCTTTCCCCTACAGAGGTTCATAAACTACCTGATTGGGCTAATGCAGGTGATTTTTATTAACTGAACCATAAGGAAGTGAGTTTATTCAACTGACTAGAGATAAGTTCCATCCAGCTCTGAGACTGATTCCTGGTTGCAGTCGCATGCAGGACATGCTCTAATAAGTAGTGCAGATCCAGACACTGACTGTAGAGTCAGCCCATGAGATAAAGTCACTGCAGTGTCTGATTTCTGGACCTACTGAATGATTATCAGTAGCAGTAGGAGATGTTAACAGAATCATTCTCCCATGACTACTTTCTAGTTATTAACCAACATGCCAATCAGAAATCCTTTGGATTTATGTTGAAAACTACAAACTTCAAGAAGTAAGTAGGGCAAACCTTTTGTTTTAAAGCACACACCCTCCATGTTAAACTGAGACCCTGAAGGAATGTATTCCTTGGAATGTTGTCTAGAGGACATTTCCTTACAGTTGATGTTTATTTTTGTACCAGGCATCTTCTGTACCTCTAAGGCTGAGCTTGCATATTGCTCATTAGGTGCTATCTTCATTACTCACTCCTGGCACAGAAGACATTAAACAAGGTGCATCCTCTTCAAAAATTTACAGGGACAGAATTCCTTCCCCAAAGGTTTTCCAGTAGCATAGTGATGGAGAGGTCAGTGGACCCAGCCCAGCTCTTCCCATGACTGCAGATACAATTGCAGGAGATGAGAGCAGCAGTGTATTGAAGGTGGCACTCAAATGGGCTTTCAGGAGAGTGAGGCAAGACTGATCTGCAGCTTTTATTGTGACATTGGGAAAGTATTTTAATTAACCACTGTCTTGATTCCCAGCCCAACAGTGAAGCTAGCACTGCATTTTCTTGTGGAAATAAAGATTTGTTTGGGGGTGGTCTTCACCCTGATAGAATGAGGGAGGGGAACTTGGGCTCCATGTGGTGTTTTCTGTGTTGCCCTGGTTCCTTCTGCTGCCCAGGCAGCCAGATCCAGGCAGGACAGCACAGCATGTACTGAACTGTCCTGCAGAGATTCTGGATCCCACCCCAACACTGAAGAACTGATTCCTGTCATCATGCAACCACATTTAGTACATTTAGTAGCCTTTTTTTTCTTTTTCCCCCCAGTGGTGTGACAGACTTGCCTTGCCAAGCTGAGAAAGCTCAGGGGACTATCTGCAGAGATGCAGAGGGGTGAGTCACGCAGAGTCTGGGGGCTGATGGCAGAGATCCTTGTGTGGAAGGCTGTGGTTAAAGGAGGTGGGAGGGTTTCTTGCTGGCCACAGGACTGAAGTGGGCAGGTGTGGATGAGTCAGGTGAAGGTTGTTGCAATACAAGATTTCTGAAGGCGAAATCAGTGGTGTTGCTGGTAAAACTACAGAGTTTCATGGCTCAGCTCAAAGCTTCAATTTCCTTTCTATATCCCCCTTCTACTTCTTGCAAACCATGCTGCTCCTGCCCTTCAATTTTTCTCTTCATTAACTTTTACTCTCTTCCTCTATTTTTCATCATTTGTGTGCTTATATTAGCTAAATGCTCTAGCTCCCTTGTTTAACCAGCTAATGATAGTAGGGTGAGTTTTCTTTCATAGGCTGACTGATGGGAAAATAATGAGTAAAAACATAATACTATCATAGCACCACCCATATAGAAGCATAGTGATTAGGGTGCTGCTTTTCAAGGGAAGGATGAACATCTACCCCCTGATCTGTTTCAGATGACCTATATCATCTATAGCATGACATTTCAACTCTGCATCACAAGTCCTTATCTGTAACACAGGCTGAGTAATGTTGCCTTTCCTCATCAGGACATGGCAAGAAGAGGGCAGCTCACAACTCACCACAGCAGTGGGGCTGATTGATTTGGGGGTAGGCATGAGGCAGACAGGAATAGCAGTGACCTGAAGCAAACCCAGAATATGATTTTTTTTCAGGGTGAGACTTGTCCCTTTATGAACTCTTAGCATAACAGGACTCTGATCCATGGGGGGAGCAGTTTACTTCAGAGTTTTGTGAAAACTGGCCAAAATTAAACACAGTAGTAACACATTCAACTTCTCACAAGGTTTGGTTCAAAACAGTTCATAGAACCTGTGCTGATGAGAAACTCAGACATTGGTTGGCATTATTATAGAAGGTGTCTGCTTTCTTTGGGAATGTTATGTTTTTGTTGAAAAAAAACCCAACACTAAAAATATCACCCGAACTAAAAGGCTTCTCAATGGGAAAAAAAATGGCATAGTTGTTGGTAAAGACCTTAAAACCTTCATTCTACCTGTTTTCTATCTTTCATGTGAGTTCTAGAAACTTGGCCTGTGTGACTCACCTTTGTGCTTTTGATAAATTATAGTCTCATGAAAGCTGCAACCCAAAATTTATTAAATGAACACCAAAAGCATGGTTTTCACACCAGGAAAGCTCAGCATGTTTTAAAGTAATGTTGTCCTGGCACTGACTGATGTCACCACACACATTCGTGTGTCTCCAAGAGCAGTCACAGGGGGCTGTGATCAGATTAATTCAATGGGGGGGCTGGGGAGCTGAGGCATCTCCTCTACAGGAATTAGCCACAGCAGGATGGCCTGCAGAGCCCACACTGCTGGTGAGACAAGAGAGGTGTCCAGATTTCCTACAGATGCAGATACATTGGGGCATCCATGCGGCTTTAAAATTACTGGAGGGACTTCAGGTGTTACTGTGATGTTCCTGTTACCATTTCCTATCTGGAAATTATAGCTGGCAGCAAGGACCAGTGGATGGGAGCTTACAGCTCTGGTACCATGCCTGCAACTTCTGTGTTATGGTGCTGAGTGATGGGGCTTGAGGCTGGAGAGTTTCCCCTGCAGAAAGCCTGGTAGCACTCAATTGCTCTGTTTTACCTGCAGACTGGTGAGAGCAGGACACTCTTTGGGTGGGCAGTGACAAGCAGCAGCAGCTGTTGCCCTCCCAGATGCTGAACCATCCAGTTATTCCATGGGGGACAGGCTCTGTGCTTCCACCAACATGCCTTCTTTAAAGAGGCAAAACTTGTATTATGTGCCCAAGCCTTGGTCATTACCAGCCTATCTCTAAACAACGAAAATGAAACTCCCAGGCAATCCAGAAAAGGTTTTTCTGGCCTTTGTGCACAAACACAGCTGTCCCCATGCATGTGCCACAGGAAACGGGCACGGGCAAGTGTGATGTTGCTGCTGGACACATGGAGGGAATCCAGCAGGACTTCAGAGACCTGGACAATCTTAATCCAGAAATGGCCAGCGTCCTGCAGTGCTCACAGGATGCTTTTAGGAAACAGGATTCTGTGTGTTTTTTGAGTGTTGTACCTAGAAAAAGCCTGAAAGGGATGAGGGCTTCAGCGCTGTGGCCCTGTCAGAGGACCAGTCTGAGAAGAGACAGCCTCAAACTGAGAGATGTGCTGACAAAAATCTGGAGCACCACACTGCATGTCTCGGCGAAGGCGAATTAACACCCATGACAGTTTACATCCTGTCTGCTGGTGGAAACACACTGTGGGCGTCCCGGGGCTGCCGCCCCTGCCTGGCGCTCCCCCCGCGCTGCCGCAGGGTGGGCAGCGGGGCCGGCGGTGCCCCCGGCCTGGGGGCAGCAGGTGCCTGGCTGGGGGGGGCTTTGGGGAGCAGCACTGCTGGGCTGTGGGTGGCAGGCTCACTGCAGGGCTCCCTGCTGACCCCCCACCCCAGCTCACTGCCCTCCCTTCTGCCCCAGCAGTTTTCTGCGCGGCGTTTGCTGCCGCACGCCGAGGTCTCAGGCAGGCACATATAGCCTGTTAATGCCCAGCAGGACAGGTGCTCCTGGGCCTGCCAGAAGTGCTGGTAACCTTGGCCATTGCTGGTAGCACCTCCAGGGCTTTGAGGCAGGCCCCTGCCAAGCTCTGCAGCATGAGGCAGCCTGCAGAGGTCCTGGGCTCCCCGGGGCATCAGCTCTTCTAGCAAGTGGAGCACACTTGGGCACTTTACCCATCCCTGGCACAGGGCCTTTCTTCTCAGAAAGTGTTCAGGTGTTCCCAGTACAGCTCTGCCTTGGGCCAGCCAGTCCTTGCCAGCAGATCCTCAGCACCATCCATAAGCTGGCACGAACTGGCCATCCCCAGTGGGAGGCTTGGACAAGGTGTCCCTCCTTGGCAAGGCAATAGCCTAGAGCAGCAAAGACATGGACTGCCCTGTGCCAGGTTGCCCCAAAGCTGGGCCCATGCAATGTGCCAGCCACGGGCCTGTGTTTGGCATCTCTGCTGTCACTGGGAGAGGATGCTATGAAGGACCATCCTCTGCCCTGAGCCCAGGGCATGGACAGGACCTGGCCATGCCAGCTGTGCAGCCCTGGTCTCTTTAGCTCCCTTCCCTACCCAGCATACCCACATTCCTCCTGTTCGCTTCATAGACCAAAACCGGGTGCAAGATTCCCTGCAGCAACAAGAGCATTTAGGAGGCTATATCCACCATAACAGCACCATCTGCCTCTGACTGGGGCTGCCCTGTGCAGCACCTCAGCCCTTGAGCAGGTCTCACAGGATGCTCCTTGGGTTGCACCGGCACACAGCTGCTTTTGGGGCACACAGGGCAACCTCAGCTTCCCCACAGATGCCAAAGACTTTCACCTTTGCTACCTGCAGTGCTCTCCCCTATAGAGGTGGAAGGTTTCTTACCAAGGAAGAAGGCAAAGCTGTTTCCTCTCAGAAGACACACCACAGAACCTTTGTGTGTTTCCTCTGTGTGCAAAGCACCATCAGCTGCTGCTTTCTGAAGCAGCCTGCCCTTTCCCTGCTCTGCCCTGCCTGCTCTCCTGGCAGCAGCTCCTTGGCCAGCCCATGGAGAAAACATCAGAGGAAAGAGCTGGACATACAACAGAAGATCTGTGGAAATGAAAACAGGCAGAAGGAGTTGGGACCAAGTGAGAAAACCTCTCCCTCAGCCTGGCAGGAGGTCCCCAGCCCTGCGCCCACCATGGGTTGTCCACAGTGATGGGGAGAGGAGAGGGACTGCTAACACCAGCACAGAAACTGCCCAGGGAGGAACATTTCAAAACTATTACAGCACCTGAGAAAAAGCACCAGCAAGAAGGAAGGAAATAGCATATCTCTCCCTCCTGGTGTTCCCTGAGGAGTTTCCTGTGAGGCCCCTCAGTGTCCAGAGCCAGGCAAGAGAGCAGACGAGATGTACATGCACAGAACAAGATTTGCTTGAAACAGCACCAGGGGCTTAACTGTTTTAAAGTAAAAGGCACAAGCACAATCAAATTGTGTGGAAGTTGGGAGATCAGAACAGAATATTGAAGTTAGAATGCAAAAAGTATCTTAACAGTAAAATGTACTACTAGTAGTTAGATCAAACAATAAAGGTTAACCTTGAAGATGTTGGCAACTTACTTATTACCAAGTTTTATACTAGATCTATGACATCAGTTACCAAATTTCAAAGGATCCTATAACCTTACAATTTAAAACTTACCCATGAAAGATTGGTTCATGTTAAATTAACTAATAAAGATGATAAGGGAGTGAATCTCTCTCACTCTCTCCCGGCACAGCTGAGTCTCCCTTTGTCCAGTCCGTAATTCTCAAGAATTGATCTCTGGCAGATGTCCCTGCTGGAGAGAAGAAGGTCCAGCACACCTCCTGGGAAAGCGTACTGGAGTCCTCCTCACCAAGGATGGGACCAGGCTTTTCTAGAATAAAGTGGATTGACTGCTGTCATTGAACTATTTAGCTGTGCCTCCAAAATCTGTCATTGGAGAATAAAAGGAAAACAGTGGAGAAAGCCAAGAAGGTCCTTTTCACACCAAACAAACTCTTTTGGTTTTCTGTTAATTCTTACTTTATCTCCATTCTTGGCCTAGTTGTGGCTGGGCTGGGCTCTATGTTCTGCAACACCAAAGAGCAGCTGGTGATATGAACGTCAGCTTGGCCTCTGTTTGTACTTTCAAGGTTGTTACCAGCTCAGACCTTGCTAGGCCCTTTCCTTTCCCATGGGAATCTTTCCACTTCAGGCCTGGGTCTGTAAAACTGAGAGACAAAAAAGCAATTGAATCATAGAGGGAAACTGAGGCAGGCATATTGAGAGATGGAGCATCCTGCTACATGCAGTTCAGGCAGAGATGTGCAAATTCCAGGCTGGAGAATCTAAGGCAAAGATGAGATGGATAATTAGTCCTTTTCACTGGTTGGAGAAGGCCTGTACCCCAAGCCTTGGCTGTGCAGACCCATGTGCAGACAGCAGCTCTGTGCCAGCCCCTGTGCCCTGGGGAGCAGCAGCCTCTCCAGAGGCCCAAGCAAAATTTGAAAAGCAAATCTGTGTCCTGCTGGGCAGGGGTCTTGAAGGTGACCTCCTTGGACCTGCAGCACTGGGAGGACAGTGTTAATTCTCACAGGCTCAGAGCTGACCTAGGTGCAACCCCAAGCTAAAGCCAGAGCAAAACCAGGCTAAATGTTTCAGGATTAAGAAAGTTTGGCATTTTTCTTTTCCACCCTACTTCCAGTCCCACCTGCTATGCTGCTGATTCCCAGCATCCCCAGAGGAATCACTTGTTGTTCCTCCTCAGCATTCCCTCCAGGGAGGAGTACAGAGATTTGTGGGTGAATGAAAATCAGCTAAGGGCTGGGTCCTGCTGTCACCACAATACAGGTGTAACTTGGCATGTACTTGTGCAGCCCTCTTGTGCTGGTGGTGATGGGCACCTTCGAGAGCAGGAAAGATGAGCTATAGGGGGCTGCAGGGCCATCCCAGTGCTATGATAAACCCTGGAGCTGTGCTGAACTGAGTAACTCTCATCCTCTCCTTGCTCAGCTGTGCCTGAAGCAGTGCCTATGCCCTGAGAGCCTTTGGTGCTCCCTGAAGCTGGGAGAGCTGTGCAAGTCTCATCTGAGCATGAAGAAACAGCTCCAGATTTGTTTGGAGACCAGCTTCAAACTATGCCATGATGTCAGCCCATGCAAGCTATTTCAGCTACCAGCATGAATGGAACCAGAGGGTTTCCACCCACTCCCTGCCTGTGGTCTCACATTTGGCAGGCTTTCAAGTCCAGTCACACAGTTATCCAGTGCCTCCACTGCCAGGCAATCTCCTGCTAGCCAGGTCCAGGAGCACTCAGCACTTAGGTTTGGCCCAGCATGCATGCCTGCAGCCTCACATGGCTGCAAGGGACCCAGGAGGGCTCTTGTGCTTAAGAAACCAAGGTTGAAATGATCACAATCAAACAGCACTTACTGCACGACACCTATTACTCCTACTCTTT